>NC_046331.1:6499463-6809731 GCF_009819535.1 Lacerta agilis | reverse complement strand
CCCCTGTTATCTGCAAAGCAGTGCAATCAGCAGACCATTCTCTGTTGATTTCCTCTCTCTCCCAGTGGGAGTGCCAACTTGAATAAAATATTGTGGGGATGCTGGTAAGCCCCACCCCACCTAATCAATCATATGACACAGTGCACACACACCATTTTGATTGGGAATGCCCATCAATTTCGTGGGCGCCCAGTGCCCTCAAATATTTTATTGTGGGGGCCAAAGCCCCCACAGCCCCTAGGAATTGACTCCTATGTTTTCAAGAGAGGGAGAAGATAGTGTTCCCTTTATCTCTATATTAGTTGTCTTCTATTGGCAAGGGGTGAGAGTCCTGTTTTCATAGTGAACAGCAATTTCATATTTTCTGGGATACAATGGTTAAATGGGTAAAATGCCATGCTTTCAACAACTAAGAAAACAGATTTTCCTAATATAATGCATTTTTGTATGTTATTTTCACTAATATGCATGCTCCTACACACATTATACTAGTATATGCATTTTTGTACACATTTCTTGGCTGGAGAACTACATCACAAGATTCACAGCGGTATGAATTTTCATGGCTGTGCTTCAATTCACATTATTTTGGGAAAGTGTGAATTTCGCAGGTTTATCTTTAAATGCAAACTGAATCCAATTTCTTTCCCATCCTAGTAACAACCCAGTGCATGATCTGTTTCTATAACATTGCCAAAGCAAAGCAGGCATGAACTTGGACTGGGAGCTACATGTAGCTATTCCGAGCTCTATAAAAGGAATAATGGGGTAGAAATATAATAAAAAATGAGAAATATAGAGGCCTAGATGAGGCGACAGTAGCCAGACATAGCAGGTAGATTAAGAAAAGAATAAATACAGTCTTGAGTTAAGAGCTTCTTGGATGGACAACAGATATCTGGCTATAAACATTCCTTCCAAAAATGAAATTCCTCTATTTATTATACTCTAAGCAAAGCCTCCAGCTTCTGCTGCTGCCATTTCTATATATGGTTCATATTGTTCATATTGAGAATATGAATGCTATAAGGAATTTAAATGTGATCCCTCACTGTTACTTCAGCCATAGCTCAGCGGGAGAACATCTGCCTTGCATGCAGAAGGTCCCAGATTCAACCCCGAACATCTCCAGGTAGGGCGACGAATGTGTCCTGTCTGGACAGCTATTACCAGGCAATTGGGACAATAGTGTGCTAGATGGACCAATGGTCTGCTTCACTTTAGGGCGGCTTCCTATCTCCCTAAATCATACCAGATGGGAATGCTTTCCTGGATGCTGACAGTGGGGTAAATCTGTCTTAAATCTATCTATAGAGATGGACCTGAAACCTCAGGGAGTGGCTGCTAGTCAGTGTTGACAGCACAGGGCCAAGATGCAGTGGTTTTCTTTGTCCCAGGAATCAGCCAGCCCTTTACAAAGGAGTAGGAACTTCCTGCTGCTGAGGGAGGTGAAGAGTATGAAGCAGTTTTACTGATGTTAGGAGGTGAAGAGTATGGAGCAGTTTTACTGATGTTAATGAAAACAAGTAGAATTTTGACTGTTGTTGTCTCAAATGGAACTATACTTCAGTCTGTTTGTGCTTCTTGAGCAGAAGGAGTTAACCAGAAGGAGAGTCAGTGTGTCCTAGTGATTGGCATGCCAGAAAAAGGGTGGGGGGAGACTCAGGTTCAAATCCTAAACTGCAGCTATGAAGCTAAGTCTACCCTACCACACAGGGATGTTGTGAAGACAACATTGGCGGGCAGGGAATGTGTGTCACCCTGAGCTTCAAGGAGGAAATGCAACTTAAATCCCTGTTGTTACACTGGGATTTGAGACCATCTAACTTAATCTGGATCAGAGCCTTGGAACTATTCATACCATTTCTTTTTCTAGGACCCAAATCCCACAAAACAAATCCAACTGAGTTCTGCTAAGAGTAGACCCTCTAAAAATCAATGTACCCAAGTTATTCATGTTTCTTATTTTCCAGAGTGTGACGGACATCGGCTGCAGCTCCTAAAAGCCCACTCATGTTTTGCTTTGGAGGAATGCTATCAAATTGCCCCAGTCTTTGCTTCCATGGGTTGTTCCTGGGGGACATCAACTTAAGAATCACAGAAGCCGGTTCAGAAGGCCAAGCCTGGGTTACTCAAGCTGCCTGATGCTAAAGGAGTACAAAGGGACTCAGTGTCATTTAACAGCAGAATTGGTGGAGCAATGTGTCTTGTATGATTTGGCTCAAGATGGAAGATTCCTTGCCCACGTTAGGCAACCAAGGGAGGATAATAAGGGAACAATCATCTCCTTTGATCACATCTGAGCATCCTTCTGGGCCCTTGTTTGATCGGTCCTCCTCGTGCTCATATATTGGGACAAGGGCAACTTCACTTGGGGGCAGAGGGAGACAGAACAATGGCTAGCCGAACTTTGAGCTCCTGTACTTATCAGCACTTCCACGGAGGGACCCCAGCAGCAGCAGAACCAACTTGGGCCCCAGGTTATGGGTGCCCAGTGCATGTGATGTCATGATTTCACGTTGCGATGTGACATCATGACATCACACACACACAAAAACCTGCCTCAGAACCTTGCTTCCCGTGGCACCGGAAGTCAGGTTCCGAGATCTCACAAGGCCTAGGACAACATCTCTGAAGTCTCACGATGCCTCAAACATGACTTCCGGTGCTTCATGAGGCACCGGAAGTTAAGTCAGTGGCCCTGTGGTGTGGGTGCTCGGGCACCCAGAGCCCCCTATAGTTGGCGCCCCAGTCCAGCAGGAAGAGGTGGGTGGGGAAGAAATAACTCTGGGCGGATGGTCACTAATAAATAAAAAACAAGAAAACCCTAGGGGGTTTAGGCTTTGATGCCAGAAATGTTCAGATTTGGACATCTGAGCTCACTTGTTTACACAACTTTTGCTCAGACCTTGTTTATACAATGCCTAGAAGAATATGGAACACAGGAAGCTGCCTTTTACTGTGTCAGACCTTTGGCCCATCTAACTCAGTATTGTCTACATAGGGTTGTGACCAATGTAAGTCCTATTCAGAGTAGACCTATTGAAATTAATGAGTATGACTAACTTGGATTCCTTGATCTAAATGGGCGTGCTCCCAGTTCAATACAACCCGCTGACTGGCAACAGTTCTCCAGGGTTTCAGGCCAGAGTCTCTTATAGCCCCACCTGGAAATGCTGGGGGATTGAACCTGGGAATTTCTACATGCAAAGCATGTGCTCTACCACAGAGCTACAGCCCTGCCCCTGGAAGATAGGAAGCTGCCTTACACAATTCCTCCATCTAGCTCTGTATACCTTACACTGGCAGTGGCTGTCCAGGGCTTCAGGCAGGAGTCTTTCCCAGCCCTAGCTGGAGACACCAGAGGTTGAATCTGCAGTCTTCTGCATGCAAATCAGGTGGCCTACCACTGAGCAGGAATGGGAATACCCCTAAGAATCTGGACCGTCCTCATATAGGCAAGATGAGAGCAATGAATATCCTCCCACTATCCCTTTTCCACAGTAAAACTTTACGTATCCAATAATTTATTTCATGTGGACAGATTCCAGTTATTTATAGCATGTGCATTTTTAGAGTTTTGTCTTGATAGATGGTTAAAAGAAACTGCCTTGAAATTTTCAAATGATCAGTATTGGATATGAGAGTCTAGAAGAAAGACTTTCCCTGCCTTGTGGTCCCTAAGTACTCAATACCCAAATGGGGGAAAGGTGGAGAATGTGCTAATTTGGGGAACATCTGCACTTCACTGTCCTGGGTTCTCAAAACCAGATGGGACTATAGGGGTGAAGAAGAAACCTTCCATATGGTGTTAATGAGCTGCCCATGTCAGTCTCCCACCATCAAAGAACTCTATTTTTATTGCTGAAACATAAAAGGAACAATGGAAATTTCATTAACATCCAGACACTAATCTGAATATCAATGCACATCTTGTAAATATGTACACAAGGAAACTTTGATCTTGTTACTTCTTTAGCTGCACAGACCACCAAAACTGGAGCTAAAGACTTGGAGTAGCTGGCTGGGAAACTCATTCCTGAAAAGCTCTTTCCCAGAAAGAAGATGCTCTTATCATATTTATGGCTGCAAGCATTAATCAGATGTAAGCTTGTGCCTTTGATGGTTTCCTCTCCCAGTGAATGAGCTTTTGCATGACAAGGGTCATATTCACACCATACATTTAGAGCCCTATAGCACCATGTTAAACAGTTATAGCTTCCCCCAAAGCTACCAGTCCCAGACTTCCCAGTTAGACCACTCTATAAACTGTAGCTCTACAAGCGGACTAGGGGGTCTCCTAACAACTGTCAGCACCCATAATGAATAAGTTCCCATATTGTTTTTAAAGTGGCTATTTAAAGTTGTATCATAGTGCTTTAAATTTAAGGTGTGAATAGGGCTAAGTTCAGTCTGTCTCTAACCTGTCCCAAGTCAATCTGGAAGACTATTTAATGTGGCAATTTGCATCACCAAGCAAATAAGCGCACAGTGTCCTGGTTCCACCCTTTGCAAAAGAGGCGTATTACAGGGCTCATCTTTGGTGTCAAAGCACATTTGCTGCTCATGTGCCTGCCCACTGGAACTCTAGAAACATTAAAATGATGCAAACATAAGCTGGAGCAAGAGGGAAGTGGGGTTGATTGCAGTAAAATTCATATTATGGGCTGCCTGAGTCTTTTTCTGTCTGCTGTACCCACACCCCATAGGAATTTAAGCCTACAATTTGGTTGGAGGCACGAACTGAAGGGTCAGAGCCAAAGGGTCAGGGTACAAGGGGCTCTTGGCTTCAGGCCCTCAGCCATGGGCTGGAAGCCATTGTGCAATCCAAGAACCTGTTTGGGGAGATGCAAACACAAAGGCACGTACCAGTAGAGGCAACCACTGTTGCAGGCTTGCTCTTGTGCCTGCCCTTCTCTGCCACAAGGTTGATGGTGTACTCTGTCCCAGCATCTAGGGACCTTAGGATGTGAGACGTGCTATCGGCAGGAATCTCCATTTCATTCTTCCTCCCATCAGGGGTCATGTAAGTAAGGCGATAGCGATCAATTTTAGCCCGGGGTATTTTCCACCGCAAAGTGAGAGTTGTCTCGGTAGGACCAGTGACTTCCAAGTCCTTGGGACGATCCAGATCTGTGTGCAAAGAGAAATAAGAGAATTGTAGAGTTGGGGGGGCATTTTGGGGCATATAGACCAATAGATTTCACAAAGCTGTGAAAAAAGTGCAGAGAGAGGTTGAGTCTCCTTTTACTGAGAACTGTTACTGGAAGATTCCCAAACATTTGGTACTGTGTTGCTTAAGATATGTTTCCTCCTGTATTACTGAAAGGGTTGTGGGAGTTGCAAGGGTGTGGAAGCAAAAAAATGTCATGCATGTTGGGTACAGTCCCCCCCCCCCACAAAGTGAGCAGTATGGTACAAATCTGCTCACCTTCTCTGGTGGGCAGTGTTGTGGCCAGGCATCCAGGCCCCTGCAGTGATCCCATGGGGGTGGGGTTTGACGCCCCCCTCATTGCCATCTCAGCCATGTCACCAACGCTTGAAATGCAGGAAGGGTAAAGCGACCTTGGTGCATTTTAAGCAGCTAATGTGACCATGAGAAGAGAAGACTCCCTGGAAAAGACCCTGATGTTGGGAAAGATGGAGGGCACAAGGAGAAGGGGATGACAGAGGATGAGATGGTTGGACAGTGTTATCGAAGCAACTGGCATGAGTTTGGCCAAACTGCGGGAGGCAGTGGAGGATAGGGGTGCCTGGTGTGCTCTGGTCCATGGGGTCACGAAGAGTCGGACATGACTGAATGACTGAACAACAACAACAACAAATGTGACCATACCCTTAAACACATTACATCTAGTCCTGCCCTCAAGGGCAGCAGAGAGTAAGTATTTGTCCTCTTCAGTGTAACAATCCCATGGATATTCAAAGAGTGATACCATTCTTTTAAAATCTTTGAATCCCCTTTGGCAGGTTTGGGAAACCTCAGGCTTGAGATCTGAATGCAGCCCTCAAGGCCTCTCTCTCTGACCCTCAAGACTGGGACACTTCCCAGGGCACACCCCTCACTAGTCTTGCTTCACAAACTCCTTGAGTCTTTCTGCCTGGTGAGATTGTGTCTTCCTTGAACTCTAACAATGCATTTATTAGACTGCCTACATGGAGGAGATGGAGGGGTATGTGAGTGTGTCTAGAAACTGTATAATGGTGGCATTTACATTTGCTGTTCAACACACTTCTGTATCTGGCCCCAACTCCATAGACCTGTGGCCCTCGAAAGGTTGCTCAGAAGGGAATGTGGCCCTCAGGCTGAAAAGGGTTCCCCATCCCTGCCCTGTGATGAAGTTGTTAGTTGCTCAAACAGCGTTGCCTCTGCAAACCCTCAGACAGATCCTGTTACTTGGCTGCAATTTTGTATATGCACATTTGGGATACATTTCCCAATATAAGATACAGTGTTGAGCAGATGGCCTGCAGTTCAGACCTGGCCTAGTGACAACCACTGGTTGACCACCACTATTAGTGATTTGAAAGAAACTTTTTAGTCCGTGCCAATGTCCTCTTCAGAAGTGGCTTCAAGAGGGAGGTAAAACAGCCCTACCCACATACCAGTTTTCTGACTACCCTCTGTATTCCAGGACAGGCAGAGTGCCAGTTAGAAATTTGCTGATACAGGAGGAAAGAGTGCAGTGTGCTCCAAATTTACGTGGCTTTATGCATGACAGAGCCTAGCAAGCTCTCTCTGCAATTTTGAAGTGTACATATATCCGCAGAACATTGGCACGATATTTATCCATTTTTTAAAATCGCTGGTCTAGTTCAGTCCTGGGAGCTTTGTGCTCTGTATTCCCCTCTGTATTGAGAAAGGGATGGGTTCTAATCTAGATTATGTGAGTTGTACTCTTAAGAGTAAAGAAAAAAATCATTTGTGAAGGTATGTGGGATATTATGAATGTTCATTCACCTGGTGCCCAAGGTAATTCAGCACTTCCTATGTGAATGCACAGTGCATCCAACAAAAACACTGGCCTGGTTTGTATGTAATAAGCAAACACATAGGCTCCCTGACAGGAGAATGGAGCCAATTTGCTTCTCCCCAGCAATTCTGGTGCTGTGCTGTGCCAAACTAAGCCATGGTTTGGCTCAGCACGTCATCCAGACTTTGAGTCAGGATTTAGCTCTCTCCAAACAGACCATGAGCTCATATAGGTTTGCTCTATAGTTTACAGCTTGTGAAGAGAGTTAAAGCACAAGGCCAGGTTTGAATGACCCTCTAAGCCCAAACCACAGTTTAGCTAAGCATAGCAGCAAAGTGACCAGGGAGGAGAAAGGCAGCCATGACCTCCTCTCTGGAAGCCTGCACATTTGCTTATTTGCACCATATCATTGTTTGACTTAGGGTTACATACAGATGGGGAAAATGTGGGTTTCAAAGAGGTCTGCCTACTGCTTTGGAAACCAATATCACAAGTAAAAGGTAAAGGTAAAGGACCCCTGACAGTTAAGTCCAGTTGCGAATGACTGTGAGGTTGTGGCGCTCATCTTGCTTTGCTGGCCCTAGGGAGCCAGCATTTGTCCACAGACAGTTTTTCCGGGTCAGGTGGCCAGCATAACTAAACCGCTTCTTGTGAAACCAGAGCAGCACATGGAAATGCCGTACCTACTTATCTACTTGCACTTTGATGTGCTTTCGAACTGCTAGGTTGACAGGAGCTGGGACCAAGCAACGGGAGCTCACCCCGTCGTGGGGATTCGAACCGCCGACCTTCCAATCAGCAAGCCCTAGGCTCAGTGGTTTAGACCACAGCGCCACCCGTGTCCCAAAATATCACAAGTAGGGAACCCCAACTATACACCCAAGCCCTGGTTTAAGTGGGCTGTGGTGGTGGTCTACAGTCTCACTAATTGCCAGCCCATTAGAGAAAAAAAAATAAATGAGAATAATACTCATAATGATTCCCATTTTCACTTTCTCCCCTTATTTTTCTAGGGCCCAGGGGCCAAATGTGGCCCTCCAAGCCTCTCTATCCCACTCACAGGACTCCTCCCCAAGGCCCATCCCTCAGCAGCACTGCCCTGTGACTTCTTCAAGTGCTTTTGCCTGAATCATATGTGACATATTGAATTGTGATTATTCCCCTTTCTTCCCTGGATGGAGGATGGTGAGGTTAGAATCCCATCCTTTGCTTTGCCCAGAAGTGGGCAGCCGTGCCACGCCAGTAAGAGCGGGGGGCAGGGGTCGCCATGGGCCGGATAAATGAGTCCCTCAGGCCGTATCCAGTCCACAGGCCTTAGTTTGGAGACCTCTGCTAAAAGGGATGGCCCTGAGGGGAAGCATCCCTTGAGGTGGAAAAGCTTCCTCACTCCTGTAATACTGAGTGTTTAATGGAGACTGTCAGGGTCAGACTGCAGCCCTGGGTGACAATACTTGAATCGAGACCTGCCTGCTTAATGTATTCTGTGGCTCAGGAACCCAGGCATCAGTATCTTAAGCTGGGAAAGATGGAGAAAGTATTTATATCAAATCTGGACAATCCAAAGGCTTTGTACTGCTAGTCGATCACTGTTGCTATTCCTTTCTGTGTCTGAAGAGGGCACTGAAGCCTGGCTACACATACAATCCACAGCCCTTTGGTTCCTGGCAAGCAATTCGTTTCCTATTATGAAGAAGATGAGACATTTTCCTACCAGTTCCAGCATTAATAGTGGAAGGAGAGCTCTCTTTGTCCTGCTTCACAGCTGTCACTCCAATGCCATATTCTGTTCCTGGCCTGAGACCTAAACAACAACAACAACAACAACAACAACAGAAATAGCTCTTTATTCATGTTGCCATTTGTTTAAAGAAGTTTCAATTAATTATGTGCTCTTTAATCTATTAATTGATAGATTAAACAAGTATACATTTTCATAGGAATAAAACCATAGTTGTGAAGATTTAAAAGTGCAATTATTTATCTTTTATATTAAACATGTATGTTTTGCCATCTCTGTGTCAGTCAAAAAGGTGCCCCCCCTTAATTATGTTCAATAAAAAAGATTAACAAATTGTGAATGCCGCAGCATGATATGATTTGTAGTCTCATAACTAGCCCTGCATGATAAGTTTTGTAGTCTTAAGAATGCAGTTCAAAGCTTGAGGCCATGCAACTTATATAGACAGTAACTTGACTACCTTTCAGATGAGACATACCTGTGAGTGTAGCTTTGGTTGTGGCTTGGTCACTTCTGGGTACTGTGACCTCAGCATGATCTCCACCAGAAATGGGGGCATACTTAATTCTGTAAGCTTCAGGTGTTGCTTGGCTGTTCTTCCATTCCAGGGTGATGGTGCTATCTGTCTGAGACAGGTGTTTCAGATTTTTTGGAGCATCCAGTTCTGGGCAGAAGAAGGAAGGTGGTTAACTGTTAGCAAAGTTTTGGTATGCAGAGCAGCAGGGGAAGCATTGGGCTTACAAATATTAATACATGTTCCCCATTAGTGATGGGCAAACTTCCTTCTGCTCTGTTCATATTTGGTTCATTTATGAACTATCTCTTTCTAAACAAAGTAAAAAATAAAAAATAAATTCCTTCCAGTAGCACCTTAGAGACCAACTAAATTTGTTCTTGGTATGAGCTTTCGTGTGCATGCACACTTCTTCTTTCTAACAGCACAATGGTTTCTGCCCAATGCCAAGCCTACTCACAGTAGACTCATTGGCATTAATGGGCATGACTAACAGGTTCATTCATTCTACCCTGAGTAGAACCTAGTTGGATACAACCCAATACTTTCAACCTTGGTATGTTAGCATAGATAGGAAACCTGTAGCCCTTTGAGTGTTGCTACACTACATTCCCAGTGAACACTAACCATTAGCCATGCTGGTTGGTGCTGAAAAGGATTGGCATTCAGCAACATCTGCAGACTGCAGGACTACAAGTCCCCCCCCCCTTGTGATAGAGCAGCAGTTTCTGGATTAAATCCCAGGGTGCCTTGGTGTTCCTTAGAAGATTCTCAAGAGATTCCTCAATGTGGTGGCACACCAGTGTTCTCAGTACTCCCAAGCATTTCCAGAGAAGTGTGTCTGCAGATGTGCTTTGGGTGAGCTTTGGTGCACACCTGCAGTTCATGTGGAGCAACAGTGGTGCTCAAAGGCTTAACTAGTACACTGAATGTGCCCCGTGGACTGCTCCATAATGTTCTGCAGTGCAACTACACCATGGTACCAAGGCAGGTATTTGTTCACAGAAAAGTTAAAAAAAGAGGATTGAATTAATTCTCCGAAAGTAGATAGTTTTAAAAGCAATGGATTTGGTGCATAGTAGAAGTCTGCTCTGAGCTTGCAGAGCTCAAGGGCAACACACATTGGCCTCTGCAGTCAGCCAATAGACCAAGGCCCACTGGGGGGGGGGGCTGCTCCCCTTGTCTCCCAGGAAGAACATCATGGCAAGAAAGAGACTAGCCTGGACCCATCCATTGGCTGAAGCAGCAGCTGCTGCTGCTTTTCCAGAAAAGGACACCCTGCTCCAACTACCTGTTGGAGTTCTTGAACTGGAACTGTAGAAGCAGGTAAATGGAAAAGAACATTCTGGTCCCATCCATTGGCCAAAAGGAGCAAAAGTCACCAGTTGCTATTCAGGCAAGAACTCCAACAAGGGAAGACCAACTTGTAGCTTGTGGTTTACTAATTTGCTCTTATCATACACTTTGCTTTTCCAAGTGATCTGGGAGAAAGTCAGATCTAGTACAATTAATACAAGACTTGACAAGCACATAGAGCTGAAAAGGGAAGTGGGAAAGTGTGCCTGTCTTCCAGCTTCCTCCCAGAGCTCTATGCAGTTCTCAAGGGATGAAAAAAAGTAAATTCCCCACCACCTCATGACTAAAAGGGCATTGGGTGAGAGGGAGCTCAGTGGGTCTACAGGCACCAAAGTAATCATTCAAGGTCACCATTACATCCATCTATGCCATGCTGGAAATCATGGTAGGTAGGTAGGTAAGTAGGAAGAAGAACTCTGACCACTTCTTCTTACCTGTGACAAAGGTTTCCGTCACAGGGTCACTCTCCATATCCCCACGCCGTGACACTAGTGTCACCTCATATTCGGTGTGTGGTTTCAGATTCCCAATAGAGTATTGGCTATCATCCTTCGAGAGGTCGATGGTCGTCCGGTCCCCTGGGACATCCTTGGGCCCGAAAGTCAGCTCAACATCATCAATCTCAGCCAATGGTTTAAACCATGTGATCAGTGCTGTAGTGTCTGTAACATCATTTGCCTCAATCTGGCTGGGGGCATCAAGCTCTGTTGAATACGAAAAAGGATGAGGCAGGGATTTAGAATATTTGGATACCATACAACTCCTTCATGAATAGGCTTTTCAAAGGGTGCAAAAATAAATTTGAATGAACTGCAAAAATTCTCTGGGGTGGGGGTGTGCAGAGACCATACATCTCCATCTCAAAACAGTCTTCATTTTCATTTAATTAATTAATTGGTTGGCTAGTTAGTTTACCACGTTTTCTAATTTTCTCTGTATCTAATAAAACATATAAAACTTGACAAAATGTTTTCCACATGGGGTGAGCAGCTATTCAATGTGACAGTTGCCACAGGCACATGCAGAGAGCCCCCCTCCCCCCCGCGCGCTTTTCAGTACCGCTGCCCACTCACTAACCCTCTGGGGACATCCATATTCTTTTTTGCAGCAGCAACGAGAACTGTAGTGACATAAAGTGCCTTTATTGTTCCTCTTTACTGCTGTAAGAACCTAGACGCAGCAGGAAGGTGACCCAACAGAAATGCATAGAGATAGTTTTGTTTTGTTTTTTGAATGGATGGTTCTACATCCTCCACAGTTCCATTGTACTTTTCCTTTTCCTATCCCAATGTGTGTCAATATTATGTTACTAGTCTCTCCAACAGTGTTGGCTCCCAGTTCATGTGGGGCATCTGGAAGGAGGCTGTCAGTGGGCCCCCAGCCCTAGCCTTTCAATTAGCCCCCACACACACACACACTATGAAATGAGTAGCCATCTGGTTAGATGCAGCTCACACTATGTGACAGGTTGTTGTTGTTCAGTCGTTCAGTCGTGTCCGACTCTTCGTGACTCCATGGACCAGAGCACGCCAGGCATGCGTTAGGAGACTGCAGTTCTGAGAAGCAAATTATCTTTCCAATTGCTGCCCATTACATTGTGGAGGTGAGGGGGGTGGACATGTGATAAAGGTTCAACTCCCATGACTTGCTCCTTGGCTGTCATGGCCCAGACCAAGAATCCTCATGTGCCAAGTGCTCCTACCACAGGAGTTCCAAAGAGGAGGCTTGGTTCTTCCCATGTGGACCTGCT
The DNA here is from genome assembly GCF_009819535.1 of Lacerta agilis. Classification (NCBI taxonomy): domain Eukaryota; kingdom Metazoa; phylum Chordata; class Lepidosauria; order Squamata; family Lacertidae; genus Lacerta; species Lacerta agilis. Next base: position 6,797,399 of record NC_046331.1, on the reverse strand, counting down.
GGGACTAGATCCCTCATCCACTGCAAATGCCATCCATTCTAGCTTTTTCTCTCAGCATTGCTGCTTGCTCACCTTCCCAGGGTATCTATTTTCTTCTCTCAACAAACAAGAGAAGCAACTCACTAAATCAGTCAGACTAATAACTGGCACAGTCACCTAGAGGCTTTCAGTTGTTACTTACTTGTTGTTACTACCCTGGAGAGGCCAGGTCCTCTGGTTTGATTCTTCACAACGTAAAGAGACACATTATATTGTTGTCCTGGTGCCAAGCCTGGTTGCAAATACGATGTTTGAGGCTTCTTTAGACTGTTCCTGATTCCCACATTGTCTTCCTCCTTCTGCAATGCAAAAGTTAAACAATTGGAATTTAAAAAAGCAAGAAATGCAACCAGGACCCTTCACACCACAAGGGACCCACTCATAGGCCAAATCTTTCCTTACCAGGCTGTTAAAAACAATCTCCCATCCACTGAATGGGATGTCCAGGGGGTCCCACTCTACCTCCACTGATGTCTCTTTAATGGATTTGAACTTCAAGCCATCTGGAGCGGGCAAATCTGGAAAGCAATAGCAGAAAGCAGATGCATGAGGCATGGCTTCAGCATTCAAACTATATTCATTAAAAATTATCATTCAATCAATAAAATTTATTCGACTGTCAGTCAGTACACAATCATTATCCATACAAAAATTAAAACGTCTAAACATCTCAAGGAGCTTAACACTAAAACATACAATGAGAAGTAGATTATACATTTAGACCCATGTCAATACTGTCAATTTTAACCTTACGGAGTTTAAGGGCGAAAAGAAAAGAAAAGAAAAGAAAAGAAAAGAAATTTGGCCACCAAGAAAGTTGTGGTACCAGTGAAATTGTTCAACAAAAACAAAACCTGTCTTTCTCTGTCTACTAGGCTAAATTGGCCCAGGAGTGGAGCTATAAGTTTTTGTCTAAGATCTGCATAAAATGGGCAGGTCAAAATGATATGTTCAGTTGACTCAACCGCTCCCTGGGCACAGGGACAGGATCTCTGGGCATATGGAACTCCCCTGTATCTTCCCCACAAAACCGCTGATTCCAGAACATTTAGCCTAACGGCTGTGAGGAGTCTGCGGTATTCCACATAGTGGATTTCCACCAGATAAGGGGCTGGTGAAATCTGGAATATCTGATCCCCAAAAAACACCCCAGGTTTCACATGGGCAATGTCCTCTTGTCTAGCAATGTCCCTCAGTCTTTGAAAGATCACAACTTTAGCTTGACTGAATGTCATAGACTCCAGGAAGAGATGTGACAATCCGCAGGTCTGCACTTTGTTTAAAGTTTCTTTTTCCCACGATGATTGCAAGTCATCCCTCAGTATCAATTTAAAAAATTATAGAACTACCCCCAACACTATATGCTGGAACACTGCTTGAAAGCCAGTAAGCAAAGAAGAAATCTGACATACTGGGAACACACTCTCAAATCTTTTCCCTGTCATTCTTGAGGAAGGCCCAGGATTTAGGACTGAAACAAACAACTCAATGGAAAGTTGCAAAGAGCCACATTCCTGTCTGCAACGTGGGGTGTAAAGATGGCTTAAATCTTTTCATGCTCTGCTCCTTGGCCCATTCCCCCCCCCCTTTGCCTACATGTTGTCATTCCAGAGTAAGGGCATTGCCTTCACTCAGGTTTGGCTTTCTGATGCAGCGCGAAAGCAAAGCAGTGTCAATCCTTAATGTTTTCATGCTGGCTCAATCAAAGAGGGGAAGGAGAGAAAGAACAAGTTATTCCTATCCTTCATGGTTGAGTATATGATTCCTATGTCTAGTGATGGAGAAGATCACAATTATGTGGACATTTTCTCTAAGGTCATGTGAGAAAGTTTGGAGAAATACCAAAATAATTATGAGATGATTATTAATTTTCAGGATTTTTTGTATTCCTTAGGGTTTTTTTCTGAGAAAGCTTAGGAAATCCAGACCTTGGGAAACTCTCCATCATCACCTCTCCTAAGCACTCTTCTCTATCACACATACTCTCCAAAAACAAAACAAAACAACAAAAAAACCCTTCCCCCCACATACACACAATGGGGAAGGACTGGTTGTATGGATGGATTGCTTCAGGCTGGAGAGGGCTTGTAGCACTCAGCACAGTTAGAAATTTTCATCAGCCAGTCCATTCCTGCCAGCCCCTCTCTGTTCTCAAACAACCTTTTGCAAGGAGAGGATTCCAGCAGTGGGAAGGGCTTGAAAGTGACCAGCAGGTCCTTTTTAGTTTTCTTCCTGAAGGTGTTGATATGGATGAATATATGTTCATATAGTTATGCCTCCCAGCAACTCAATTTGTTTGAAATGAGAAGCAAAGAAAACTACAAAATCTCACCTGCCTCAGCAAGACATGATGTTTCTAAGTGAATTCTTGTCTATCCATACCCCACCACCCCCAGGTTTTTCCTAAGCCAGCCCCACCTGTCAGCCTCAGCAGCAGAGGCACTAAAGGGGAAGGCAGAAGCCCTGAATATTTCAAATGAAAGGGCTGCCCCCACGTTTTGTGGCGGCCATGGGTACACATCACGGGGCATGCTTGCATCACATGCACAAGCCACAGGGCATCCACATGACACATCAGCACACCCTGTGGCTTGTGCAAGTAACATCAGCACGTCACAGGGCATGCTGATGTTGTGGAGTCCCGGGGCCCCTCAGTCGCAGGAGCAAGGTGACGCATGTGCTCAGCGAGAAGGAGAATGGGTTCTGTCTCTCACTGGATCCATTTACTGCTGGTTTTCCCATGTTTCACCCATCTCAATGGGCATCAGCCACCATTGTTCCTAAGCGTGTTCCAGAAAATCCATGCCTTAGGATGATGCTCATCCAGAGCTTCTTTACCATCAAGCTCTCCACATTGCTAGTTCGCCTTCTACACAAATATATGTTTGCTTGGAATGAGGGGAAGAGCTGGTTGGTGTCCATTAGGAGTGATAGGGTGCAAGGCAGAAGACCAACAGTAGGTTGATTCAGACCTGATGAAAGGCAGAACCAATTCTAATTTGGCCACCTCCCTGTTTGGTCCTTTGCTAAATAAGAGGTGTTTTGCACTTGGCTAGTATTGGAGAAAGGATTTCTGAACCAGTGGAAATGATGGCTGCCCCAACTAGCACCCACTTAATTACACCTGGGCTCATAACATAGGAGCAATAACATGGAAGCAAACAGCAGTGCACCCATGTATTCCATCCTGATTTTACAGGAAGGTAAGTGTTTTGTAGACAAGCAAGTTAGTTGAATGGCTCAGCTGGGCTTTAATGTACTCACAAGTGGCTACCCGGGCACTAATTGGGACGCTCTTCTTGTTCTTCAAGATGGCAAAAACACGGATGAAGTATTCCACACCAGGCTCCAGCTCCCGGATGGTGGCTGACGTATGGTTCCCAGGCACTCGAAACTCAAAGTCTAAGCCACCAGTTCCGGTAGGGGTGTAGGTGATGAGGTATTCAGTGACCACATTTTCATTCTTCCATTCCAGGTTGACAGTCTTGTCAGTCACATCTGTAACTGTCAGGTCTTTTGGAGGCAATACTAACAAGAGAAATTAAAAGATAAAATAAAACCATGTACTATGGCAGATAATCAAATAGCATGTGTTTTTGAAACTGAGACACAGATCATTTGCCATGCTAAGGGCTAGGCTGCATGATCAGTGGCGGGGGTAGTCATTTTGGACTGTAGGTGGGGAACCAGGGTTCTGAAGGCTCCCACCAGCACCCTATGTACGCTAGAACCTGAATTTAACCTGAATTTCATATTGCTTGTCGTTGTTTTTACAGAAAGAAATGCTACCCATACCCTGCTGTTCAACATACAGTCAAAAGAGGGCTCTATTAAATGTTTGTGCTGAACCTTTAGCTCCTTTCTAACTTTGAAGCCATCTGCACTGTGCATTTAAAACAGTATCATAGCACTTTAAACTGTAACTGCTTCCCTCAGAGACTCCTGGAAACATAGTTTGTTTAGGGTGCTGAGAGGAGATTGCTTTTCTCTTCACTCTAGCCTCCTCTTACCTACCTCCATGTTTTACAGCTCTGTCCAAGTGCTCTTTTTTTGTTATTGTTGCTCCTGAGGTTTTCCCACAGAAACCTGCTCTTTACCGCTGAATTGGAAGAAATGGAAATCCACAGAAAACCCAAATTGCTGTTTGTTGCACTTCAGTTTTAAAGAGCAGGTTTTCATAGGGAAAGCTCTGGGGAGAAAAAAAAAGTCCTCAGTCTTGGAACTTTAAAGTGCAGACCTCTGCCTAGAAAGTGTGGGGCAAAATGGTCCATTGACAAAATGGGCCATAGATATTGGTTACAACATAGAATTGTTGGTAAGGGAAAAATTATGGGGGGGGCCATGATTTTCTCTGCCTGCTGTGTTATTAAGGAAATAAACAAAAGTACCGGTGGTACTTGACACCCAGCAAATGAGTGAAAATGTATTTAAAAGGGTCTAATTTATGCTGGAAGAGCCACGAGGTGGAGGGAACCCTGATCTATATGTGGTGGTCATGTAAATATGCTCATGTACAGGTAAATTATCCACACAGAATAATAATTAAAAAAAAGATTCTAAGATTCACATTTCCCAAAATACCAGAGGCCTTTCTATTGAAGATAATGGGTGAATGCAGCTAGAATAGTATATGCAAATATATGTGTATATGTGTGTGTGTGTGTGTGTGTGTGTGTATAGAGAGAGAGAGAGAGAGAGGGAGGGAGGGAGGGAGAGGGAGAGAAAGAAGAGATACCCACGAAGGAAATTTGGCAGAACAAATGGATAGAATGGATAGAATTAGTAACCATGACGGCAAAACTAAGGAATAAGGATGAGTTAAAGATAAATAAATAAATAAAAGAGTGGAGGTGTTTTGGAGATTGTCTTAGAGGGTATAATATGCAATTTAACCTACAAGTAGGAGTTAACATACGAGTATCAGATAACATCAAAAAAGAAGACTTGAAATGATAATGGGTGAAAAATCAGGATATGCAACAGATCAAGATTACCATAGTATGCCACAGAGAAATGGATTAGGAAGTCTTAGGAAAAGAAATAAGTGATGGATACAGTACAACGTGTGCATAAAAGCTGTTAAGATTGCATAAATAAAAAAAACAAACAAATAAAAGAATGCTGAGAATGATGCTTCATCCACTTGGGCAACTGCCCCCCCCGCCTCCCACTGGAAGCCCATGCACATGGTGGTAACTGTTTGGGTGATACTTACCATCAGAACAGTCATCGCCTACATAACCTTCTTCACAGATGCACCGTCCGTTGACACAGCGACCGAGATCGTTGCAGTTGTTGGGGCAGGACTGCTCGCTGCAATCTTGTCCCTGGTATCCCTCGTCGCATATGCACACTCCGTTGAAGCAGCGCCCTTGATTGTTGCAGTCTTTGGGGCACTGCAGTTGGCTGCAGTCTACCCCGGTGAAGCCCTCTTCACAAACACACTGCCCGTTCATGCAACGGCCTCGGCCACTGCAGTTGTTCACACAGGCCAGTTCTCGGCAGTCATCCCCAACAAAGCCTTCATTGCACACACACACCCCGTTGATGCAGCGCCCACGGTTGTTGCAGTCATTGGGGCAGGTCCTTTCAGCACAATCCTCCCCTGTGTAGCCTTCATCACATACACACTGGCCATTGATGCAGCGACCATGCCTGTTGCAGTCTTTTGGGCACCGCAGTTCACTGCAGTCCACACCAGTGAAGGCGTCATCACACACACACTTGCCATTGACGCAGTGTCCCCGGTCGTTGCAGTCATTGGGGCACCGCAGCTGCCCACAGTCCTCACCCACAAAGCCCTCATCACACACACACTGTCCATTGATACACCTTCCATGGTTGTGGCAGTCATTAGGGCATTTCAAATCTCCGCAGTCACCCCCCATAAACCTCTCATCACACTCACACTGCCCCTTGATGCAGCGGCCACGGTTGTTGCAGTCATTGGGGCACCGCAGTTCACTGCAGTCATCCCCCATGTACTTTTCACTGCACACGCACTGGCCATCCACACAGCGACCATGGTTGTTGCAGTCACTGGGGCATCTCACTTCCCCACAGTCAAGGCCCAGGAAACCAGCATGGCACACACATTGTCCATTAATGCAACGGCCACGTTTGTTGCAGTCTTTGGGGCATCTCCGGTCAGCACAGTCATCCCCCATGAAACCTTCATAGCATACACAGAAACCATTCTCACAACGACCATTCCCATGGCAGTTGCTGGGACAAGTCATATCCCCACAGTCTTCTCCAGTGAACCCAGCATCGCAATAACAAGTCCCATTAACGCAACGGCCACGGTCGTAGCAGTCGTTGGGGCAAATAAGCTCACTGCAATCTTCTCCAGTATAACCTTCGTCACACACACACTCCTCCTCCACACAGCGCCCACGGTTGTTGCAATTGTTGAGGCACAGGGAGTGGCTGCAGTCTGCCCCACTGAAGCCTTCTGCACAGATGCACCGCCCATTTACGCATTTCCCATTCGCACTGCATGGCACCAAGCAAACTTCCTGGCCACAGTCCTCCCCAGCATAGCCATCAAAACACACACACATGCCATCAACACATTTGCCTTGGTCATTGCAGTCCCCAGGACATGTCAGTTGCCCACAGTCCTCCCCTGTGAAGCCTTCAGCACAAATGCACTTGCCATTGACACATTGGCCTCTGTTGTTGCAATTCTGGGGGCATTCTGGTTCAGAACAGTTGGGGCCCTTCCAACCAGGTTCACAGATGCAGCCACAGACATCATTGCTGTAGTTTCCCCGTCCACTGCAGTAGGGAGTAGCATCAATGTGACCTGTGCCAGTGAAACAAGGCCATCATAAAAATGAAAATGCAGCAATGACCAACAAAGAAGCACCAGAAAATATTATGGCTTAGAAGTTTCCCTCCGTTAACATAAACACATGAGAAGAGCCTTGCTGGATCGGGGCAACGGCCCATCTAGTCCAGCATCCTGTTATCACAGGGGTCACCTGGATGCTCATGGGAATCCCACAAGCAGGACCTGAGCACAACAGCCCACCCCCCCAACTTGTGATTCCCAAGAAGTGGTACTTAGAGGCACATTGCGTCCAACTGTGGAAAGAGAACACACATTTTCTCATGGGTTCTCTCTGCCTTGCCATAAATCCACTCTTTCCAAGTCCTGGTTTAAGTCAGAAAATTTCAAAAAATCAAACTGGGGGGGGGGGAACCAACCAACCACCTGTATTGGCAAACTTTCAGCTTCTGAAAATACTTACGTAGGCGTTCCCTTGTCCTCTTGGCTTGAGGCTCCTGTTTTAACTGCCTTAATGGGATTGTTTTGTTACATATTTTGATGATGCAAGTTTATATTGTTTTAATGTTCTGTTCTCCAACTAAATTATATCTGGAACAGACTCACTGAAATCAAGACATGACAATTAATTTCAGTGAGTCTTCTCTGAGCTATGTCCAGTGTTCTCTGTCTGCTGAAGCAAAAGTCTCTTGGGCTAGTGGCCAACTGAGTGTTAGCAGTGGGCAAGCTGAAATTCATTGCACCACAGAGTGCCAAATATGTGGTGCAGCAAAGTTACCACAAACCTGCTTATGCATTTGCTTGTGCAACAGCATTCACAAGCAGAACACGTATGCCACTAAATGCCTTTAACATAGAATTTACATTTGATACAACACAATGTGCCTTTTCATTATGGGTGTTTGCGTTTTTATATTTGTGTAGCTGTTTTTGTAACCCACTTACATACTTATTTTGGCATTAAGCAATTAATGTTAATGATGATGAGAAGGAGAAGTTGGTTCACTGACTTCTCTACCTTCCTTGGCATTCTTGATTCATACACCTGCACTGATAAAACATGGTGGGGAGGAATATCAATAACTGCAACTGTATGTGTGATTGCAGGATTGTTTTCATGTGGCCTTTTCGGGCCTGTTCAGAGCTCACTGGAATGAAGGGTGCATGGGGAATGCTTTTCCAGGGCTGACAACAGGGGCTCCTGCTAAGGCCCATCCTCTAGTAGGGTGCCTACAGCCAATCCCAATTGCTTCCTAGCTGTGATGCGCCACATCCTTGCATATAATCTATCCACCTACCCAGGGGTGGGAAACTCAGGCTACAGAGCCATATGCAACCCTCCATGCCTCTTTTTTTGCCCTCAAAAGGGCTCTCTCCAGACCACAGACCCTCCCACAGGCTACATCCAGCCTGAGTACATTTGGGTGGCAGGAATGCTTCTATGATAATGCTTCTTGCTTGCCTGGATGGGGGATGGAGAATTGTGATGTGTGTGTGTACAGACCTCTCACTTTTGCATGGCTGGAACGCAACCTATTGCACAAAAGTGAGACAGAATCTCTAGCTACCCACCGTCTATTCACAACACACTCATCATTTAAAACAGGGAAAGTACCAGCCACACTGGGGTTTATTTTGTGACTGCTAATAGGATTTAATATTGATTCCTCTTTAAATGTTGAATGTTTTATGCATTTTGTGTTCTGAATGTGTAAGTAGGCTCTTTGAAGAACTATTTGGGAATGTGAGGTCTACATTATTAAACAGAATGAACAAATAAAACAACTGCACCCTGTACGTGTTATCCATCATGGGCCTTTCTCGACTACAACTTCCTTTCCTGATTTATTTATTTTGGTCCACCTAATAGACTGAAAGCCTTTTAGGACAGCAGACACCTGGGGAATCTGCAGTTTATAGTGCAGCATTTCTGAATCCCACAACAATAACACCTATTGTTATGGTTTGGTGGTAGAACTGGAGCATCTGCTCCAGAATGCAGCAGCTAGTCTGGTTACTGGGCGTGGCAGTCGAAACCATATAACACCGGTCCTGAAAGACCTACATTGGCTCCCAGTATGTTTCTGAACACAATTCAAAGTGTTGGTGCTGACCTTTAAAGTCCTAAATGGCCTCGGCCCAGTATACCTGAAGAAGCATCTCCACCCCCATCATTCAGCCTGGGCACTGAAGTCCTCTTCCGAGGGTCTTTTGGTGGTTCCCTCACTGCGAGAAGTGAGGTTACAGGGAACCAGGCAGTGGGCCTTCTCGGTGGTGGCACCTACGCTGTGGAACGCCCTCCCATCAAATGTCAAGGAAATAAACAACTATCTGGCTTTTAGAAGACATCTGAAGGCAGACCTGTTCATGTCTGGTGTTTTATTGTGCTTTTAATTCTGTTGGGAGCCACCCAGAGTGGCTGTGGAAACCTAGCCAAATGGGTGGGGTATAAGTAATAAATTATTACTACTACTACTACTACTACTACTAGGTTTCATATTCAATTCCCAGCATCTCCTGGTAGGACAGGGAGAGACCCCTGCCCGAAAATTTGGAGAGCTGTTGCCAGTCAGTGTGGACAATGCTGGACTAGATGGACCAGTGGTCTGACTCAGTATAAGGCAGCTTCCTTTGTTCCTAACTGAGCACCCCAGTCATTACATTGTTGAAGGGCCACAGTTCAGTAGTTGGAGCATCTGCTTTGCATGCAGAATGTTCCCGGTTCAATCCTGAGGACCCTCAGGTAGGGCTGGGGGACAGTCACTGCCTGAAACCCCACAGAGCCACTGCCAGTCAGTATAGACAATGCTGAGCTAGATATGTACAGCTGTGCCTAACTCAGTATAAGGCAGATTCCTATGTTGCCATGTGTCTCTTTGCCATACCTATTGCTGGTTGTCCACTGGGGCAGCACCCGGATCCACTGGTGCACTGGTCTCGCAGAGAGGACACCAGTCCCTCCAGTTCCTCCAACCTACTTAGGAGATCCTTGATATCAGGGGCTGCTGCACAGCCACAAGCCCGCCGTGGGATGTTTATCCTGTGTGTGAAGACAATCTGGTTCTCCTCATTCAATGTATGCTCCTGGTATTGCTTGTCCTGCTCAGTCTGAGTCTTGAGTTCTGAGTCGCCACTTGCTGAGTCCAAGTCCACAGAGCAGAGGTTGCCTGCGGGGACTTTAATATTGTAGACATGGTTAAAGACCACAGGCTGGTTGTCCTCCGGCAATGTGACATTGAGTCCAGCCTCCCTCTTCTGCCGAATAATTCTTTTGATGAGTCCACCATGAACGTGTTGATGGAATAAAGCGATGGTCACCAAGGCCAGTACCCAAACATGGAGGCCCATGTTGAGGTTCAGTTCCTTGGGAATTCTGTTATGGCTTCAAATCTCCTTTATGTTCACAATAGAAAGGAACAATGAGAAAAGCTCGTTTCGATGTGATTGTGCCGATCAGCTCTCCCTTCTATCAATGGTCCTGCAACAGTTAAAGTTACATGGAGGAAGTTACTTCTCTGTGAAACCAATATCATGACAGGGTGGTTGACCTCCAGGAAGAGGTCAGCAGTGAGTTCAGAAGCGATCAGTTTGCAACTGAATAAGACCTTCAAAACTGTGGTGAAACAGAGTGGCAGATGCAGACTCTAGGATATGCTGAGCCCAAACCATTTAAGTTGTTGTGGAGTCAACACCAGCACCTTGAACCAAATCTAAAAAGTATAATGGAATAGAGATGGGTGAACACCCCTTGGCTTGATCTAGAAGAAAATGTGTCCTTCTGCGCTTCCTTGATTGGTGGGGACGGTCCTCATCATCTGGATGAGGCCTTTGTGAAGCTCCTGAAATATTAGCCTGGGGTGGGGAACCTCAGGTCTGGGGGCTAAATGCAGCCTTCAATACCTCTCTACCTGGCACTTTGGACTCTCCCTAGGCCACACCCATCACCAGTCCTTTTCCTCCCTTGAGTGCTTTTGCTTGACTGGAATGAGTTCATGGACTATTACAATGCCTCACGTTTGTGCGTGTATTTGGCATGGTTGGGATGTAGCCAACTGCATAGAAGGTAAGAGTTACATCTGTTGCCACAGCCATTTTTGCATCTATGGTTGTTGCTGTTGTTGTCATTCTACCACACTATTCAGTTCAAACAAACACTCCAAGAAATAAAAAAGAAACAGAAATCCAGTACATAATATTGAAACCTCAAATGCAGTAAGTAAAAAAATACCATTCATTGGGAGCCACAAAACAACTTCTCAAATCCATAATTGTATTCCTGAAGATGAGGATAGCTTGAACCTCCCCCACACTTTGTACTGTTAAGTTGGATGGCTTTGTTATTGCTGGCACCCCTTGCATGCCCTCCAACATTTCTCCGATGAAATGAGGGACTTCCCATTCCATATTGATAATTTTTCTATTTATACCCCATACATCTTATTGGGTTGCCCCCTAGCCATTCTGGGCAGCTTCCGACACATATAAAAACATAATAAAACAAGAAACATTTTAAAAAAATATTCCCTAGACAGGCAGGGTTGTCTTCAGACAGCTCCAGGGTCAGATAATTCCATACCCTCCAACATTTCTCCAGTGAAAATAGAGAAATCCTAAGGCACTGGCTTCTGCCAATTGCTTCTTGGTAGCTCAGTTTACCTTTTCATATTAAAACACAGAGCCCCTGGGGCACAGCAGATTAATTCTGTTGAAACAAGAGAGGCAAGAGAGAGGCCTCTGTGTGCCCATAATTATTTAAGTATGCTTAGAGAGATGTTAAACCAGAGGTGGGCTCATGATACCTCTAGCTCCATGAATCAAGAAGAGAGAATGTTGTTGTTGTTTGTTGTTGTTGTTGTTGTTGTTGTTGTTGTTGTTGTTAATTTTAGGCCTGTGCACTGGTTTCAGTCAAAGTCCACATCCTGAACTAAACAGGGCCAATGGAGGGGGGGTCCAGGCTTTGGCTGAGGGGGAGCAAGTTCTGGACTGCCCTGGGTCAAGGATTCCAAAGTGGCCAGGGCTGTTAGGGTACGGGGCAACAGGTAGGAAGAAGATTTGGCTATTCATCTATGCATCTGCAGGTTTTACCCTGAGGCAGGTGCAAGGACTGAAGGCCCCCGCCTTCCTAGTGCCCGTTAATGCTACTTCTCCCTGGGTCTTTCCCAAGCAGTCTCAAACTGCACCCATGCACAGCTGATTATATTCAGCCTCCCTGCATGTCCTAGGAGGCCAATGGGGAGGGGAGCTGGGTGCAGCTGCAGGGCGAGCCTCCCAGGTTTTTTCAGTGTCCTGCCTCTCTGTCTCCTGGTCCCACACCTCTCCAGCTCCCTCTTCTGCCTCAGAGTCCTAACTGTCTTCTGCCCCGCAACTGCTCCTGCTCACTGCATATGACCCTACCTCTTTCTCCCTCTGACCATTCATGATCATCCCACAACCAGTCTGAGCCTCCTTCCCATGGGGGCTCCCTTGGGGGTTCACCAGCTGGCACCTCCCACCACTCTTCTGCACCCAGTCAGTCTATAACATATATATGATCAATAAAGGATATTTGGCTTTGTTAATGAGGGCTTTGATTTAAAAAATAGGAGCTGATAAAACAGGGGGAAGTTCTTCCATATGTAAAAAAGCAACGTGGCAAAAAGGCTTTAAAGAATGTAAAGACTTCTATGCAGTTCAGTATTTGTTGTTGTTCACAAAAAGACATTGTCAATAGTTATTTGGTACCGCACCCTCACATCTCTCTACAGTTCCTAGAGTTCTTGCAAAAGGATGATATTTATAAAGTTATTCTCGAACAGCTTCAGATAAAGCTGACTTTTTCAGAACCAAATGGGCATGAATAAGAGGCATTTTTATCATTTCTCCAAGTCTGTTTGAAGTCCCTTCTTATAGCAAAAGAGTGTGTGGTTTGTAGTAGAACTCCTATTCAGTCCAATGTTAATTTAAGACAGCATATCTCCAACAAGTACACACCAGACATTTGGACTACAACTTACATCTCTCCCAGCAAGCACAGACAATGGACAATGATGATGAGAGCTGTAGCCCAGCAACATCTGGAGAGAACCAAATTGGGGTTGAATCATAGAATTAAAGTTGGAAAAGAATCCAAGGCTCATCTGGTCCAACCCCCTGCAATGCAGGAATCTCAACTAAAACATCTATGACAGATGGCCATCCAACCTCTGCTTAAAAACCTCCAAGGAATGAGATTCCACCACCTCTTGTGGGAATCTGTTACACTGCTGAACAAAAAGCTCTTCCTGATGTTTAGTTGGAATCTCCTATCTTGTAACTTGAAGCCATTGTTTTGAGTCCTACCCTCCAGAGCAGGAGAAAACAAGCTTGCTCTCTCGTCCATGTGACAGCCCTTAAGATATTTGAAAATGGCTATCATATCTCCTCTCAGTCTCTTCTTATCCAGGCTAATCATGCCTAGCTCCTTCAACCATTCCTCATAAAGCTGGGTTTCCTGACCCATGATCATCTTGGTTGCCCACCTTTGCCCACCTTTTCCTGTCCCTGTTGAAATCCATTGTGCTAGTTTGGGCCAAGTTCTCCAATCTGCTAAACACATTTTTTTATCCCAATTCTTTCTTCTGCGGCATTAGCTACCCCTCCCAGTTTGGTGTCATCTGCAAATTTGATGAACATCCCCTCATTTCCTTCATCCAAGTCATTTATAAATATGTTGAACAACAACAGACCCAGGACAACCCTGGGGCACCCCGCTTTTCCCCAGGACGACAAGGAACCATTAATGAGTACTCTTTGGGTTCGGTCAAATGCATGTAACAGTTACCTTGTGCAACCCACATTTTAGCAGCTTCCTCACAAGAATATCACAGGGGGACGGTATCCATAGCATTACTGAAATCAAGATGCACTATGTCCTCAGAACTCTCCTGATCCACCAAGATTGTAACTCATGGAATTAGCTGTCAAAAGATGCAGTAATGGCCACCATGTAGCTTAAAACAAGGATGAGGAACCCGTGGCCTTTATATATTCCTGGACTACAACTCCCATCCACCCCAGCTAGCACAAACAATTGTCAGGGATGTTGAGAGGAGCTGTTAGATGAGCTACTTATTGAGACTCCCACCCCCCACCCCCAAAAAAACAAATCCAGCACAATACACAGCCAAATATAGACACAATTGTTAATGAAACAGAATGCACTATGCATGGGTAGAACTTTTCATATACTTCCCATAGTATTAAATCATATGGAATAGGGGTGGGGAACTGGTGGTCCTCCAGATGCCATTGGACTACAGCTCCCATCGTCCCTGACCATTGGTCATGCTGTCTGGGGCTTATGGGAGTTGGAGTTCAACAACACTGGGAGAGCTGCAAGTTTCTATATTCACTGATGTAGAAAATAGAAAACTCATTTATACCAAGGCAGGTCATTGATATCTGTCTGTGAACAGAAGCTGGCTTCCTCAGCCTGAAGCAAGATGAGCACTGCACTCCATAGTTGTCTTTGACTGGACTTAATTGTCCAGGGGTCCTTTACCTTTTACCTATTCCCTTTTCTGCCTGAAGGTGGTTCTGTGGCTTGAGACCCCAACCTGAAGCCTTCAGCTAAGCCCGAAGGTCACCAGAGTTTGGATATAATCTGTAATAGTTTGGTTAGTTTTGTGGTGTTCAAGTTCCAAGTTCTGCAGTCCCTGAAAACCCCCAGAGGCCATAGAATAGCCTTCCCCAAGCTGGTGCCCTCCAGATGTTTTGAACTACAACTCCCATTATTATTGGCCATACTGATTAGGGCCAGTTGGAATTGGAGTTCTGAACATCTGGAGGGCATCAGGTTGGAAAAAGCTGCCACAGAAGTGCCTATGTTCTTGTTCGGCTGTCTTCTCTAACTCAGGCCAATTTCTCTCTTGAAATTTAATATTTCAAGCTGCCAAGCGCTTTGGTGTGGGAACTTGGAGGAACCGGTGAGGTCAAATCACTTGTGCATGCTCCAATGAGATGCAAGGGACCTCATTAGGGCAGATTAACAAAAATGAACAGAGGCAGTCAGCGGAGGCTTTCACAGGGAACAGCTTGAAATGGCTTGCCTTGCTTAAGGAAAATCTGCTAGTAGAGCCAGTTGCTGCCAAAAGACTCTGGGCCACAGGCCATCTTTTGGCACTTGGTGGGGGGGAAACCAGTGTGTCTTGAAAGGGATTGGGTTTTTTAAGAAGAAAAAGAAAAAGGAGAGAGGTGGCAGATTGAGAGGATTGCAGCTTTTGACACAGCAGGAGTGAGAAGACTTTTGATATGTCATTGCCATTGCTGCTCTTTCTTAATGGGTAAAAGACTCTCTACCTTCGATGGTTCAATTGCATGGAGAAAGTGGGAAAAAAATAGGGATTTAAGGATTTCCCCCATGTTATTTTACTTTATTGCAGGGATGGGGAACATTTATCTCTGGATGTTGCTGGAATTCAACTTCTATCTCCCTAGATCATTGATGATGTTGGCTGTGGCTGATGGGAGCTATTATTTGAAGGCAGAGATTATCAGCAACAGTGGGTATTTGGGACAAGTATCAATAATATATATTCACATCCACTTCACAATGACAGGGATCTGGAATGTGAACTTTCATACTCAAGTATATATGTACCCATGTGCTGTTGAACTCCTGTCCTCTTTGTGGACTTCTGAGAAGCATCTAGTTGGCCATTGTGAGAACAGAATGTGGGGCTGGATGGGTGTTTAATCTGATTCAGCAGGGCTTTTCTGATGTTCCTAGGATGTTGCCATCATCATAATAGTTGTTGTCATTTAATTTATTCAAGGCTTCTTCTTTTTCTTCTTTAAAAAAAAGGTCTTAGAACGACTCACACAACAGAAAATCCATACCACACATTTCAAGCAAATGAAACATGAAGATCAATAATAGCAAACTAGAAGAGAACATCAGTCATAAGTAAATGGTCAAAAAGCCCAATCTGCGAATAATACTAGGTGGGAGTTTGACCTGACTCAACAGAGCTCTTCTGATATTCTTAACTGGGAAGAAACAGTGGCTGAAGGCATGCCAACAGTAACCTCTCTTGCTGCTCTTGCATTGATATAGGCAAAGGTGCTCAGTCATTACCTGACAAGTATATCTATGAGGGGAAGGGCAACAGCTCAGTGGCAGAGCACCTGTGCTGCATTCAGAAGGAGGAATTAAAGAACCTTTTAATGAAGGTGAAAGAGGAGAGCGCAAAATATGGTCTGAAGCTCAACATCAAAAAAACTAAGATCATGGCCACTGGTCCCATCACCTCCTGGCAAATAGAAGGGGAAGAAATGGAGGGAGTGAGAGATTTTACTTTCTTGGATTCCATGATCACTGCAGATGGTGACAGCAGTCATGAAATTAGAAGACGCCTGCTTCTTGGGAGAAAAGCAATTACAAACCTAGACAGCATCTTAAAAAGCAGAAGCATCACCTTGCCAACAAAGGTCCGTATAGTTAAAGCTACGGTTTTCCCAGTAGTAATGTGTGGAAGTGAGAGCTGGACCAAAAAGAAGACTGATCGCTGAAGAATTGATGCTTTAGAATTCTGGTGCTGGAGGAGACTCTTGAGAGTCCCATGGACTGCAAGAAGATCAAACCCATCCATTCTGAAGGAAATCAGCCTTGAGTGCTCACTGGAAGGACAGATCCTGAAGCTGAGGCTCCAAGACTTTGGCCACCTCATGAGAAGAGAAGACTCCCTGGAAAAGACCCTGATGTTGGGAAAGATGGAGAGCACAAGGAGAAGGAGACGACAGAGGACAAGATTGTTGGACAGTGTTCTCGAAGCTACCAACATGAGTCTGACCAAACTGCGGGAGGCAGTGAAAGACAGGAGTGCCTGGTGTGCTCTGGTCCATGGGGTCACGAAGAGTTGGACACGACTAAATGACAACAACTGAAATCCTAGAAAGCCACTGCCAGTCAGTGTGGACAATATTAAGTTAGGTGGTCTAATGACCTGAACATAAGACAGCTTCATATATTTCTGCTATACATTTATTATTATTATTTATTATTATTATTATTATTATTATTATTATTATTATTATTATTATTATTATTATTTACACACTTAAATTATTATTATTATTATTATTTACACACTTAAATACATACTTAAATTGGTCTGTGACTCTTCCATCACAAAAGAGGGGGGGGGACTGTGTGACAGGAACTTTTGCCAAAGTTGTTTGGGGATGGCTGTAAATGGATCCCTTTGTTTATAGCAGATGTAATGATGGGCAGGCATGGATAGAATTTCAAAAGGAACTCACAGCATGAAGCCATCACCAAGGGGAAAGATGATTCCCTTTCTCTCTGGCTAAACAAATGCAAAGGAACTTGATTTGCAATGGTAAAATAAGAGAAACACAATCTCTCTAAGGGCGAATTCTAGACACTCTCAAGAAACAGGCATGGCTTACTGTTGTTGTTCTTAATATATAATTATTTCACTTCATTTATTAATTGCTTCCCCTGAGCCATCCCAAAAATGATTTACAACATAACAAAGACATATGTAAAATGGCTACTTATATATAAACCTTTGAAACAATTGCAAATAGAAACATACGCACACAACACATACAACAACCGGGATAAAATATAACTATTTAGAACCAGTGTGGTGTAATGGTTAGAGTGTCAGATTAGGACCTGGGAGACCAAGATTCAAATATGTAGGAATGGGTTTAGACACTAAGAGAGGACATATTGTTTACTTATTATTTATTCCTTGCTCACGTTAGTAAGGTCAGCAGAGTATCATCCTTTGGAGCTTAAATGTAGAAACTAAGACAATGTCAATTTGACATTCTAGGAAAAACAATCTAGGATGATTTTAATGCTGTGATCAGTTGGGTATTTAGAGGGGTATGTAGTAATATTTCATTCATATATACAAGGGATGGGGGAACCTATGGCTTTCCAAATGTTGGACTCCATCTCTCATCAACCCCAATCAGCATGGCCAGTGGCCAAGGATGGTGGGAGTTGGAGTCTATAAACTTCTGAAGGGTGATCGGTTCCCCATCCCTAATATATATTAATTGTTATCTCAGTTCTCTGAACACAGCCAAAATGCAAAAGGCGGAAGAAAGAGCAAACTTGGGGAACGCCAAGGTTTGGATAAATACCCCCAAAATGGAGTGTGACTACATGGGGGAGCACCCCCCCAAATCTCAATAAGCTCAGAGTATTCTCAGTGGCTATCGAATGCTAAGTGACTGTTCAAAAGGGAGAGGAAGTCATGCCATCTTACTAGAAGAAGTTGGGGGCTTATTGATGTTTTATCTCTTGCTTGCATGGCTAGAATATGTCAAACAGGAGGAAAGCAGACCTCAACACATCTGCCAGCTCTTGTTAATGGGATATCTCTAACAGGGATGTCTCAATGATTTGGCGCTAATTATATGCAATTAACAGGAGTTACAGGAGATTAAATACCGAGACATGAACACAGAATGACTAATTCTGAATTATGAATGCCAGTTGCTTATTCAGACAGAGCAAAATTGATTGTTTCATTTCCAGGAGTGAGTTATGAGGAGCGTGGAGATCCTTTTATTTAGGCAAGGCTTTTCCGTAAATCTGGCCAGCTAAATATAACCATTACATAATGCACTCCTTGGTGCTACTTATTCAAACATCTGACTCAAAGCAACTGTGTTTATAAAAAGTATCCAGAGTTTATCTGACATAACCCACAGCAGCCAATAGATTCATGGCTACAGTGGATGGGCTTCAGCTGTGAAAGGTTTCACTGCTTGGTGTTTTTGGCTAAGATGGGTTGGCGTCAAACTTGTTAGCAAAGACCCAAAGCGCAGTCCATCATCCCTCCAGTTCTACTATGCAGTAGGGATAGGCACAGACCATAAATTTTGGTTCACCCTGAACTTGAAGCTTCAGAAAACTGTCCAGCAATTTCTCCATAGTGCTCCATAGGCTGCCTGATTTGACTCTCATTTTATCAGAGTGGACTTTGCCCGATCCCACTGCTGTTTGAGATCAGAAAAATGGCTATACCTTTCCTTCCTTTTGAAAGAACTGGGTGAAATTTGCAGGCATACTAGCCCTTCCAGGGTGGGTAGAGCCTTGCCAATCACAGGCAAATAGGAACTGCTCTATGTGAGTTTCTTGTGTTGCTAGGTTTTGAGATATGTAAATGCTTCTGTAAAATCTTCCTGTAATTGTCTTTCAGCAATGCTCTTGTAGGTTAGAGTTGCTTGATGAAGGCTTTTTCTTTTAATTAAGTTTTCTATTTATTGCATTTGTCAACTACATTAAAAAAATTCTCATTGTACTCCACTTAGAAACTTCACCACTTAGAAACCAGATAGATAGATAGATAGATAGATAGATAGATAGATAGATAATATATATATATATATATATATATATATATATATATATATATATATATATGAGAACAATAAATTTCTGTGAATTTTGATGTCAGCTGAACTGATCCATACCACCAGGCTTAAGTTGCAGATTCAATTTCTTTCTTTCTTTTGCTGCAAATTAATGTGGAATTTGGGATTGGCAGGTGAAACTGACACAAATCAGTGGCTGTCCTATCCACTCCCTAAGCCTGAGTGGTAGAAATTATTGGTAGAAATTATACACAGAATTTTCCATTGGAAATATTGACACTTGTGATCCTAATCCTCAGTAGGAAAAGACTTGGAGCACCTACCCTGCCTTCAATGCCTTTCCCAGGCTTGAGGTAATTTTGGGGGGGGGGGCTTGGGACAGGGGGAAGAGAAGGAGGAGGAAGGCTTCATACACAATGAAGGCATACATAGTTTGTTCGTCAGTACTCACACAGGAAAGCAGCTCTGCATGAATTTTGTCAATACCCCTAAAGGAATCTGGAATAGACTCAGAAATGAAGAGCACCTTTTCAAATGAAGAAGGTGACAGTTTTGAGACAACTGTCTTAATCACAGGTGAAAATCATTTTTTTTTTCTTCAGAACAATGGCCTTATTCCTTCTGGGCAACCTTGTGGGGTGACATGTCAAAGGCATGGTGGGTGTGACCAAAGGCAAAGTGGGTGGAGCAATTAACATAAATCTCACCTTAAGCTAGTTTCCACACACACACACACACACACACACACACACACACCTCTATCCTCCATCCCGATAACCAAGAGGCATTATCAGAGCTCAATGGCACATTCCAGTCAGGGATAAACATTCAAGGAGGGCATGTAGTAGGGCTGGTGAAGGATGTGGGGCCTGGGGACAATCCCAGTCCCTAGCACAGCATTCATTCACCTCTGAGGATGCTTACTCCTGGCCTGAACTTTGTGAGCATTGCTGGGCACAAATAGATCTCATTTTAGGAAAGTCAAATTGGCTCCACTAATTGGATCATGAAGCACTAGAAAATGCAATCAGGACTGGAAAAAATAAGGATGCATCAAAAGACAAGTCCTTAACAGCATGGAAACTGACATATGACAAAATGAGGGGGGGAAACCAGCATGTTGGTGAGAGGCTTTTGGCAAATCAGCCAACTCAAGCAATTGATATGATTTGCAACCAATTTGTTTTGGTTGTGTGTGTGTGTGTGTGTGTGTGTGTTTGTGTGCTAAGGAAAAGTGATAAGGTAAATCACCCATTAATAGGGGCAGGGGATGAAATTCAATTCAGTTCACATTTCAAGGCAAACCTACTTCATTCACACTTTCCAAAACAAAATGCAATCCGAAACACAGCAATCCTTCAAAATTCACACACCTCTGAATTTTGCAATGCATTTCTCCTGGTCATGTGATGCACACAACACTGCCTATGCAAGGGTAAACTGTGCATAGAAATGCATATATCTGTGGAAATAGAATGCAAATAAATGCATTATGTTGGAAGAAATGGCCTTGCAAAAATTTGTTTAGTAGGCAAAAACTACATACAGAAATATACATATTAGGAAAAATTTACACTAAAGTGCTGATGAATGTTCATGAGGACTTTAAAAAGAAGTGCAAACTGATGTGGAGCACTGAATGAGAAATGGAGGTCAACTAGCATGGAAAGCATTTCCCACCCTCAGGGGCAGAGTGAGGTGGCATGGGGGCAGTCCGCCCCGGGTACCGCCCTGGGAGGGTGACACTCACTGGCCCGCCCCTCGCCTCTGTGCCAAAAAAGCCCTTTCCAAAGGGGGAGGAAAGCAGCTACTGGCAGAGCAACTGGTTTCCTCCCCCCCATTTTAAAGGGCTTTTTCGGCGCTGGGCTCTGCAGCCGAGCGCAGAAAAAGCCCTTAAAAAGGGAGGGAACCAGCCGTCAACAAACAAGCGGCTGCTTTCCTTCCGTAGCGCTCATGCGTCATGACGCACACCGCTGCCCCCGGGGAGTGCCTTCGGGTTCAGCGCCCCATATGCCGCGGAGGCTTCCTCCGCCCCTGCCCACCCTTACCCACTGGTAAGCTTGCCTCTTATCAGCAAAGCCATTGCTATTATCTTCCACCCTTTTCCAGGGCCATTGCTATTATCTTCCACCCTTTTCCAGGGCCTGTCCATAAAGGGCCTCGGGTACATCCAGTTTATACAAAGGCCATAGATTGGAAACAGCAGGTCACCATGACACAATTAGCAGCGACAATCAGACTGAAGAGGGGGAACATTAACTCTGTTCTAAAAATGGAAACGGAGCTTCGGAAGTAGGCCACACAAAATGACTCCCTGGAAAGCAAAAGACCTGCTTCCCCGCCTCCCTACCAGCTTCTCTTTGGAAATTCTCACTCACTCACTCAGCCTCTGCAAGCTCATTACAGGCAGTGTCGTACCCTTAGATTAGAACCTGCTGGAAATTCAGCTACCCCACCTAGGGTGCCCATGTGCCCTAATTTGCTCAGGAAGGTCCTCTATTTGGGAAGGAAGCCTGTTTGAAGGAATCCTCCATTTGAATGACTGTCTAGTCTAAGTTTGGATTGCAGATAAACAACACTAAGAAGGGAGAGCAGCATGAGGCATACCTCAGTGGTGGAAGATCTGCTTTGCATGCAGAAGGTCCCAGGTTCAATTCCTGGTGTCTCCAGGTAGGGAGGGGAGAGAATTCTGCCTGAAACCCTGAAAAGCCACTGGCACTGACTAGATGGACCAATGGCAAATGGCTAATCACCAGCGACACTAACTGAAGCTAGATGGGCCAAAGATCTGACTCAGTAAAAAGTAGCTTCCTATGGTCCACGGAAGCTGCCCACCAACACTAAGCACCTGGTTAGCAGACCGAGAAAGCACACAGACCACCTAATTAATGTCTACCCCACTAGAGTAAGATGCATTTGATTTCTGCTTAAAGTATAGGAATTACTTCTAGATTCGCATAAATCAGCATACACTAACTGTCAGGAAGTTTTTTCAACTGTTTCGTCAGAATCTCATTTCTTGTAACTTGAAGCCATAGCCTCAATTTCTAGCCTCCAGAGGAGGAGTAAACAAGCATGCTCCCTATTCCATGTGACAGCTCTTTAGATATTTGAAGATGGCTATCATATCTCCTCTCAGTCTCCTCTTTCCCAGGCTATGCATACCCAACTCCTTCAAGCGCTCCTCATAAGGCTTAGTTTCCAGACCCTTGATCATCTTGGTTGCCCTCCTCTGCACACATTCCAGCTTGTCAACAGCACCTGGAGATGGACACATTTGTCCCTATTGAAATTTATTTTGTTCGCTTGTGCCCAGTTCTCCAATCTGTTAAGGTCATTTTGAATTCTGATTCTGTCTTCTGCGGCATTAGCTACTGATCACCTGAGAATTTGATAAGCTTCCCCTCAATTCCTTCATCCAAATCATTTATAAAGACGTTGAACAACAATGGGGACAGAACCCTGAGGCACCCCACTTGTCACTTTTTTCCAGGATGATGAGTAACCATTAATGAGT
The DNA here is from genome assembly GCF_009819535.1 of Lacerta agilis. NCBI lineage: Eukaryota > Metazoa > Chordata > Lepidosauria > Squamata > Lacertidae > Lacerta > Lacerta agilis. Next base: position 6,774,672 of record NC_046331.1, on the reverse strand, counting down.
ACTCTTTGTGTCTGGTCAGTCAACCAGCTACAAACCCACCTAACAGTTACCTCGTTCAACCCACATTTTACCAGCCTCCTCGCAAGAATATAATGGGGAACTTTGTTAAAAGCCTTACTGAAATCAATATACACTATGTCCACAGCATTTCCCTGATCCATTAAGTTTGTAATTCCATTAAAAAAAGAAATCAGATTGGTCTGGCCTGACTTATTTTTTTGAGAAATGCATGTTGGGTCTTAGTAATCACAGCATCCTTTTCTAAATGCTCACAGACTGACTGTTGAATTATCTGTTATAGGACCTTCCCTAGTATCAATGTCAAGCTCCAGGTCAGTACAGTGGTGCCCCGCTATACGAATGCCTCGCTAGACGAAAAACTCACTAGACGAACGGCATTCTATACGAATGCCTCGCAAGACGAAAAAGTCAATGGGGCTGCCTTGCAAGATGGGGGGGGATTTTTGGCGCGAAAACCTCCGCGCTGCATTGCCGCTTCGCTAGATGAAAAATTCGCTCTACGAAGACACTCGTAGAACGAATTATTTTCGTCTAGCGGGGCACCACTGTAGTTACCTGGGTCTTCCTCTCCCCCCCACCCCTTTTGAAGATGGGGACAACACTTGCCTGTCTCCAGTCTGTAGGGGCCTCACATGTTCACCAAGAATTCTCAAAGATCATAGACAAAGGCTCTGAGATTATATCCACAAGCTCCTTTAGTACCCTTGAATGCAACTCATCAGGCCCTAGAGATTTGAATTCATTTAAAGTAGCTGGGCGTTCCCTTACTACCTGTTTTCCTATATTGGGCTGCAGCTCCCTCCTTACATTAGTTACTCTGTTATTACTAGGCTGGGCATCACTTTGCTTTTGGGTGAAGACAGAGGCAAAGTAGGTGTTGAGTAGTTCTGTCTTCTCTCTGTCACCCAGTAGCATTTTTTCTGTCTTCCCCATGCAGAGGACCTACCACTTGCTTGTTCTTCTTCTTACTTCAGACATAGCTGAACAAACCTATTATTATTATTATTATTATTATTATTATTATTATTATTATTATTAACTTCCCTTGCAAGCCTGAACTCATTCTGAGCTTTAGCCAGCCTGACTTCCCCACCTGCAACTTTTGACTACTCTCTACCTCCTTTGTGTCCTCTTCTTCGGTGATGTGTAAGTGACCAAATCCCAATTTGCAATTTCCCTTCAATAAAATCAATTGCTTACATTTCATTAGGCTGCCAGGCTCCCCTAAGCAGGGATGTTGCCTTGGAGGAGTCCAATACCTGCTTACTCCTCCAAGGCAGAGGTGTGTAACCCCAGGGTCTGGAGCAGAATGTGACATGTCCACCAGGCCACAACCTCACAGATGCTGCTTCCCACCTTCCTCCAGTGTTTCTGCCTATCTGGAATATGCCCTTGAAGTGTGGCAATGCCTCTTGATTGCCTGAATGGAGGGGCCAGAGCTGTGTATGTAAACACATGTGGTTTTCTGTTTGTATAGAACTCTCTGACTTCTGCGTAGTTGAAATGCTGCCTTCTGTAGAAAGGTCCTGATTGTGGAGACAATCTTGATTCCACGCACCCACTCTGATGCTGTTGCTGGGAGCATTCCACAATTCCAGGGGGCGGATCTGCTCAGTGGTCACATCACAGTCATTCCCATTTTACAGAAACCACTTTAAAAGGTAACTGCAGATTTCGCTTCATAACTTTCTTTCCAGCTAAAACAATGAAAACTCAAGAGTCTGGGGCACCTGCCCAGAGCAACAATAAAAGCTGTGTGTGTGTGTGTGTGTGTGTGTGTGATGATGCCTGGCTGACAACCCCCACCTTGGCAGAACTAATAATAGCCAGTGTGGTACAGTGTTTAGTGTCAGACTACAACCTGGGGGATCAGGGTTCAAAATCCCTGCTCAGCCATAACACTCACTGGATGACCCTGGGCCATTCATGCACTCTCAGCCTAAACGACTGCTCAGGGTTTTTTATGAGGGTCAGATGGGGAGGAGGAAAAGTAGGTATGCCACCTTGAGGTCCTTAGAGGAAAGGTGGGATATACTTCTAATAAAATAAAATAAATAAAATAAAATAGCACAAACTCAGAACAGTACTTTGCCTCCGCCGAAACACACGCTGGAGTTTTCAGATCAGTTTTCCTCACACCCCAACTACATGTGCAGCCAGTTTCCCCACCACCCTGTTTCCAACCACCCCTCCTTTTAGAAAAGACATATGTGGAACTGGCAAAGATCTGCAACTTTTAAAAAAAAACCAAAAAAAAAAACACCATGCCTTTGGAAAGTTCATTTGCCAAGTTACACATGGTCGGGAGCTCATTTTTTGTCAATGACTTCACTTTGAATTATGCCAAGCCCTTTACAGCTTTCATACATATAGGCCTTGTAATTCTTTTTTTATTTTATTTTTAAAATTTGCTTTGCTTTTATTTCCAAATCACATCAACTGTCTGTGCTGACATTTAAGCTAATTCTTCTCTCTCTCTCTCTCTCTCTCTCTCTCTCTCTCTCTCTGTGTGTGTGTGTGTGTGTGACCCTTTGTACTCCCCCACCACCCAAAATAAATTGCAGCAACTAATGTGAAGTTTAAACATAAGGCTGATATTTAAGTTTCAGAGTCCTAGGGACTTCTTTTTTGAAACACACACAGATCACAGATTCTACAGCATACCCTCCAATATTTCAAGGTGGGCAAATTGGGACACACACACACACACAGACACACAGACACAGACACAGACACACAGACACACACACACACACACACACACACACACACCATCCTGCCACTTACTCACCTGCTCACTGATGCCTGATGCCCACCCACTTGCCCCCACTATTCACCCACATTCACTTCCACATTCACTTCACCTTACCTTTGCTCACTCACACATGCGCATGCCTGTCAGCTGGCTGGCTGCTGCCATGCGCCTCTGCCTGCCACCACACACACACGGAGGGCCACAGTGATGTACTTCTGGAAGTGGCACCAGCTTCCATAAGTACATTGCTATGGCCCTCCTTGTGTGTGTATGACGGTGGTCAATGGCAGCCAGTCAGTGAAGGCGCAGAACCAAAAAACAAACAAAAAACACTGAACCATAAGAAATTCCAGGACATCCTGGGTTGGAATCAGAAACGAGGGTGCCTTTTGTAATTCCAGGATGTCCGGGTTAAAATGGGGTAGTTATTCGGTATGCTACAGGCCTTTCTAATATGGTGTTCTAGTTATTAATCTAATATGGTGTTCTAGCTATTATGGTGCTGGAGGAGACTCTTGAGAGTCCCAAGGACTACAAAAAGATCAAACTTATCCATCCTTAAAGAAATCAGCCCTGAATGCTCACTGGAAGGGCAGATCCTGAAGTTGAGGCTCCAATACTTTGGCCACCTCATGAGAAGAGAAGACTCCCTGGAAAAGACCCTGATGTTGGGAAAGATGGAGGGCACAAGGAGAAGGGGACGACAGAGGATGAGATGGTTGGACGGTGTTCTCGAAGCGACTGGCATGAGTTTGGCCAAACTGCGGGAGGCAGTGGAGGATAAGGGTGCCTGGCGTGCTCTGGTCCATGGGGTCACGAAGAGTCGGACACAACTGAATGACTGAACAACAACAACAAAAGCTATTAATCCACTTACTGAATAGCTGTTCCACTGGATGAAGCCAATCTGGGTTTTTTTAATATAGAAAAGTTTGACCCCGCCGAGCCTGGTCCATTAAGGCAAAGAGGCTGTTGCCCCACCAACCACATTCTGTCCAGAGCCAGACTCTTCTTATCTTCTTTCTTACTTACAACCAGCCCAGGACATAGCCCTGGCTGAGAGCCTCCTCCTCCTCCTCCTTAGTCTCATGCTGCCCCTGTAGAACTCAGCAGGGAGGAGGATTATTGGAGAAAAACTAGAATGAATTCAACTCTCTGTGTCATCAGCTCTAGATTCACCTACGTCTGGGCTCCACACCTTCCAACCCAAGTGTCCCAGTGGCACAGCCGGATTTAGGGCAGCAGTGATTCCGCCACACTGGGAGTTGAGCCTAGGGGGTGCCGCAGGGATTTACAACTATGATGTAGTGAATTGACCAGAAAAGGGGTGGATAGGCCACCAAATTTTGGCCTCACACAAGGCACCACTGAAATTTGAAAAACCAAACTCCACCCCTGCCAGTGGGCACCATTAACTTCCTCTTACTGCCCAGTACGATGGAACCGATTTCTGTGTCTGAATTAATCAGTGATATCAGTCTTTACTGGCAATGACAACAAGCAGTACAGATGTGCCTGCAGGCCTAAAAGGGCCAGCGCCCCCTGCTGAAAGAAGCTGCCACATGATGTGCTGAATCTCCACTTTCTCGTTCTCCTTCCCAGAGAAGATAATTTTTTGATTTCACCACATCTGACAGAACTAGGCCAAGCAGCTGTGGGGATGTGTGGAGGAGATTAACACAAGCCTTCTAGGAACCATTTATGTGGTCTCGTGCATGGTGAAAAGGGATTTTTTTCAACTTCCCACACATGTAAGTACGCTAGTACAGAAATGTTCTTAGCAAGCAATGGATGGAACACTCGCTGAGCAACCCAGGAATTATTTAGGAGGAGGAGGAGGCAGGAAATTAATCAGAAGAAAAACTTATCTACTCACCATCCTCATAAAAGAGAGTGGAGGTACATTTAGGCCACGTTGTACATTTAAAGCAGTATTAATGCCATTTTGAATAGTCCGGGCTTCCCCAAAGAATTCGGGGGAACCATCGTTTGTAAAGAGAGCTAAGAGTTCTTAGGAGACCTCTATTTACCTCAAAGAGCCACAGCTCCCAGAGTTCCCTAGGAAAGAGGGATTGCCAATTATTATTATTTTTACTGATTTTCAATTAGTTTAAACAAATTACTACCAAATTAATTCAAATTTAAAAGCTGACTCCCCCCCCCCACAAGATGTTCCTTCTTTTCCCCTCCCTGCATTGCTGCTCCAAGTACATTAGCTTTTCCAACTTTCATTTCAATATTCATTCATCCTTCTCCCTGCACATCCCTAGGAAAGAGGAATTGATTGTTAAACCACTCTGAAAATTGTAGCTCCTTAAAGGGACTAAGGGTCTTCTAACACCCTTAACAAACTGCAGTTCCTAGTTTTCTTTAGGGGAATCTATGTTTAATGCTGCTTTAAATGTGTGGTGTGGTCTTATGTCTGTCATTAAAGGCCCTGGTGACCTCTCTGGGTAGGAGTGCCTTTTACCAGCTTTGTCTGGTCATATGAAGATAACTTGGCTGCTGCAGCCCAGGTAAGCTTGAGGCTGGATTACTGCAAAGCACTTTAATTGGAACTTCCTTTGGGCCTGATCCAGAAGTTCCAGCTATTGCAGAATGCAGTGGCTATACTGCTGAAGGGAGCAGATGACTAGCAGCCTGTGACACATTTGCAGAAGCATCTGCACTGGCTGCCCACATGCTACCAGGCCAAGTTCAAGCCTTTTATGTTGATAAAAGAATACCTTAAGGACTGTCTGAGTCCTTATAGTGCAGCTTAATCATATGGAGGAGCACTGCTACTTGTCCCCTGTGTTATAGATGCCTGAGGGTCTCAACTGGAAGTTAGACATTTAGTGTCCCATGCTATGGAATATTCTTCCAGTAGAGAGTTGAAAGGCATCCTCACTTTTGAATTTCAGACATTTCTTGAAGACCGTTTTATGCTGAGAAGGGAACAGAATGTGACAGTCTATCTATCTATCTATCTATCTATCTATCTATCTATCCACACACACACACACAGCTAGATTTGTCTGATCATGACAATGGGTCTTAACAATAGTTTGGGACTATAAATGGTCAAACAGTGAAATGAGTTAGCAAAAGGGGAAGGAACATTTCAGAGACTGTAGAAGTAATGTTCCTATTCTTACTCAGCACCATTGAGATTTTTGTTTTGTTTTGTTTTGTTTTTTGAGTAGTGACTTCAGTTTGAGAATTGACAAGTTGGAAAGGATTCAGAGAAGCACTCCAGGGAACTAAATGGCAAACTTCTGTAGAGAGATTGAAGGCACACTGTGTATGTTGTTTAGCTAAGAGAAAAAGGATTTACAGAAAGGAGAAGCTGACAGTTTCTATTTAAAAGGATGTCAGAAGCAGGGAGGGAGAGGAGAGGAGGGAAACTGACCATCCTGTTTTCCATAGCCAAGACAAGGAACAATGGTTTGAATCTGGCAACCTTCCCCAATTTTGTTGAATTTGGTGATAATTATAAAAGGCTTCTCATTCAGATTTCTCCCCTGATTTTTGGAGTTCTGAAAATGTCCTGAGCCTTGTTCACATGAGAATGAATGTGTGCGGAACAAGACTTCCGGTTAGGTGCCGGTCAATGGCGGACGGGAGTCCGACGGCTCCGTCCTCCGCCAGGCTTTAGGGACTTCTGTGCCTGCGCCACGGGTCCCTTAAAGCCACGGGAAGAGCGTCCCGTGGACCTGAGCTTCGTGGGTCCCAGACGTGCCGTCTCCGTTCCCGATTGACCCTCGTAAGGGGGAAAATCGGGCGAGCGGAGCGCCGGCACGGGACTGAAGAAGCGTCTGCCTGCGGAGGATCAAAGCAGCGATCCCGCCAGACTCGAGCACCCGGCACTTCCTGCATAGAAATCTCCAAAGAAACTCTGTAAGTTAAAGAATTGGATTATTTTTACAAGTTTTAAGAGCACTGCTTACAGAGGAACTGCAAAAGGAAGCCTGTTCCCTTTAAACTGTTTGCGCGAGCTTGGTAGCGCTAAAAGATCAAAGCCGCGACTAACGGAAAAGTTTTGCGAACTTTTTAAAAGTTGATTAAAAGTTGTTTAAAGGATGTTTAAAGACTTAAAAACAGTTGATATGGCAAAAGAAGACGCCCCTCACCCTCTGGATTAGGATTCCGGGTCAGTAGCGGGCTGTGATATATTGTTGCCATTTTTTTTCCTTTGTTGGTGTTTCAGTAACTGTTTACCAGTGGAGACATTCTGACTTCTTTGTAACCAGATACAAGTTATTTTGTGGACTGTGGTGGTAACACTGCAAGTTAGGAACTGTGACTGACTTGGGCTACATGAAAATGGGCCCTTCTTGGCTTTAAGGAACTTATATTTTGGAAAATTAAAACTCTTTGCCTAAAAGTTGGACTTTCGGGACTGGTGTGGGCTCCTGGCTCAGCAGCCTCTTTGTTCTCAGGATTGAGCTGCTGGCCACCTGGTGTTTACTTTTGGGACTGTTGGCCTTCTGCTGTGAATGTCTGAGATTGTTACTACAGAAACTGGAGTGACCTTGAGATTACAGTTACAGAGCCCACAAGGAATGGAACTTAGATCAAAAGGAACTGGCTCTGAAAAAAGAAAAGGCTCTGTTTCCCTAACTCTACAGGAACAAATGGAGAAATTAGTTGTTAGTGTTGCAGAAATTGCAGCAGGACTGAAAAGCGTGACTGACGGGTTGAAGCAAACACAAGATCAAGTTTCATCAGGAAATACAGCAGTGAATTCAGCAATAGAAAAATTACAAGCTGATATAAAAGCTGACATTAAAAATTCTACGCAGACCCTAGAAAAATCCATTGGACAAATTGAGGAGAACGTAAGGAAGAACAGAGAAGAGATTAATAGGATTGGGCAAGAGGTGACCACCTTGAAAAAGGACTCAGAGGAAATTAAAGTGGTCAAGGAAAAAATAAGAAAGGTAGAGGAAAAATTGGACAATTTAGATTTGGAACAGATAGAGAGTATTGGATCACGACAGAGGTCTGTTGAAGAGTCCCTCGCGTTTCTGCAACTACATCAAAGAGAGGGCAACATCCGCCTAAGAAATCTTCCAGAACTGGAAGGGGAAGACCTAAAAGACTACATAGTGAAGTTATTCTCAGGATTTTGGGAGATAGAAGAAATCAACGTCTCAGCACGCATAGTGAAGGCCTTCAGATTTGGTCCAAGAGGCTCCAGAGGAAAGAAAAGCAGTAAAACAGTCAGTGACTGTTTGATTGTGCTACACGATCGACACGACAGAGACTACTTTCTGGACTTGCATTATAGAAACAACCTGGTGGTTGAGCAGAATAAAGTAATTTTTTATAAGGACATCCCCAGATTTTTCCTTGACAAAAGAGTTCCCTACAACGATTTGGCAACTGAGCTTAGAAAAAGGAAAATCCCCTTCAGTTGGGAATTTCCAGAAGGCCTGGCATTTACGTTTGAAGGAAAAAAGATAAGAATACGGTCCCTGGCGGAGAAGCAGAAGTTTTTGGACAAGCACCTGGAACAATTTAAAGGCACACCACTCGACCCAGCACAATTCTACAGGTTTCCAGAGGTATTTCCACCACCGCCGGGACCACCACCAAGCCTACCCAGCCCAGGCAAGGATCCAGAGGAAGACAAGATAGGAGAAGCAACTGGAGGAGAAGACTAGAGAAAGGAAAATGGCGCTCAAGTTAATGACATGGAATGTCCGGGGATTGAATCAGAGACCAAAGAGACGCAGAGTGTTTTATAGCATAGAAAAGAAGAATTTGGATATAATATGCTTACAGGAAACCCACATAGCCCGACGTCATAGAAGATTACTACAGAACAAAAAATTAGGCCAAGAGTTTATATCATCGGATAAGGCCAAGAAGAGAGGAGTAGTGATATACGCAAAGGAGAAATATAGCCCAAGACAGCTTTTCAAAGATGAAGAAGGGAGATACATCGCAATTGAAATTAACATACAAGGCGAAAAATTCTTGATTCTGGGACTTTATGCACCAAATGATGGAAAGTCAATTTTTTATAAGAAAATACATGATCTGCTGTTGGACTATTTGGATTACAAATTAGTTTGCCTTGGAGACTTTAATGGTGCAGTTTCCACACTAATGGATAGATCTCAAAGAACCAAATTAACGAATGATGGGAAACTCCCAAAGACTTTTTTCGAAATGGTGGATAATTTGAATTTGGTGGACTCTTGGAGATTAAAAAATCCCACAGATACAGAGGCAACATACTTCAGCGAACCTCAGCAGTCATGGTCGAGGATAGATTATATTTGGATATCGAATGAATTGGCTCCAAAAATACAAAAGGCAGAAATTGGCCCTAAAACTCTTTCAGACCATAACCCTGTACAGTTAAATTTAAAAATGATTTCCAAGGACTCTTTTAGATGGAGAATGGATGACGCTTTGATGAGAGACACCAAGCTAGTGGAAAGAGCGGCGAAAAAGATGAAAGAATATTTTCAGATAAATTGGAGCTCCGAAGTGGAGAAAAGAATTGCTTGGGATGCAAGTAAAGCTGTAATGAGAGGATTTCTCATTAGCGAAAAAGCAAAAAAGAAGAGACAACAAAATGCAGAGATGGAGAGATTGTTGAAATCAATCAAAGAAAAGGAAAAAGAATTAAGAGGACATCCCAGATGTGTCAAAATCCAAAAAGAAATTAAATACTTGCAATCCCAATATGCCAACATAATGAATCAGGACATTGAATGGAAAGTGAAAATGATGAAGCAAAGAACATTTGAATCGGCTAATAAATGTGGAAAATTACTAGCTTGGCAATTGAAGAAAAGACAAAAGGCAAATGTCATCAATACCTTGGTAGTAAACGGAAAAAACGTGGAGAAACCTGAGGAAATCAGATGGTGTTTTCAAAGATTTTATAAGCAACTGTACAAGGAGGAGAAGATAGATGAAGCAGAAATTGACCGATTTCTGGAAAAGAATGGATTGCAAAAGGTCCCAGAGGAAAAACTAGTTACTCTCAACCACCCAATAACGACACAGGAGATAGAAGATGCGATAAATAACATGCAATTGGGGAAGGCTCCAGGACCGGACGGTTTAACAGCAAAATATTATAAGACATTGAAAGACTGGCTATCGCAGCCACTAAGAGAAGTATGCAACAAGATACTAGAAGGAGATAGGGCACCAGAGACGTGGAAGGAAGCCTTTATCACACTGATTCCAAAACCAGATACTGATAAGACTCAAATGAAAAACTATCGCCCAATATCCCTTTTGAATGTGGATTACAAAATTTTTGCAAATATATTGGCTACAAGATTGAAAAGAGTGTTGAAAGATTATATACATAGAGACCAAGCAGGTTTCTTGCCAGGAAGACAAATTAGTAATAACACGAGAATCATTGTGGACATTTTAGAAAAACTGGAGAGAAACATAAATACAGATGCGGCACTATTGTTTGTTGATGCAGAGAAAGCATTTGATAAAGTCTCTTGGACATTTATGAAAAAGAATTTGGAAAGGATGGGAGTTGGTCAAAAATTTCTGAATGGCATTAATGCCATCTATACAGAGCAAAGAGCTAAAGTAATAGTAAACAGTGTGATATCGGAGGAGTTTGAAGTTGAAAAGGGAACAAGACAAGGGTGCCCTATCTCCCCTTTACTTTTCATTACGGTCCTGGAAGTCCTCCTAAATATGATACGAAAGGACAAACAGATAAAAGGAATTCGTGTGGGAGAGAAGGAATACAAACTACGCGCCTTCGCAGACGATTTGATGTTATCCCTGCAAGAACCGGAAAGCAGTGTCCCCAGAGCTTTGGGAATAATCGAACAATTTGGACTTGTAGCTGGTTTCAAGTTAAACAAGCAGAAAACCAAAGTTTTAGGAAAAAATATGAGTGCAGAACAAATTCAAAGAATACAGGAAGGCACTGGCCTCAATTTTGTTAAAACAGTAAAATATCTAGGTATCAACCTCACAACCAAGAATTTGAACCTGTATAAGGACAACTACGAAAAACTGTGGATGGAAATAAAGAAAGACATGGAAATATGGACAAGATTGAAACTGTCGTTAATGGGAAGAATTGCCGTGATAAAAATGAATGTCCTACCAAGGATGCTGTTTTTATTCCAAGCCATACCAATTTTGGACAAACTGGATTGTTTTAAGAAATGGCAAAAGGACTTATCAAAGTTCATATGGCAGGGCAAAAAGCCAAGAATTAAGTTTAAGATTTTAACAGACTCTAAAGAGAGAGGAGGCTTTGCCCTGCCGGACTTAAGACTCTACTTCGAAGCAGCGGCCTTTTGCTGGTTAAAGGACTGGTTCAAACTAGAAAATGTTGATGTATTGGACTTGGAAGGGTATGATAATATGTTCGGTTGGCATGCATACCTTTGGTATGACAAGGCTAAGATCCACAGAACTTTTAAGTCTCATATAGTTAGAAAATCCTTATACCAGGTTTGGTCTAGATACAAAGACTTGTTAGAGAGAAAGACCCCTAGATGGATCTCTCCAGTGGAGGCCAAGGCCTACAAGAGACCGAACATGTCTGCAAATTGGTTAAGATATATGGACATATTGCAGCAGGAAGGGGACTCTTTTAAGCTAAAAAGCTACGATCAAGTGAAAAGTCAGGTCCCCGACTGGCTGCATTATCATCAGGTATATGAAACATTCAAAATGGACAAAAAAGTTGGTTTTCAAGTAGAAAAATCAAAACTGGAAACAGAACTGATAGAATCGAACTTTAAAAACCTTTCCAAAATGTATAATCTTTTGCTAGAGTGGCATACGAAAGATGAACTGGTTAAATCGTCAATGATAAATTGGGCGAAAGATATAGGACACAATATTATGATGGATGACTGGGAGGGATTGTGGCAAAAAGGTATTAAATTTACTGCTTGTCATAGTTTAAGAGAAAACATAATGAAAATGGTTTATAGATGGTATTTGACACCAGTTAAGATAGCCAGGATGAATACCAAAATGTCAGATGTATGTTGGAAATGTAAACATGCGAAAGGTACCTTTTTTCATATGTGGTGGTTGTGCCCAGCGGTAAATGCCTTCTGGGATAAGATTTATAACGAACTCAAGAAGGTAATGAAGGTTACCTTTTGTAAGAAACCAGAGGCATTTCTCCTGAGCATAACCAATGAAGAGATACCCAGTCAGGATAGAGTGTTTTTTATGTATGCCACAACAGCAGCTAGAATCTTATTGGCAAGAACATGGAAAGGCGAAGAAATACCAACGGTGGAAGAATGGCAGATGAAGATGATGGAATATATGGAACTCGCAGAGCTGACCGCCAGAATCCGGGACCAGAGGGAGGAGAAGGTGTCAAGGGATTGGAAGAAATTTAAGGATTATTTAGTCAAAACAGTAAAATTGAATATCTGAGCAGAATTAAATAGAATAGCGGCTTTAGTAGATATATGTTAGATAAAATTGTTGGTAAGATATTTTTGTGTGAAAAATTTAATTGTTAGGAATTGTGTTAAGATTTGGTGTTAAAGTTAAGATATGATTAAGCAAAGTAAAGTGTATTAGAAATTGAGTTAATGTGAATAGAACAAGATACAAAGCTACCTTGAAGATATATATGAATTTGAAGACAGTGGAGGGAATGGGGGAAGTCCCTCAAAATAGAGAAGTTAGTAACAAGAAAAGTAAGAGGATAAATGTTAGTTTAAAGGTTTGTATATGTTTCTTTTTATTGTGATTGTTTGATTATGTTTTTGTGTTGTGTTTATGTATTGTATTTTGTATTTTTATATTGTGAATGTTGTTGTTTATGCTATGTTTTCCCTTTGTCTTAATAGAAAATAATAAAATCTTATAAAAAAAAAAAAAAAAAAAAGGAACAATGTTAGCCATTGTGGTACCTTCCAAATCTGGACTATAACTCCCACTCTCACTGACCACTGGCCATGCTGGTTGCGTATGTTGGGAGTTCAAAATGTCTGGAGGGAAATGCACTGGCTACATGACTACTACTACTACTATTATTATTATTATTATTATTATTATTATTATTATTCCCAGTGGCGTAGCAAGGTGGGGGCGTTGAGAGCGGCACACACCCTTGTTCCAGCCTGGAGGGGGGTGACACTCTGCACCACCCCCCGCGACTCCCAAGCCGCTGCCCTGCACCACTTCTGAGTGGAGGCTGCTTGCGCTTGCGCAGTCTGTCTTGGATGCTAGGCGCGAGCAGCTGCCACTCGGACAGGCTGAGGCAGCCCGTCTGTGTGGATGCTTGCATCCGGCAACCTTGCGAGTTGCTGTGTGAGCAGCTGCCGCACGGGCTGGCTCCCGCAGCCCGTCCATATGGCTGCTGCTTGCGCCCGGCAGCCCGGAAGGGCTGTGCTCTGTAGCATGCATGCGTTGTGACGTCACAACGCGCATGCGCTACGGTGCGGCACCTCGCCCCTAGGGGATGCCCCCGTGTTTGCCGCTCCAGGTGGCAAAGCGGCTCTGTACGCCACTGCTTATATCCAGCCACTCTGGGTGACTCCCAACAGAATATTAAAAATAGAATCAAACATTAAAAACTTCCCAAAACAGGGCTGCCTTCAGATGTTTTCTAAAAGTCAGGTAGTTGTTTATTTCCTTGACATCTGGTGGGAGGGCATTCCACAGGGTGGGCGCCACTACCGAGAAGGCCTTCTGCCTGGTTCCCTGTAACTTCACTTCTTGCAGTGAGGGAACCAGCAGAAGACCCTCAGAGGAGGACCTCAGTGTCAGGGCTGAGCGATGGGGGTGGAGACGCACCAACACTTTGAATTGTGCTTGGAAATGTACTGGCAGTCAATGTAGGTCTTTCAGGACCGGTGTTATATGGTCTCGGCGGCCACTCCTAGTCACCAGTCTCGCTAAATGTACAGGGAATGAACAGAATTGTTCCAGCTCTTGCCTGTTGGTTCCATCATGTTTGAGTGTTTGGATGATGGTGTAAAAAGTTTTTCTTTGCCTAAGTGATGGATGTAGCTCAACAATAGGGCATCTGTATGCAAAAAGGTCCCAGAACACTCAATAGAATAACTTTACATTACCTCCTTTGGACCCTCTCTATGATGGTGCTATGCATTTCTGCACTTAATTCAAAATGTGGTAAGCCCGTCCTTGCTCAATCAGCTGAGTGCTGCCCTGGACCTCTGCCCTGAACTCCTTCCCCAAGTGCACCACTGATTTTGCAAGCAGGAAACTATAATATGCATTTAGCCATGAGCAACAGATGAACAAATCAATGGAAGCAGCCTTATGTGAGCAAATATCCATATGGAAAAGATAGCAGTGTTCTGCTTTGGAAGAATGGACCTTGGGTGGATCTACACACAGAAAACCCCCACTATAAATAAGTCGGAAATTGAATCGTTATAACAAGAGTGGGGGGGGGGAACACACACTATGGAAGATTGCTTAGATTTTCCTTTCCTTTCCTTTCCGGCATGTCATCTGGCGTTGCATGTTTATAACGTATTCTAAACACTGTTTCTTGACTAATGTAGCTGAGTCCAAGCTTGAGGGATCTCACACTAGCCTGAATTCCTTAGCACAAAATGGGGGGCTGGGGGCACTTTGCTCCTCCTTAGTCATCCTGCTACTATGCTTGTTTGGCTTAGCATATCAACTGAACTTGAGTCATGGTTTAGCTCTCCTGGATAAACCATTAACCATAAGCCCTAGGACAGGGGTCGGCAAGGTTTACCTCACCTGAGCCAGTTCACTCCAGTGGAGATCCCTCAGTAGGCCGGATTGCACATGAGCGCACGCATCTGCAATTTCCGACGTCTGCGCAGACACGATTTCCAGCACCGCGGAAGCAAGTCCCCACGCCGTGCCGCGCTGCGCCAGTTTAGTGCAGCGCGCAGGGACTCGCTAAGCGGGTGGCTGAGTTTGGGGGCAGCTCTTGGGCCAGTTAAATGACCCCCTATCACTCGTGTCACACCCCTTTGCCACAGGCCACACACCTCACTGGCCTTCCTTTGCACCTTCCTCCTTTTGGCTAGCTAGAATGTGTCATTGAACTCTGGTGGTGGCTCTTTCCTGCCTGCAGGACAGAGAAGGATGTGTAAGTTAGTTCACATTTGTCCTTCCACCCCTTTTGCTTCTAGCACTGCCCAATACTAGCATGTGGCCCTTGAAAGGTTGCCTAGAAGGGAATGTGGCCCTTGGACTGAAAAACAACAACACCCTGCCTCTGATGTGAATGAGGCCAGTCTATTCACACAGAGGTCTCCCTCTGCCACCAATTCCAGCTGCAAGTCCTTAAAGCTCTCCCTAGCATTTTCTAATCAAACAAGAAACATTCTCATGAGAGAAAGGGCGATCAGGTTTCTGCATAATGAAATGTGTGTTTTAACCTTAATTAGATGGACATGGCAGGCTCTGCCTACTCATTATGGCTGAAGACATGTCAAGTCTCCTTTCAGCTCCTCAGAAAGCAATACTGAAACCCACCTCCCATTCCCGCACCCTCCCCACACATCCTGCTTGCCAGACAGACAGCCTCTTGTCAGGCCAAGGAACTCCCCACTCTCCTGCTTATTTACATCACATTTGGGGAGGGGGGATATTTCAGGATTTCCTGGACATGTGCCTGGTTCTTAATTTTTCCCACATGTGGAGAACATTTGCCACTGACAAAGAGAGTCTGAGGGGAAGAAAATACTGTGGCCAAACCTGAGAGCATCCTTGAATACAAAGCAGATTACTCCTCACTGTCAACAGCTTTGGGTTTCACCAGCAAATAGGTCACTAACCTGTTCATTTTTGTTTCATTCTCAGGTTTCCCTCTGATATTTGTTGGTTTTTGAACTAGCAGTCGAAGTTGATTTTTGCCTAGCAGCCATGTCCGTGTCAAACTCTAGCTCCAAAAAAACTAAGACTGTGCAGAGCCCCCCACCCACTTGACCCAACCCAGGCCAACGTGGGGAATCCAAGAACCAACCTCAAATCACTTTGGGTGTGGGGCTAATGTTTAATAGGATTTTAAAACCCTAATTAAACATAGGGGCAGGAGCTTCCTCCTTCCCCATCCACCAGCCATGCAATAGACAGGAGGGTTCAATCTTGCTTGGTGCTGCTTCACCAGGGTGTTCCCTGTAGGGAATTCGCTAGTGTTGCCTGCATCTCCATCTTGCCTCCAAATGCCATGTTACCAGAGCGATCCACTTTTGGGGAAGGAAGTCTTGAGGAACAGTTTTGCAAAATTCAGGGGAGACGCATTTAAGTTTGTGCGTTACTTCATGAAGTGCAGATGAAGCAGGTTTGCATTAGAATGTGAACCACGCTTAATTTCTCTCCCGTCCTCAATTCAAAGTCCATTTGGACACCTTTAGTCAAAACGATACCATGCATCCCTAAGGTCAGAAATGTCCTGAGAATGTTAGGTGTAAGCAACCTTGCAAGCCTCCAGTCAGCAGAGGGCAGCATTGAGAGCAAGAGATAGGGTATTTTCCCCTATGTGGTTTCCTGCCAAACTCACAAGCTCCGCCCCTTCCTCTTCTCTTGCAGGAGGCAGCCATGAGAGAGTAGCTCCACCATGCTGACTTAGAATTCAAAGTCACCCTTCTAAATATGAAGTAAAGGTAAAGGGACCCTTGACCATTAGTTCCAGTCGTGTCCATCTCTGGGGTTGCAGCACTCATCTCGCTCTATTGGCTGAGGGAGCCAGCGTATAGCTTCCGGGTCATGTGGCCAGCATGACTAAGCCACTTCTAGTGAACCAGAGCAGTGCACGTAAACGCCGTTTACCTTCCCACTGGAGCGGTACCTATTTATCTACGTACTTGCACTTTGACATGCTTTGACTGCTAGGTGGGCAGGAGCTGGGACTGAGCAATGGGAGCTCACCCCGTCGCAGGGATTCAAACCACCAACCTCCTGATCAGCAAGCCCTAGGCTCTGTGGATTAACCCACTGCGCTACCCGCGTCCGAAATATGAAGTAAGTGTAAATAAATAAATAAAAACATTTTCTTCTTTACCAACGAAACCTCAGTTTTATTTACCCTTTTATGCAATACTAGTAATATGTGAATGAGACAAGTGGTGGTGGAAGTGGATAGCTCCAGCTTCCATCCTTCCAACTCTCCTATATAAACCTAATTAAAGAAGGAGCAACAAGTAGAATATAGCGTGGGAAATTAGTCTAGCAGCATCTGAAGGGCAGCATGTTCCCCATCCCTATTCAAGACAGCAGCATGAGGAGATTTAGCACTTAGACAGCTGACACAACTACCTCCCTAAATCAACCTGCTTCCATCAACCCTTGCCAATACTCAGCTGCAGAGGCTAATCATCAGTCTGACTAACTAACTTATCTCAGGTTCTGCCTAGTCAAGCACCTGTTCACATCTGCTGTGTTGCTACCTGCACCCAACTTCATCCAACTCCCTCCTGTTGCCTTCTGAACTTCAGCAGCTGCTTTTGAAACATGGCTTAGTTACTGGAAACTGCAGTAGGGAAGAGATGCTGTTCCATTCAGGTGCTGTTTGCTGTCTACTAATCGGGGCATCCTGGGCTAGAAGGACTAATCAGCTTACAATATATACCTGTATATCCCACCTTTTCCCCTGATGGGATTCAAGGCTTACAGATGAAAACAAGAACTGCTAAAAATAGGGGGGAAAATCAATCATTAAAATACAATTAAACATTGATAGAATTAAAACTATATACTATTTAAACTGCAGATGGTGACAGCAGTCGCGAAATTAAAAGTCCCCTGCTTCTTGGGAGAAAAGCGATGACAAACCTAGACAGCATCTTAAAAAGCAGAGACATCACCTTGCCAACAAAGGTCCGTATAGTTAAAGCTATCGTTTTCCCAGTAGTGATGTATGGAATTGAGAGCTGGACCATCAAGAAGGCTGATCGCTAAAGAATTGATGCTTTTGAATTATGGTGCTGGAGGAGACTCTTGAGAGACCCATGGACTGCAAGAAGATCAGACCTATCCATTCTGAAGGAAATCAGCCCTGAGTGCTGACTGGAAGGACAGATCCTGAAGTTGAGGCTCCAATACTTTGGCCACCTCATGAGAAGAGAAGACTCCCTAGAAAACACCCTAATGTTGGGAAAGATGGAGGGCACAAGGAGAAGGGGATTACAGAGGATGAGATGGTTGGACAGTGTTCTCGAAGTTACTAACATGAGTGTGACCAAACTGCGGGAGGCAGTGAAAGACAGGCGTGCCTGGCATGCTCTGGTCCATGGGGTCATGAAGAGTTGGACACGACTAAACAACATCAACAACAACAACAACTGTTTAAACTATATTAAATATGTTTAAACATACCAAGAATTACAATAAAAACAGCACAACCCCAGCCCTTTAATTAAAAGCAGCCAGTCCCCAAAAGCCTGTTGGAGCAAAAGTCTTCACTTGCCAGGGGAAGGACAGCAAGGAAGGAGCCAATCTGGCTTCTCCAGGGCGGGAGTTCCAATGTCTGGGAGCAGATATTAAGAATACTTCTCTTGGACTCTGGAAGATTGTGGCCAAATCCCCACTAGAGCTTACAGTACCCCACTCTGCTTATTTCTTTTACCTCATCTCACATCCTCCCACCTCCTTGACCCTCAATTATGAAATTGCAAGACATAATTTCCGATTGGGTTGAGGAACCTCAGGCCACCTGGAGAATCTTCCTAGACCACACAACCCTTCACAGCCACACCTGCTTTTCCCAGGTCACTCCCCTCACTGACTTCACTTCACATCCCTCTTTTGTTTTCTTTGCTGGAATTTAACTCTGATCATGACTCTTACATGCCTGGGTGGAGGGCAGAGAGGGATGTGTGAGGGTAAAGAAACCAGTCTGCTGTGTAATGGTAAAATTCACATTTGTTGCTCTGCTTATTTTTCCTTCTGGCCCCATCCACCACTGGTATGTGGCCCCCAGAAAATTACCCAGAAAGCATGTGGCCTTTGGGCAAAAAAGGTTCCCCCACCCCAATATATGGTCTCTTTTGGATGAAGATATAGGATAGAAAATTAATAAATAAATTAGTATAAGAAATATAGCCTTACAGTTTTTCAGAAACCTAAAGCAAATCCCTTTTAAGCTTTAGAAAGCAGAGAGGATTTATAATCCAACAAGCAAATTGTGTGTTTCTAGCCTTACAGGCTTATGAGGTTCTCACTAGCCTTTTCATCCAGCAAAATCTTTAGGGCTCACATCCTGTTTCTGAATCTGATATATACTAAACCAGTTTGTGGATTCTGTATGCACCAGAAGATTCCATTCATGCCAAAAGCTTAAAGTCTGAAAAATGATGGAATTGATCACAGCTACTTTATTCCCTCTCAAGTTCTTATTCCCTTCCCTGCCCTCCCTTCAGAATCTCCTGACACACAGCAAATTAGCACGTAAAGAAGAACCAACATGATAACTCCTCTCTTGATGTGCTAGCTTTCTACATGAAGGGACCACTCTCAACATGCAGACTAATACACTGGCAGAACAGTCCCACCTAGGAGGGTTGTTCGGTTTGCATCTTCTAACGTATCAATTGACATACCAAATTGCATAGCTGGAAGGACCATAAAGGCAATCTCTGACCCAATCATGCATCTAACGCAAGGTTTCCCAAACTTAGGTCTCTAGCTGTTGTTGGACTATGATTCCCATCGTCCCTTACCACTGGTCCTGGTAACTAGGGATGATGGGAGCTATAGTCCAAAACCAGCTGGAGACCCAAGTTTGTGAAACCCTGATCTAAAGGTAGGCCCATCACCTCCTTATCTGTCCCACCCCATTTCCCAGGGCAATTTACCTAGGCAATAGGTAGGCTGATTACACATTTGGATGTTGCTGCACAAATAATGGTCCTGGCCTCTTGACCAGCTGTACTACTGAATAGATAAACTAATCTACAGTCTTCAGGGCAACACAATCTGAACTCTCTAAACCTGAAGAGTTTTGTAATTCCCCCTGCTAAACATTGATTGTTTGTGTGAGAGTGGGACCCCATTAAGGAGGAGAGGTCTCACTGTAAACCTATCTTCCACCTCTGGTATCCAGGTGTGGAAATTGTTTCTCAGCTAAGGTTAGTTCCCATCCTGCCAATGCTTATCTCTTCAGATTACAGTATTTAAAACTACTTCTTTTAGTGCAGGGGTGGCCAACTCCCAAGAGACTGATCTACTCACAGTGTTAACAACTGGCAGTAATCTACCCCCTTTTTGGGGGTTCAGGTCAAAATTGTTGAGCTTTTTTTAGGAAGGAGGAAGGCCCTTTTTTAGGGGTTCGGGTCAAAGTTGTAGGGCTTTTTCAGGGGGAGGAAAGCCCCGTTTCTTTGGGGTGCAGGGCGGCAGGAATGTTTAGCTTTTTTAAGGGGAGCCAAAGTTGTTGAGCTTCTTTGGGGGGAGCCAGTGATCTACCACAGACATCCAGTAATCTACCGGTAGATCATGATCTACCTGTTGGACATGCCTGTTTTAGTGGGTTGCATTTTCTCCCCAGCAAAAGTGGAACCAGTTATACTTTCAGCACATTAAACTGATCCAAGACTGCGCCATAAATAATTTACCAGTTGCTTTAAAACGATAGCCATTGGGAGCACTACGTATTGCTTTGTGTGTGCTTGCAAAGGGATGAAATAAGACACAGTAGTGAAATGGGAGCTGGCAGGCGGGGGGGGGGGGGGAGTTGCAAGTGCACGCATCCGGGCAGTTTCTTGGCAGTCCCAGGCAAGTCTAGTCAGTCAGGAGTAAGCTGCACTAAGTTCAATAGCACTTGTTCCCGGGTAACTGTGTGTCAAGTTGAAGCCTAAATGTTCTACTGGCTGGGTTGTGTCCAGACTTCCTCATAAGGGGATGCTGAAAGTGGGAGCTGATACAAGGAGGGCTGTGAGCGGAATGTGGTGCAATCTGGCTGGTGTGTCCCATGTGCTTTCTCGTGCACAACCCACAGCCTATTCTGATGCATGTCCTTGGTGCATCCTCTTTTCAGAAGTGAGTTCAATGGGACTTATTCCCAAATGCAGTCCTCTAGACCTCGTTAGTTGGAGGCCACCATTGCCACTGTCCTCAGTGACATTTCTTTTTCCCAGCCACATCGCCTTCCCAGCTTTACATCATACCCACCTTGAGCGCGTGCACGCACACACACACACACACACACACACACACACGACTCTGCCTCCCCAGCTGGGATATGTCCTTAAACTTGGATGGTGCCTTTTTGTTGCCTGGATGGAGAACAGAGAAGGAAGTGTGACTGAAACTAGTCAGCAGGGGTGTTGTGGCCTTGAGCACATGATTTTGAGGGGGCGCAAACCAGGCACCTCCATGCAAGGGATCTTCATCCCACCCTGCCTGCTGCTGAGGGTCTCTTGGCCCTAGAGCCCCACCTGGCCTCACTGCTGTGTCCCACCTACCCTTGCTGAATGACCTCCCAGTGTTGGGGGGATTCTCCTGCACAGGCAGGCAGGTGGTGCAGTTTGAGTGGGGGAGCTTTATTTTATTTTATTATTATTTTAGTCTGAAACCAGTTTCCCATCCGTGGTGTATAAGACTGCAGTGTTGTGAATCTAATCTTACTTCATTGTGAGTAATTATATTAAGCAAAGCGGGAGTTAGTTTGGGAGCAAACGCGCATAATGTCAGGCTACTGCTCTCTCTCCCATGGGACTGAGTGGTAGATGCAACATGATCCTTCAGGCATTTCCTCAGACACATTTTCTGTTATGTCTGATGGGGTGTTTAGTTAGGAATACAACTTTAAATGGCTTAGCTTTGGGTTCATCTATGAATAGGTGAAAACAACCTCTCCTTTGTGAAAAAAGCTGCTTATCAAAAACCCTATTATAGCTTCCTTTAAGATTCCAACTTTCACTTCAGGCAGAATTCAGTGCAATCTTCAAAGTGCATTTCACAGCATTGATGCTTTTTAATTGTGAGATAGATCTGAATTAAGACTGTAAGCCTAAGCACACAGGCGAGAGTAAGCCCTTCTGAACACAATATTAGCCATATGGAGAGCAGACCCCATTGAAAATCACCGACATGATTAACTTAGGTCCTATAGTTTCAATGGGTCTACTCCAAGTAGAATTGTTGGATCCAACCCAGTGGGTATAGCTTCTGAATGAAAACACATAGGACCAGCCAGCCTCAGATCAATACTACATAACACAAGTACTTGAGAAAGCGAGAAAGAAAATGTTCCATTAATAAAAACCTACAGCCTGTCCTGAAAGATATTATACAACAGCATGTAGCCGGCAAGTTGAGAAGTTAGATCCAGCTACTCAGCCAAGCCAAGGGTTACAGACCGGTTTTTCTTCTCATTCAACTCATGAGATCCCATGCTTGCACAAATGCACTATTCAGCCAGCTGGTGCACAGAAAAGTGTAGAGATTAATAAAACTATCAGAGTGATAGGCTGCTCAGTGTGGAAAAAAAAACACAGTTTGCTTCAAGAGCTGTGGAGAGGTGGGAGAAGAGAAACATTTTTCATCCTCTGGCACAGATCACCCTCTGTTTTCAATAGCCAAATGAAAGAAAGATACATGCCAAACTTTGCCTTTACATTTTTTGGTCTGGAAGGCAGGCACACACATTTCAGGAAGAAATTGGAATCCACAGCTGAACCCAAGATGGGCTTCTTTCTTTCTTTCTTTCTTTCTTTCTTTCTTTCTTTACAATGAACAAGGTTCATTTGCATCTTTAAAAGGATACATTCCCAATGCTATCAGTTAATCTCCATCACCCCTTGAAGTCTCAGAAACATGAATGACCCCCCCTATCTCCCCATCCTCACTTGCCATTTTCATTGTGTGTTTGCTTTGCTACTTTAATTGGGGTGTGTGTGCCTCCGTTAGCATGCCTTCATCTCTCATTCATTCATTGGCTAATTTATGCATCCACTGAAAACACCATAGAAACGCAGATCTGATCCCATCTGGCATTACACATAATAAACAAACTTTTAAATTTCTGCATATCTATAAGCTGTATCTGTATCTATATCATCTATATCTATATCACCTAGTAACCTCAAAAGCATCTCCAGGTCCAAACTTCAGCAACTCAGGAAAAAAAAAAAAACCATTAAAAAATGGAACCTATTTTAACACATTCACTTTTCCATCCCCTGAAAAATGTCATGCTCAATGTTAGAGAGAAGACTTACCTGCTTGCCTTTGATATGTGTTAGTTCCTCCTGTTGTGTCAGGTCTCCAGGGGATAAATAGGATCCTTTACTCTTGTCCCCTTCTGTCTTGAGGGAAAAAATTCAGAAAACTTGTCCCATCTATGGTATAGACGGGACAAGTCAGAGAGAGAAAGAGGGGGAAAGAGAGGAAGGGAGGGAGAATGTTTGACAGTAAGGCAAACTCTGGTTGGAGTAAGCAGTTTCTGCTGGTTTATATAGCTGAGTAGATCCTTAGCTCATTCCACTGTAATGGGATGCCTTCAAGGCACAGACTCTGTAGTTTTGTGTTGGCAAATTAAAGGCACAGGTCCTCTCTGGACCCCGTGCTTGCTTGTGTGAAAGACACAGGCACTCACATATATAGGCGCAGAGGCACAAAAGGCATTTGCATGCAATTTATGATGAGAGGAAGGCATAACCGCACCCCCTTTCCTCCCCACTAAGGGACTGTGTGTGTGTGTGTGTGTGTGTGTGTGTGTGTGTGTGTGTGTGTGTCTGTGTGTGTGTGTGTGTGTGTAGGAAAGTCAGCTCAAGGCATCAAATGATTCAGAGGGGAGATCATTTCCCCAAGGAATATTGCACATTTTATTATACTTTTGTTATCACACCCACCCACCCACCCCCCATCAGATTACTAAGGCTGCCAGGACTCCCTAGCACAGTCCTCTTTAGGCAGCACCATATATCCAGTGTGTGCATGTGTACACACAAGTGTGAACTAGTTTTCCAGTGCTCATGAAAAGCATATGCTTTGTTGATTGCTGGGGCATCTCAAAAGCAGATGCTTAAGTGAATAGAGTCAGCTGCGATTTTTGTTTGAGGAATTTTATGCCTTGCGCGACCAGCTGGAGTTGTGCCTACACTTGGTCTACAGGTGCCTCTCCCAGAGTTTTGACAGCGGCAGGCATTCACTGACCCCTGTGCTGACAGCTACCAAGCTGGGCGCGGTCTAGGTAGAGAGCCTGCCCTACACTCAGTGTCTCAGCTTGATCAAGTCCCAGATCTCTTAGAATCATAGGATTGTAGAGTTGGAAGGGACCATGAGGGGCCACCCTGTCCAACCCCCTGCAATGCAGGAATCTTTTTGCCCAATGTGGGGCTCGAACCCATGACCCTGCAGATAAGAGTTTCATGCTCCATTGACTGAGCTACCTTGTATTGTGCCAAGGACATTCGCAACACCCTCGTGGAGTGCTCGAACAAGATCATGGGCAAAGCCCCATCCCAGGGGGTCCTTGTGGGCTGCCTTCATGGTGTTCCTGCTGGATGTTTCAGCTTGAATTGCTGGGCGAGTGTCAGTTCCCAATGTGACCAGAAGGAGGCAGTCCTGTCAGCAGAGACAGACAATGAGCAGAGATTCTCCTGGTCCTCCCTCCTCTCCATTCCTTTACAAAATCCTCCCCGTTTTAATATCTTAATAGAGTGGGGGTGCTTCAAATCTTTTTTAAATTGTTATGTGTACTTTTTTAAATTAGTTTTCTATAAGTTCGTTTGGTTTTAAGGGGAGAGGGCCAGGGCTGCCTCGAAAGTACGGCCTAGCCAATGTAATGGCTGGGGAAGTACAACTAGGATGGATAAAATGGCCCTACTCAAAGCTTTGGACATGCCTTTACCTCTGTGCACATGGGTGGTCTGGCACTAAGTAAAAGTGAAACAAAAGAAGTGCCATGGTCAGATCACTTCCTGGTGCTACCTGACTTCACTGCAACCCTTCCTCTCCGCAGGGAGGTGGGACAGGGAGGTGAATGGTCCAAATAGTAAGGGATACATTATCCCATGTTGATGGCCTCTCAGGTGATTCCATGGTGGCCCCCTGGAATGCGGAGTTAACCAGGGCTATCAGTTGTCTGTCTCCAAAGTGCCCTCTGCAGCAGCGGAGGAAGCCGCTCAGGTGGCGTGGGGCCTCCGGAGTCTGCCTGCCTCCTCCCACTCAGCCACCCTACAGCTGGGGCGGGGGGAGGCAGCGGGAGGAACCGTTTGGGCAGCGCGGAGCCTGCGCACGCCCAAGCCACCACGTCTCTTCCAGGAGAGACGCGTGACTCGGACGTGCTGCAGGCCCCGCTGTGAGTGCCGCCCAGCATTTCGTCACCCCCTCTCAGTGGTGACACCCGGGGCAGACCACACCCACCACCCACCCCTTCATCCACCTCTGCCTCTCTGATGCTGTGGAGCTCAGCTTGCCTCAGGGAAAACCAAGTTAGGCAGGGGGACCATGGGGTGATGAAACAATCATTGAGACTGCTAGAGCACAATTGGTGAAAACACAGATTAGAGTAGGGGTCCCCAAACTTACCCCGCTTCGGGCCAGTTCCTCCGGCGCCAATTGCGCAGTGGGCCAGAGGGTGCGGGAGCGCATGACCATGCGCGCACACACACCCGCTATTTCTGGTGCGGCTGCCCATCTCCGGGATGGCGTGGCACTGGAAATAGCTTGTGCGCATGCACATGCATCATTTCCGGCACGTGCCAACCTGGAAGTGCGCCAGAAATTGTCGCTTGCGGATGCACACAAGCAATTTCCAGTGCCGTGCCATCCCGGAGATGGGCAGCCGCACCACACCGGTAAGAGCGGGCGGCAGCAGACGGCGGGGGTCGTCGCGGGCTGGAAAATTGGCTCGCTCAGCCCGTGTCTGGCCCGTGGGCCTTAGTCTGGGGACGTCTGGGTTAGAGTTCAATGTTGAGCCTGCCAAGTGGCAATAATAATGGTAAAGAATGCCTTCTTCACCATCTCTTTTGCATCTGCTGAAAACAGTTCCAGGAGACTCATTCATGTAGTTTAACAGTACCACCTTCTCCATCAGGGTCCTGTAAGGACTCCAAAAACTCCTGAAATGATTTTGCAAATAAATTATATATTTATATTTACACGCACACACACACACACACACACACACACACACACTGATTCAGCTACTCCACAGCCCCTGTGTGGGTTTGCAATGAATCATCTAGCAGCACCAGCTTTTAACTGCTCTGCAAAGCATTTAACAATGTGTGGGGCAAGGTGAGAGGAGGGAGCCACTTACTCTGATGGATGGATGCCTGATAACTTTACATGCAGTTCTCACTTCCGACAGAAGCACACATGCTGGAGCCATTAGCCAACCCAGGGACTAGTTTCGGGAGGGGGGTGGAGGGGAGAGAGAGAGAGAGAGAGATTCACTATTTTCTTGGGATCTCCCTAAAGTAGGGTGATACAGTAGGATGCATGGGAAGAAAAGGCTGAATTTGCCGAGGAACGCAAAGATACCACTGGAGAAAACAAAGTATTCAGGGGCACAACTGAGAGGCCCCATCATGCGCTGATACTAATATGGTTTGCACAACAGACATTATGTCTGTGGAGCCAGAAAAAAAATGAAGCTGCAAAACCCCATCCAGCCAGTCCAGCATCCTGATCTCACAGTGGCTGACCCAATGCCTGAGAAGCCCAAGAGGAGACCCTCAGCACAACAGTGATGCCAACACTTGTGATTTGCAGCAACTGGTATTCAGGCATACTGTCACTGACAGTGGAGAATGTAGTAGTCATCATGGCCATTCAACAGACTTCTCTGTTGATTTGTATAATCATATACTGTGTGTGTGTGTGTGTGTATATATATATATATATATATATATATATATATATATATATATATATATATTGCAGTTTTTATTTTATTTCATTTTTTAAAAAATTATTAAAGATTTCTTAGTTTATGAAATAGTTGGACAGTGTTCTCGAAGCTACCAACATGAGTCTGGCCAAACTGCGGGAGGCAGTGGAAGACAGGAGTGCCTGGCGTGCTCTGGTCCATGGGGTCACAAAGAGTCGGACACGACTAAACGACTAAACAACAACATGTTTAAGAAAATACGTGCATTGTCTCTTTTCAAGTTGTGTTTTCTACAGATCGGTTTCATTTGTTGGGAGACATTAGTGTTGCATGCAGTATTAGGTTGGGAAGAAAAGAGGGGGAAGGGGTAATGGTTAGTGGGGTGGGGTGGTAATGCTTCTATTCTTCTACTTAGTGTATGTGGGGAGGGGGTTGTGTCAGGGTCTCTTACTATTTGCTTGTTGTATTTCCTCAGTGGTGAGAGAGGTTGGGGGGTGGCCTAGGGTTGGTTGGTTGTCTTTGGTTGGCTGTAGTGAGATTTGTTTGTGTGTGTGAGTTGGGGTGGGTGGATTTTAGAATATTCATTGAATACGAGAGGTAATATAACACTCTTCACATCTGGTGCAGCATAATGGTTAGAACAAGTGTGGGGAAATGTTCTGAGCCTGAAGGATATATTACAGTATCTAATGGGCAGCTTCTCAAGTGCCTTTGCCTTGTTGGGATACATCCTTGAACTGTGCTCATTAACACGTCTTGCTTTCCTGGATATACAATGGAGAGGTGCGTGCTTAGAAACCTTTGGCTTTTGTGTGGCTGGAACATAGCAAACTGTACAAAGGTGAGATTATTACCTGTTGTCCTGCCCATCTTTGGCTCCACCTTCTCCCACAAGTAGCGTTCAGCCTATGGAAGATTGCCCATAGGGATGGATCTGTCAGTTTTGGTTCTCTTGGTTTCTCCTTTTCCCCATCTTAAATTCAGTTCTTCATGTTGTTGCAGAAATTTACCCCTTCTATACATATAAAAAGATTATTCATGTTATAGTGCAATTTTCTCTTAATAAACACATTTTTTTGTAGGCAATTTGCCAGACGTGCAGATTTTTGCAAGGCATTTCACTTAATAGAATGCATGTTCCGAGCTATTTTCATTAATATATTCATTTTTTATGCACACTTCCACCTAATTTATACATTTTTGTACACATTGTTTAATTGGAGAACTGCATAACAAAATTGGACAGTGTTCTCGAAGTGACTGGCATGAGTTTGGCAAAACTGTGGGAGGCAGTGGAGGATAGGGGTGCCTGGCGTACTCTGGTCCATGAGGTCACGAAGAGTCGGACACGACTGAACGACTGAACAACAACAATAACAAAATTCAGAGAAGTGCTGATTTCAAAGGATGTCTGTAGAATCATAGAATCATAGAGTTGGAAGAGACCACAAGGGCCATCCAGTCCAACCCCCTGCCAAGCAGGGGTGTGTTTCAGTTCTCGTATTGTTTTGGAAACTGTAAATAGAATTTATCCCCCATCTCTACCAGTAGTTCAATGACAGGTACTGAAGAGTTGAGTGTTTTTGCCAGGCCAGAAGTGTCCTTGAACTCTGATGTGGACGGAGGACAGAGAGAGGTGTGTGAGTAGGTGTAGAAACTAGCCTACAGTACAAATATAAAATGTACATTCATTTCTCTGCCAGCTTTTGCCTCTGGTCCAACCCACCACTTGCATGAAAAGGTTTCTCCAAAGGGAATGTGGCTCCTGCGCTGAAAGAGTTTCTATACCCCAGCCGTAAGCTTTCCTCAAACAATGAAGTCGTTCCAAGCTTCTGTTGGTTTTCCTGGCCCTTTTCAACACCTACTCCAGTCCCGCATATCTGGAAAGGAAGCCGCATGGGACAAGATCCTCTGATTAAGCCATATAGTGTGTACAGTTCCTTCAGCCCTTGTGTTTTCTTCTGGGCCATGTATGGTTCTCCAGTTCCTGTCATGGTGGGAGGCCGTGGCTGATGAGGTCATTCCCGAAAGGCAGACAAAGAGAGCATAGGGAGGCATAATGCCTCATGTTTCTCTCTGCATTTCCGGCACAGCAGCGTACACCTCTGCTCATATCCTGCCTCGACGTCTTTGGGGACGAGAAGGAAACCTCCAAACATATGGGATTTGACTTGTTCACATTTTCTGTGGCTAACTTGTATGTGTGTTTGTGTGTGTGCGCTTAAATTATTATTAAAGACAGCTGCCATCCCAAAATCCCTTCCAGCAGATTTCAGTAGCTCCATTTCAATGCTCTGATGACAGATTCTCTGCAATCTTTTCCCGTTGCTCAGCTCAGACTTGCAGAGCAGGGAAAGAGAGAATGTTTGGCAGTTCAGAAGGAATGAGTAAGCTGTCATTATGTTAGCTGTGCACAATTATGGAGAATTAAGATTTAATCTCTCTCCCTACCCCCTACCCCCACCCCCCACCCCTAGAACAACTCCCTATCACCTTGTTTTTCCAGGTAGGAAGATGGTGGTGAAATCCAGTGCAAAGCTAACACCAGATTGAATCCTGGTAAGATGGAGATGCTGTGACTAGATACCGTTAATTCTCGAATGATCTGAGAATGAGGGAGGCAACCTTCCCTCTGTGGTACATTATTCCTATAGTCCAGGCATGTCCAACAGGTAGATCGTGATCTACCAGTAGATTACTGGACGTCTGTGGTAGATCACTGGCTCCCCCCAAAGAAGCTCAACAACTTGGGCTCCCCTAAAAAAAGCTCAACATTTTTGCCTTGCACCCCCAAAAAGCAGGGCTTCCCTCCTCCGTCAAACAAGCTCAACTTCTTTGACCTGAAACCCTACAAAATGGCCTTCCTCCTTCCTAAAAGAAGCTCAACAACTTTGACCTGAACGCCAAAAACAGGGCTTTCCTCCCTAAAAAAAGTTCAACAACTTTGACCTGAATCCCCCAAAAGGGGGTAGATCACTGCCAGTTTTTAACTCTGTGAGTAGATCGCAGTCTCTTGGGAGTTGGCTACCCCTCCTATAGTCTATACACAACTGGTGTGGTGGTTAGGGCAATGGACTAGGATTTGGGAGACCAGCGTTCAAATCCCCACACTGGCATGGAAGCTCACTGGGAGACCACATCACTGCCTCTCAACCCAATCTACCTCACAGGGTTCCGCAGAGGAAGAAACGGAGAAGGGACAGCAAGGGAATCGGTTCTACATTTAAATGTGAACCTTCCTAATTTCACTTTCCAAAGCAATAAGTGAACTGAAACACAGATACGCTTTGGATATCACCACCACAACTTCTGATTGGCTGCTTGCCTGGCTGTGGCAATTGACTCTCTTTAATTGCACCACTTTCAAGTGCTTTGGCGCAAGAGTGTGAAGATGCAGGCTGGGTTTGGAGGGGCTGGGGCACAGAAAGGAGAGGAAAGCTGCAACAACAGCAGCAGCAGCAGCAACAACAACAACGTTATCATTTATACCCTGTCCATCTAGCTGGGTTTCCCTAGCCACACTGGGCGGCTTACAGCATATCTAAAAACACCATAAAAACATCAAGCTTTGAAAACCTCCCAACACAGGGCTGCCTTCAGGTTTCTTCTAAAAGCTGCGTAATTCTTTATCTCCTTGACATCTGAAGGGAGGGTGTTCCACAGGAAAGGCGCCACTACTGAGAAGGCCCTCTGCCAACAGTGCGTGTTTATTTGTCTTTTGGAAAACCCATTGAATTGGGGTTGTGTGTGTGTGTGTGTGTGTGTGTCAGTCATGCATGTGCTGGGGCAATTTTGAATTCCCCTATGAGAGAGGGAGTGGTTGGGGGAGAGAA
Organism: Lacerta agilis; assembly: GCF_009819535.1. NCBI lineage: Eukaryota > Metazoa > Chordata > Lepidosauria > Squamata > Lacertidae > Lacerta > Lacerta agilis. Next base: position 6,744,308 of record NC_046331.1, on the reverse strand, counting down.
AGAGCAGGAGGAAGGGAGACCTAGAGACAGGCAGCCGACTGCAGCAGCACTTCCTGGTTGAAGTCCCCCAGGACAAAATCAATAGCTCTCTCTCTCTCTCTCTCTCTCTCTCTCTCTCTCTCTCTCTCTCTCCCCCCCCCCCCGGCTCCCTCCCCTTCCTCCTCCACAACCCCCTCTCCCGCTCTCTTTTTCCATCCAACGATCCCTCCCCACACCACACAACCACCTTTCTCTCCCCTTTGGGGGGCGTTCTCCAGAAAATGAGGCTATCTTTGGCTCTGGGAGACCCTCATTTCCCCCAGCTGGGACTTACTGATTTAATCTTCCTCCTTTACCCCCTTCTCTGCTGCGCTCCCTGATTTTTCCCCAAAACAGGTTTTCCTCCTGCTTTGATTTCTGATTGCTCTCCACTCGCTTGCTCTCCCTTTTTCTGTTGCTGCATTCCCTAGCCCCACCCACAGCCTCTTGCCATTGCATAGCTTTTTCAGTGTCTCCCTTGCCCCTACCCCCCCAGCACTCCCCTCTCCTCCTCCTCCTCCTCCTCCTCCTCCAGACCCTCTCCCTTTCCTTCCCCCTCTCTCCTTCTGCCGGGATCCCTCTTCCACTCGCTCCCCTGACTCCCTCATCCAGCCAAGGGCTTCCCCCTCCACCACCCACTGCATCCCTTCCCCCCTCCATGTCCAGTGTTCTACCCCCTACACTACACTGCCCAGCCTCATCCAGGGTCTGCCCATCTCTTGAAACCCCCTCTCTGCTCATGCGATCTTCTGTTTCTTTTAGGGCCGTCCCTCAGTGGCAGAGCATCTGCTTTGAATGCAGAAGGCCCCAGATTCAATCCTCTGCATCTCCAGGGGGGGGCTGGGTAAAGAGTCCCTGCCTGAAACTCTGGAGAGATGCTGCCAGTCAGTGTAGACAATACCGACCTAGAAGGCTGCAGGTGTGAACTCTTTTTTTGCTCTTTAGAATATGGCGACCCTAAACTGATGGTGGCTTTCCAGAATTTTAAACAGGGTTTTCCTCCTAGGCCATTGAAGCTTCAGCATTGAACTATGGCAATTCCTGAAAGGGACTATCAAGGGGAGTTGGGATGAAGAAGAATTCAGACCCTGTTGTGCTTCCCATCATGTGAATCAGGTTGGTGGTGGTAGGCTATGGCAAAGGGAATGATTTTGAGTTTATTTTCTTCTGCAATGTGTGGCATCAGGACATGTGCAGTTTTAAATTGTGCAAAAGAGACTGTAATGATTTATTTTTGTGTTTCAATTACCCTCTCCCAAGGAGTAGATTTCAACAAACTGGCTGCCAAATTGAATTTGAAGAGCTTCCTGTAGTACGTTGTTTTATTAATATTATCCCATTGTTTGTTTTGTTTTGTTTTCTACATTTTTTTGCAGTCACACTGCATCATGGTTCCTATGAAGGTTACCAAGGATTCTCTGCCCGATCTGCTTCAGGTCACAGCGGATGTTCCATTGGAGACACCTAGTTTCATTGTCCCAGGGGATTTTAACATCCATGCCGACACAACCTTACAAGGGGCTGCTCAGGACTTTGTGGAAAGCATGGCGTCCATGAGGCTGTCCCTGTGTAAGTTTGGCCCAACTCGTACTTGCGGACATGCCTTAAATGTGGTGTTCACCTCTATGGATGTGGGTGGTCTGACACTAAGTAAAAGTGAAACAAAAGAAGTGCCATGGTCAGATCACTTCCTGGTGCAACTGGACTTCTCCACAGCCCTTCCCCTCTGCAGGGAGGTGGGACTGATTCAGATGTTCCACCCCTTCCACTTAATGGATGCAACTGGTTTCCAAAGAGTGGCAGGTGGTGTTTAATCCCGTGTTGATGGCCTTTCAGCTGATTCCCTGGTGGCCTGCTAGAATGTGGAGTTAACCAGGGCTATCAACTGTCTGGCTCCAAAGTGCCCTCTCCGATTGCATGGAGCCCAGACAGCCCTATGGTTTTCCCCAGAGCTGAGGGCGATGAATCAATTGCTGAGACAGCTAGAGCGCCGGTGGCAAAAAAAAAAAACTTATTCTGAATCAGACCGGACATGGGTTAGAGCTCAACATCAAGCTTACCAAGTGGTGACAGCAACAGCAAAGAGGATCTTCTTCACTGCCTCTATTGCATCTGCAGAAAACAGCAGCAGGAGACTCCTCCAGGTGGTTCCCTCACTGCGAGATGTGAGGTTACAGGGAATCAGGCAGAGGGCCTTCTCAGTAGTGGCACCCACCTTGTGGAATGCCCTCCCATCAGATATCAAGAAAATAAACAACTATCTGACTTTTAAAAGACATCTGAAGGCAGCCCTATATTAGGACTATACTGTATCAGGAAATTTTTTAATGTCCAATGTTTTACAATTTTTTATGTGCTGTAAGCCACCCAGAGTGGCTGGGGAAACCCAGCCAGATGGGTGGGGTATAAATAATAAAGCTATTATTATTATTATTATTATTATTATTATTATTATTATTTATTTGTACCCAGCCTATCTGGCTGGGTCTCCCCAGCCACTCTGGGTGGCTTCCAACAAATATTAAAATACATTAAAATATCACATATTAAAAACTTCCCTGAACAGGGCTGCCTTCAGGTATTTTCTGAATGTCAGGTAGTTGTTTATCTCCTTGACCTCTGATGGGAGGGTGTTCCATAGGGCGGGCACCACTACTGAGAAGGCCCTCTGCCTGGTTCCCTGTAGCTTTTCTTCTCGCAGTAATAAAATATTATTATTATTATTATTATTATTATTATTATTATTATTATTATTCAAATGGGTTAGCATATCACCGTTATGCACCAAATCATTTCCCACCCCCAGAAGCCCACTTACCACGCAGCAACATTCCACCTAGTGAAGTCTCAGATGGAAAGGGATGCACACAAAGAAGATGAAAGGACACATCCCCACACACAACAGGGGATGTGCATGGTAACAGATGAAGACAAACAGCCCTAACAAGGGGAAAGGATTTCAGAAGAGGCAAGTCCTTTTGATCTCTTTGGACCTCTACCACTATTTACAATGGAGGATGCTGTCTTCACCCTTAACTCTTTCCTTGATTGTTTTCCATTCCTCCATCACACAGCCCCAGGTATCTATTCCTTCCAGCTTGCATTTGATCAGGTCTAATCTGCTACTGCCAAGCACCAGGTGTGCACATGGTTGCCATGACACATTGCTATTATGGCTTCCTCTAGGTCCCAGTGCCCATCAATTCCCACTAAACATCATGTTATTTGGCTTCCCTGGCTTTTACATCACAGTCACAAGGAGGGGGAAATGGTTCGTGTCAGCATGACTCATTAATGGAAGCACTGAAGGCATGGGAGATTTTGGACTAGTTGCCAGAGGCAGCATTATTTCATTAATCTATTGCAATGCACAGGGGATTTTCTTGTGTTTGTTTTGCTAACCATTGTTTAGAAAAGTTGTAATATTTGGCTTAACTTGATTAATCATTAGAATAACAACTAAGTTACGAAATCTAGAAAGCTACCAGTGGAACTTGTATATTAAAGAGGAATTAGAAATCACATATGAGAGTCTTGGTTGCATGCTGTTGAAGACCAAGTGACAATTTCTTTTTAAACATACATTCTATTTATATAATAAATAATTTAAATATATATACATGATGTTACAACTTTTGCTTTAACTCTTTTTCTTACAAAATCTTCTTTCTGACATGTATACTGAATGCAGTTTGATAAAAAATAGAGAAATATAATGCATTCAAACTTTATTCATGACAAATATTTTAATTCTCCTTAAAACATTCTAATACTTAGATTTTTGCATTTCTTCTAACTTGACTAATCATTTCTCTCCATATTACTAGCATTGTCTTTTCCATGTCTGACAACACTAATAACTTCATAGTGTTGCATCAGTAGTATGTATAAGCAGGTTAAAGGGACCCCTGACCATTAAGTCCAATCGCAGACGACTCTAGGGTTGTGACGCTCATCTCGCTTTACTGGCCAAGGGAGCCGGCATACAGCTTCCGGGACATGTAGCCAGCATGACTAAGCCGCTTCTGGTGAACCAGAGCAGCGCATGGAAACGCCGTTTACCTTTCCTCCAGAGCAGTACCTATTTATCTACTTGCACTTTGACGTGCTTTCAAACTGCTAGGTGGGCAGGAGCAGGGAGCGAACAACGGGAGCTCACCCCATCACGGGGATTCGAACCGCCGACCTTCTGATCAGCAAGTCCTAGGTTGTGTGGTTTAACCCACAGCACCAGCCACGTTAGGTTAGCTGCAGGTTAGGCAGCATCTAAGCAATCCAATATTAACAGAACAACCTGGAATTGCTGACTCTTTTCATGTCAAGATTCTACTTGAGGATAAGATTGATACTATTACATATGGTTGCCATATACCTGGGCAGATTTTTACATTTTACAGGAAATATTTGGGGGGTTGGGTTTTTGTTTGTTTGGGTGGCATGTGCATGCTCGGGAAGGTGACAACGTTGAACCGCTATGCCTGGGAAGCAGAAGTGCCATGTGGAGCAGTCACTTTGGCTGGAGGTGAGCGTGCAGAGGAGAGCCATTGGAAGATCAGGTATGAGCTGTGGTCTTGCTGCCATCGCCAGCCTGCCACCATCAGGCGCCTCTTTTTCTGGCTCAGGCTGGCAGGTGTTGCAGCATGCAATGCAGCCAGAGTTCGGCGCTGCCTCTGCCGCCGCCAGCATCGTCATTGTGGCACCAGGCCCGCATGCCTCTTTCCCCGGCTCAGGCTGGCAGCATCACCGCCACGTATGTTCACGTGTTATTCAGGAGACATATAACCTGGGTTCATTATGCTGTGCCTGATCCAGAAGTGTTTCAGTGCAACAAAACAAATTAAGACCCTGCTGTCTCAGGGATCACATTTGTGTGTTTAGAAGAAGAAGAAGAAGAAGAATTTGGATTTGATATCCCGCTTTTCACTACCCGAAGGAGTCTCAAAGCGGCTAACATTCTCCTTTCCCTTCCTCCCCCACAACAAACACTCTGTGAGGTGAGTGGGGCTGAGAGACTTCAGAGAAGTGTGACTAGCCCAAGGTCACCCAGCAGCTGCATGTGGAGGAGTGGAGACGCAAACCTGGTTCCCCAGATAACGAGTCTACCGCTCTTAACCACTACACCACACTGGCTCTCAGGTGCTATCCCATAAAAGTTGGTTTCAGAATGATGCAGTTCCTCTTCAGTAAGCAAGTGGCCAGTCTGGGCTGATATATAATAAGTAAATACATACATACATACATACATACATACATACATACATACATACATACATAGTCAAAGTTGGCAAATGTGTCCTCTTTTTTGCTCTTCAAGATATGGCAACCCTAGTTTTACACGGTCTGTAGCATAATTCCTCTCGGAGGCAGTAAAAATCAGAAATCAGTATGTATAGGCTGAAGCTCCTCTATTGGCTAGCAAGGCCAATCCTACACCTTAATAACTGTTGTACTGTGTATTTTAGGTCAATGGACCACAATAAAGCTCACTCTCTGTGTGCGCATCTAATGCAAGGCCTACTCAGAGTGGACCCATTGAAATTAATGAACATGACTTTGGCCCATTAATTTCAATGGGTCAAATCTGAGTAGGACTAGCATTGGAGACAACCCATATTTGTCACAATATAGGATCAAAAGAAAAGGGGGACTATCTGGATCAACATTCACAAGTAGCAGGGCCACAATGTTTTATTTATCTGTTCATTTGTTCATTATTTCATTTATTTGAATACTTTTATACTGCTTTTTGCAATATGTATCAAAGTGATACACATCAAAGTAAAGCATTAAAACTTAACATAACAACATCAGAAATATGTACATTATATAGTAGGCTGATAATAAATAACAAAGAGGGAGCTGGTTGGAGGGTATGCAACTTTCCCCACATGCTCTCATACAGACATGCACACCCCTCTCTACCCTCCATCAAGACATGGAAGCGACACTATAAGAGTTGAAGGACACATTCCAGCCAAGCAGAAACACAAAGCCAAGCCAGTAAGGGGTGGGGTTTGGGGAGAATTCCAAGGGCCAGTCAGAAACTCCTGGAGGGCCAAATGTCAGCCCTCGACCTGAGTTTCAAGTTTTGCAGAACACTCTTACCGTTATTGATTACTTTCTGTATAAGCTGTTCATTCATGGCTCAGGAATGAATGAGTGGCGGGGGCAGGGGGGACGACGACAAGGATTGCATATAGTTAATTAGAAGCAGATTACTAGCCCTGCCAGACAGAAGCCTGGTCGTGTCTTACACAACCAGTGTGTCTGAACAAGCCCTGGAGGGGAAGTGATGAATTTTTCACACCTGCTTCTTCCAAGATTAATGAGAATGCTCAAGAAACTCACTGCAAGCCCAGAAGAAAAGGCACAATTCCAGTAACTTTTGGCTTTTACTGGACTGAAAATTTCCTGTTAGGACAGACTTTGGTCTATAGCATGGAAAAAGAGAAGTAGAGAGAGAGAGAGAGAGAGAGAGAGAGAGAGAGAGAGAGAGAGAAAGAAAGAAAGAAAGAAAGAAAGAAAGAGGCAGTGTGGGAGGAAAGACCTCAAAACGACCCAGTCATTTTGCCTTTCCCGGTACTGGAAAGGATGCATAAGGGATGCCTGGGTTTGTTTCCAGCAAAGTTTCCTCCACCAAAGGCTTTGATACTGGTGAGACAATGCAGATTGCCCCATTAGCACAGTGGTGGCGTCACAGATGGCGTCAACTGCCATATTCCATTAAAAATATGTTCCATTCCTGTAGCCACTGCTCTCTACTTTTGTAGGAAGAAGGGAAAGGAGGTTCCCTCCAAAGCCCCTTGGGACTGGAAGAGTGGAAGATGGCATCGGAGCCAATAACAGGCAAAACTAACTAATTCCAGTTCTGTCCCCAACTGCCTCCCTACTGAGTTCTGCAGTGGGGCAACACTGGGACTAAGGTGAAGGAAGCTGACTAGACTGATTGTAAATAAGGCAGGTAGGATGGGGTTGACTTATGGCTGACTGAGGTTGGTGGGACAGCGCTCTATTTGCTCAAATGCCATGGCTGGCCAACCCATGAGGCAAGGTGAGTCAACTGCCTCAGGTGGCAGGAACTACAGGGGCAGCAGATCTAGCCCCCAAGGAGTGCATTGCCTGCTGCCGCTGCCACTGCCATAGTATCAGTGAGAGCTGTGGCACACTACTTGGAGGCCAGATCTGCTGCCCCCGTGGATCCTGTTGCCTTGGCAGCCCCCCACCTTGTTCTATAATGCTACTTTTAGAGGAACCTCTTGGTGAATAGGAGGCACTGTTGGTCTCCCCCCCCCCATCCTTGTTCCTGATGTAGAGCTTTATTGCCCCATTGTTCCTGATCACTTGCCCCTTCTTTCCTGATGGGATGCAGGAGCCATTTTTTGTTTCACCTCAGATGCCAAAATGTCCTAGACTGGCCCTGCCAAATGGACCAACCCCCACTAGTCCATAGAGAGAGTGAGAAAGAGGTGTCAGTAATCCAACCTACCTCCTAGCACGTACATGGAAGAAGCTGAAAAAGACCCCCCAGCTACGTGGATGAGGTCCAACAATGGAAGCCAGATGCACAAAACACTGGAACATTTGTTTTCTTCCCACTAAGTAGCTGTTCCTTCTTTCCATTCCTGGAAAGACTGGAAGCAGAACATTCCTGCGTGGTTGTGGCCACCTTCAAAATCTTTCCACCCCTTCCCTAAAGCAATATTTCCTATACCTAAAATTTCCAGGGAGATATATACACACTTGTACAACTGGCCCCACCCACATATACTGTGAGTATAGGTGTCACAATAAGTTTACAGGATGTTATTTTGGAAACAATGGTTAAAAAAGAAGAAGAAGAAAACTTCAAAAAGTAACAGGTAGGTAGCCGTGTTGGTCTGCCATAGTCAAAACAAAATAAATTAAAAATTCCTTCCAGTAGCACCTTAGAGACCAACTATCTGAAGAAGTGTGCATGCACAAGAAAGCTCATACCAATAATAAACTTAGTTGGTCTCTAAGGTGCTACTGGAAGGAATTTTTTTAATTTTATTTTGTTTTTTCAAAAAGTAAGATTATATTCAATGCTAGTTCTATTCAAAGTAGGCTAACTAAAAATAATCGGTGGCTACTAAGTCATACCTTGGGTTATGAATGCTGCGGGTTGCGTGTTTTCGGGTTGTGGACCGTGCTGAACCCGGAAGTACCGGAACAGGTTACTTCCGGGTTTCGGTGCTCACACATGTGCAGAAGCGCAAAATGATGTCATGTGCAGAAGCGCTGAATCGCATCATGCGCGTGTGCAGACCCGGTGCTTCAGGCTGCGAACACTGCGGGTTGTGAACGTGCCACCCGCATGGATCACGTTTGCAACCTGAGGTATGAGTGTACTAACTTTGATGGTGATGTTCTGCCTTATGTTGTCAGACAACAATGTTTCTAAATACCAGCAGCTGGAAACTGCAGTAGGGGAGAGGCCTCTTGTTCTTGGGTCCTGCCGGTGGGTTTCCCTTGCTGGCCACCATCAAACAGGAGGCTGTAGCAGATGGGCCACTGGCCTTGTTCCAGCAGGGCTATTATTATATTCTTCATGGACAAGGCTCGCCTAGATACATTAATGAGTCTGCCATGAGTAGAGCAGGGGTAGGCAAACTAAGGACCATGGGCCATATGTGGCCCAATCGCCTTCTAAATCCGGCCTGCAGACAGTCCAGGAATCAGCATGTTTTTACATGAGTAGAACGTGTGCTTTTATTAAAAATGCATCTTTGGGTTATTTGTGGGGCATGGGAATTCGTTCATTATTTTTTTTCAAAATATAGTCCGGCCCACCACATGGTCTGAGGGACAGTGGATTGGCCCACGGCTGAAAAACGTTGCTGACCCCTGCAGTAGAGCTTAGCTGGATACTCTTCTAAGTAGCCAACAGCAGCCACTGATCAAGCAAACTGCTTTTTCTTTTTGTGTATTCAGGTGTAATATTCATTCTCTGTTATTTTCAAAAATGCAACAAACAAACCAACAGTGCTTTTTTGATTGCCACCTCTTCCCCCCCCCCCGCCACCATCTTGCTGCCACTGCCTGTCTGCCCTCCCTCCCTCTCTCTCTCCCACTCGCTCGCCCACTCCACCCTCCTTTGCCACCTTCTCCTCCTCCATTGCTGCTGACTCCTGCTTCTGCATGCACAGCCTCCCTGAGTGCCGTACCAAATCACTTTCTGGAAAGGTGTCTGGTGATTGTAAAAAGGGCATGCTAGAGAGATTGTAAAAAGGGACACGGGTGGTGCTATGGGTTAAACCACAGAGCCTAGGGCTTGCCGATTGGAAGGTCGGCGGTTCGAATCCTCACAACGGGGTGAGCTCCCGTTGCTCGGTCCCAGCTCCTACCAACCTAGCAGTTCGAAAGCATGTCAAAGTGCAAGTAGATGAATAGGTACCGCTCCGGCGGGAAGGTAAACGGCGTTTCCGTGCGCTGCTCTGGTTCGCCAGAAGCAGCTTTGTCATGCTGGCCACATGACCCTGAAGCTGTACGCCAGCTCCCTTGGCCAGTAAAGCGAGATGAGCGCCACAACCCCAGAGTTGTCTGCAACTGGACCTAACAGTCAGGGGTCCCTTTACCTTTACCTTAGAGCTTTACAACCACCAGGCACCTTTCTGGAACACATTTTGGTGATAATAAGAACAGAGGCACTATGGCCCGACCCTTATGATTGGCGAAGAGCCTTCCAGAAAGGTGCCTGGCGATTGTAAGGCTCTGGTGTGCCCTTTTTACAATCGTCAGGTACCTTCCTGGAAGGCACTTTCAGGGTCGTAAGGGTCGAGACAAAACAACTCTGGGAGGCTGTGCCTGCAGCCACGGGAGACAGCAGCAGCAGAGAAGGAGGAAGCAGCAAAAGTGCAGGAGGGGAGTGAGTGGAGGGGGGCAAGTGGCAGCGAGGATGGTGGTGGGTGCACAGTGTGTTCCGGCACCTATTTTTCTTACATATAAACATAGAAAGCACTGGATAAGATTATCCCTGCACAGCAATGGGAGGTCTGCTCAGGTTGGCAACATTCTCCTAAGAAGTGAGTAATGCTGACTTCGTAAAGGCATCCTCACATCATTCCCAAATGCTTTTAATTAAACTTTGGTCTGGTTCACATCCACACTGTCTGGCTAGCCTGTGCCGCAAACGGTCTGTGATGCAGCTACAGCAGAAGCACTGTGAAACCTGGCTCCCCTGTGCCGAGAGGCAAGGGCCTTGTTGCCCTTTGCATTCTCAGAGAGGTGAGTCAGAGTTGGTGTTGACCCAGTACCTTGCAAAGAACTGTGCTTCAGGGATGCACGCTGGAGAGGTGCCATTGACTTCTGTAGGAACTGCAGTGACTCACTTGATGCTTCCAGGAGCAGCCACCGTTTCCCAAGTCCTATTTCGGTACTGGAGGCTGATGATCTCATTCCTCCAGAATTCAAAGTCCTTCTTCAGATATATTTTTGAGACAATAGGGATGCGGTCAGAAAGAGCTCAGCTGTGAGTATGCTGGTAGATAAATTCCACAAGCCAGGCTTCATTTTCCACCTTCCCCATCACATTGGAGTGTAAATGATGATGAGAGCTTTCAGAAATCTCACATTTGCTAAGGAAGGTGCTGCCTCTAGAGCTGTGGGTTGACGAAAGGTGGAGGGTTGCTCTTCCTCAATCATTGCTTCAGGGTCTGGAGACAGTCAAATGACTGAAGCTTTTTGTGGCTTCTGGGTGTTTGTTAAGAGGCCTTGACAGCCATCTGTGGAATTCTGAAGCAAAGCTGCCACTCCAGAGTCCTTGTCTAACACAATAGGCATGCAGAATGTGTGGGAGGCTGCATCCTTAGGAACAGAGGGAGAAGGTGAGTGCAGAAGAGTGTCTCTAGCTTGGAAAGTAGCTGCTGCTGTGCTGAATTTAGGAAGTTGCCTTCTACTGAGTCAGACCACAAGTCTCCTAACCAAGCAGTGGTGGCTGATGAACACTGAGAATGGTAGGGCAGAAGGCAGGGAGGCCAACCGTAAGTAGAGCCTATACCAATGATAGGCGGAATCAGAACCGGTGGCTGGCAGCATCAACTAATTGTGGGTCTGGCCCTTCCTGTTGAACTCTACAAAGAGAACACTAGGACTAAAGGGAGGAATCTGAAATACAGCATCACTCCCCCTGGACTGGATGCAAGAAAGAAGGCAGGTGGAGGGTGACTGAGAGCAGTCAGAAGCTGGTGGGTCAGTGCTTCAATTGTACTAAGGGACCAGCCTCTGCTGTAGCCCAGTGCTGTCTACTCTGGTTGACGGTGACTCTCTAGGGTCCCAGGCAGAGAGGGCTTGTCATCTTATGCGTCCTCTATGGGAGGAGGCTTGCTGAGGGGGTGAGGGTGTTGTTGTTGTTTTTTGGTTCCAAATGGATTGATCAGGATTATCCAGTGGCTAATACTGGGTCTCTTGTCTGACCATCCATTTGAACCTTTTCTGGAGCCAGACTTGGCACCAGTCATCTTCACTCCAGATAATTCCAAGATTTCTCTGGGTCCAGATGAAACCCATCCCAACTTGGTAGGTCCCCAAGATCACCAGACTCCAGCTCCTTGAGCTGCTCCCCCCTTCCCCTTGATCTACTGTTATATCTCCATGTGAGTCATCACACTTAAAGCTTATCCATACTTACCTTTTCTCTGTGCTTTCCAGGCACAGTCCACATTTTAAGGCTTGCTTGCTTGCTTCCTTCCTTCCTTCCTTCCTTCCTTCCTTCCTTCCTTCCTTCCTTCCTCTCCAGAGCTTTCCCTGCAAAAGCCTACACTTCAAAGCTGAATCAGAGCAAATGGCAATCCAGAGAAAACCTGAATTGCTGTTTGTTATGCTTCAGCAATAAAGAGCAGGTTTTTCACGGGGAAAGCTCCAGGGCAAAAGCTTTAAAGTGTGGGCCTATGCCTGGAAAGAGCCAGGTGTGGATAAACCCTAATTGTGGGTGGGCAACTTCAATGCTGCACTTCTTGCTCTTCCTCCTTAGGGCTCTGTGGATGATATTCAGTGCTAGAACCCTGCTCAGGATAGATGCTTTGAGGTTCACATGACTAATATGGGGCAAGCTTGTTTTGTGCCACTCCAGAAGGTAGGATATGAAACAATGGATTCAAACAACAATAAATTATATGAGCTTAAAGCTGAAATAAACTGATTGATTGAAACAACAATAAATGAGATTCTGACTAAACATTAGGAAGCACTTTATGATGGCTGTTTGACTGTGGAATGGACTCCCTTGGATGGTGGTAGACTGTTAAAAACCTCATTGGAGGTTTTTAATCAGAGATTGGATGACCATCTGTCAGAGATTCTTTAGCTGTGATTCCTGCATTTCAGAGGGTTGGACTATAAGACTTGTGGAGCCTCTTCTAACCATACAATTCTATGATTCTATTATGTGAGGCTCATTCATTTAAATGGGTCTATTCTAAGGAGGACTTAGTTAAATACAATCCAGTGTCTATAAACCAGACTTGGATAGGGAAGCCCACTGAAGAGAGGACATCTTCCAACATGCAACCTAGGACACATCGCAACTGTGTGCCTCACCATCCTTGGCAGGCTTCTAGTCATAGTCAATCTGTCTTGTTACACTTGTTACACAAACAATTTCATCTGCCACTAGTAAGTCCACTATCTGGCTCATCTGGGTAGCCACAGCCCCTACGGCAAAGGCAATTTGCAATGTAATCTTTGAAAGCGTCTGCAGAGAAATGACATTAAACAGATCTGTTCTCTCCTTGTCGGGAGATATAAACAAGCTCAAATGCCAAAGCCATATAGAGAATATCAAAGTCAGGTAACACTTAGTTAAGCTCAGCACTATGGAAGGGAGAGGGCCAGAACACAACACAACAGGGGCCTTGTCTGACATAACTGCTGTGATACATCACATAGCCCCCACATTGCTTATTGACCACACTTGTAGACCCAGCACCCTACTGCTCTTCGGACCAAAGGGCTGTCTGGGGAAAGACCATGCTTAAGGAACTGTTTGCTTTAAAATATTTCCCTCTCTTCTGACTGTTTTGTGAACCTTCATTTCCTTCTGCTCACTAGATGTTACTGGTGGGGAGGGGGAACCTTCAGCTTTACTGCCTGTGCCTGTTCTAAGGGGTCAGAGGCAATATGGTCACCTGTTTAATAAAACAAGTGTCTATTGCTCCCTGAGGTCCTGTAAATGTTGCTGTACAAACAACTGGGTGCTGTTGCCAATCAGGCTGGGCAGGCTTCAGGATGGTACGATCTACTTGGTTGGTTTAGATTTAGAATATAAGAGGAACCTGTTGGATTGAGCACCCAGCATTCTGTTCTCACATTGGCCAACCAGATGCCTATAGGAAGCCTGCACAGTGGACACGAGAACAGCTGCAACTTTCCCCACCTACAATTCTGAGCATACAGTGTATTGCCTCTAATGTTGGAGGTAGAAAATTATCACCATGGCTAGTAGCCATGGATAGCCTTACAGGTAAAGGTAAAGGACCCCTGACCGTTACCGGTAAGTCCAGTCACAAACGACTCTGGGGTTGCAGCGCTCATCTCACTTTACTGGCCAAGCGAGCCGACGTTTGTCCGCAGACAGCTTCCGGGTCATGTGGCCAGCATGACAAAGCCGCTTTTGGCGAAACCAGAGCAGCGCACAGAAACGCTGTTTGCCTTCCTGCCAGAGTGGTACCTATTTGTCTACTTGCACTTTGACGTGCTTTCAAACGGCTAAGTGGGCAGGAGCTGGGACCGAGCAACGGGAGCTCACCCCATTGTGGGGATTCGAACCACCGACCTTCTGATTGGCAAGCCCAAGAGGCTCAGTGGTTTATTGTCCACAAATTTGTCCAATGCTATTTTAAAGGCATTCAAGTGGTAGCCATCACTGCCTCCCGGGGGAGCGAGCTCCGTGGTTTAAATATGAGCTGTATGAAGAAGTACTTCCTTTTATCTGCCTATATAGGGAGAGTGGATAAATTAAATTCACAGAGCCAGCCCACCTATGATGCAGGGTGAGGCAGTTGGAAATGGAAGAGGAGGTGGCCCCGTGAATCAACACTGCAGAAACAACCCTGGCAAGGGAGCCGACAGAAGCAGAGAGACACAGTGTTCAGCCACCCAGCTTTGCTGCTGGTCTACCACACCACTAGGGGCAGAGAGGGACAATGGGAAAGTTCTGCAAAATACGTCCCTTCTCACTGAGAAGGGGAGGTGTTCTGCCACCCAGCTTTACTGCTGGATGGGAAGGTAGCTTTGGAAAGGGCTAGCAGCATTCCAGTGTACAAAACTGCAAAGACTAAAGTGTGCATATAAATACATATATTAGTGGAAAATAACATGCAAAACTGTTCTGAGAACCAGCAGAGCCAGGCTGGATCAACCACACTTCTTCAAATGGACTTCAAGTCTGATAAATGATCATTTGTTATTATTGAGACAAATATATCATTGAGATTAAGCAAATAAATTAAATCCCTTTTCAGAGATGCATGACAACAAATGTGACATGTCATCACACATTTACATAGTTATGATAGCTGTAGCCTAAACAACTGGGCTTCAGAAGCCCATCCTATTATTTAAAAACTCCTGTTTGGAATATTGTAATGCTTTGCACATAGGACCACCCTTCAAGAAGGTCTGGAAAACAACTGGTGAAGGATATGGCTGCAAAATTTCTAACCAGGATCAGGCATGAATGAACCTCTAACATTGGTTCTTATATATATATATATTCTTTGGTTTCTAACCCATTTCCTGGCTCAAAGCACTAATTTTGACATAAAGTCCTGTATAGCTTGGTAATTAGATACATACCTAAAGGATTGCCTCTTTTCATAGGTCCTAGGATTCTAAGACCATCTATAAGGGCTGTTCCCTGAGGGCTTCTCCATACAACCTGTTTATCGAACATTTATCCTGATTTACTTGCACAAAGCTTATGGGGAGGTTAGATTATTTCCAGTTTGATTTGTTGGCGTGGTGGTTATACAACAGTAAGCATCAGAGGCACCAACTTGTGCCTAAGATTGAAGGGCCCCAAGGTGTATCGCACATGTGATGACATACATGCAGCACACATTTGTGACATCATGCGCCTAGCGTGTGGCCGTGTGTGTGAGAATCATGTGTGTGATGTGTAGCATGCCTGTGACATGGCTTCAGCGGCTGGTGGCTCCTCTCACGCTCTCACACTCAGGAAGAGCCAGCCGCTGAAGCCGCGCCACACTTGGCTCTGCACTTGGCCTCTGCTGCCGCCTCAACATAGAGTGGGCCCGGCCCCCTCCCAAAAGGGGGGGGGGCAGCAAAAACACCTTGGCCCTATAGAGCTGGCCCTCCCGGTGAACATTCACCCTGATTCACTTGCAAAATACTTATACACCCTCCTGCTATTGTTTTGTTCATTCCACACTTTTCTATGCATTTCTCTTGTCACATTTATAACCACAAGGATTCTCTTTTTAAAAGTGGATTTGTTGGACTAAGGTGACAGAGCACTTTAAGTGTACAAACCTAAGTTAATGATACACACGTGAAACCTTCCCCCAAAATAATGACAGTCTGGGGGCACTTTGAGTGTCCCCTCAAGCTCAAGTCCAGAGGGTGGCTGCATGAGAGGACCTGATACCTAACATTGCTTTATCTTTCTGTTTCGTAACTACTTTCTATTCTTTAACTTGTATGTCCCTCAGGGAACCCCATTTATGCAGCAACTTGGAAACACCATCAATCCATCAAATATCTCAGTCTGCCAAAAATTATTTGAGCAAATCCATTTATTGACAGTGATGGGGGGTTAGGGCTGGAAAAGGCATTGTATTGGGGGTGTGGACCTCTAGAGGAATGTGTTTCCCCATGGTAATGGGCAGTAAACCACATCATAGGGAGAATGACTTCAAAGATATTGTGCAGATCAAAGAAGAAAGTGGGAGGAATTATGTTTTATAACAGGAAAAATATTGCTAACAGTTGCTAGCAATGTACGATGCTCACATATTTGCGTGGACAGGCGGAGTCCCCCAAACCCCAGGCAACCCCCGAGCGGAATAATGACTCAAGACAACGTGCTATGGGATTAAAATTGACCACAACTTTATTAAGATTCAGATGTAGGGAGACCTTGGCTCAGGCATTGGGCATTTATCCTTCCCAGTCCCCAGCCGGGGATCTGGGTAACTTCAGGGTTAGCCATAATGTGTGGGGATCGGGCTGGCTCTAGAGAACATATGTTCAAGCAGAGAGCCCGTCCTCTGTTTGCCGCCACTGGAGGGGGAGAGCAATGACAACCTCTTGCCGTATGGCCAATGCCTCCCCCCAAGACCCCTTTAATGGGGAATGGGTATCGCTGCTGCAAAGGGGGTGAGGGTCACCACCTCACCCCCCCCATTTAGGAAGTTACACTAAAGGATTCCACCCAAGGCCTGAAACCGCCAAAGTTGTGACGTTTTGCTACAAGAAAGGCAAAACTTGCCGATGCAGGAAAATTCATTTCTGGCCCTTCAACAGCGGCCTTGACGTAGCAGCGCCTGCGTACCTGTGGAGAAGAGGTTAACCTGCAAAAGAAGACTTAATTGAGGGAGTGGAGGGTGGGAGAAGCTCTGGAGCTGGCTGCTGCTTCACAGGTAAGCTACACCTTCTGTTGTGTGGGCAGGGTGGTCCCTCCCCTTACCTGGCCAATCCCCTGGCAACGCCTCCCCAGGCAGGATTGGGCAGTTGACTGGGGTAGGCGGAGACCTCCAGGTATCCAGCCTGGGGAGGATGAAGCCAGGCCGAACTACCAGGAGCCGCATTGGGATCCAGGGGGCTGCACGCGACTATGCAAAAGTCACCTCCCCCATTTGATGTGGGGAGCAGCCATTTTAAAAAGAGAACAGACGGTGTGTCCAGGGTGAAAAGGAGGCTAATCCAATGGGGTTTGTTCCATCAGGGCAGCGGTTCCAAAAGTGGGTGATACCGCCCCCTGGGGGTGCTGGAATGATCCGAGGGGGCAGTAGTAGCCTAGGGTGCAATGGTGGGTGTTGAATAAAAATTAGGGGTCAGTGGAAGTAAAAAGAAAGAAGAAAAGAAATTTTGAAATACTGTCCATACATATTTCATTTGTTGTGTAATGACGCTTACCAATGTAACATAGAGTTAAAACCCGATTGGATTTTGGACCCTTTTCCAAGTGCAAACACAGAAGAATCTCCAAAATTACAAGAAGAACTGATAGAAGTTAACAACAAATGAGGAATTAAAATTTAAATTCAAAGATGTCTGCTGACAGCTCTGGAGGCAAAACCAGATACCTACATTTTATCCTGGATTATGGGCTATAGTACAAACGTTTTTAATTGCATTTCCTTCATCATATTCAGGGGAAATGTGGATTGGCCACAAATCTGTTAACGAAGAAAGAAACTGACTGCAAATAGCTAATCTTGTGGTTATTTAAGAATGCTGATGACAAAATAAATAAATAGAGCTGAACATTAATATATTGATAGCAGGAAACAAGGTTAATCCTTCTCATTTGGATTGTTTCAAATGGTTTTCATAATTTTTATTTTTATATTATCCTTCGTTATCTTAATTTTCTCTGTGTGTGATGTGAATGTCACTATGGCTCTTAATAATTTTATAATTTCAAGCTTCCTGTTGTCTTATTTACAACAACATCTTTCGTTACCATAGCAAAGATGTAAAGATGTAATGTTGTGGAGTGTAGGTAGAAATACAGACACATTAAAAAACACAAATATGCCACTACGTATTTATGTTTATTCTGTTCTGTTTGTTCACTTAAAAGAAGGTAGATTTCCAGGGAGGTGCTGAGTAATCCCCCCCCTTCCCAAAAAGTTTGTGGTAGGCCAAATAAATTTGGGAACCTCTACATCAGGGGGTTGATCCATTCTAAGATGTTGTGGGATGTGCAAAGTCTCTCCTGTGCTGCTTGGGGAGAAAAGCTGTGGCGAAAGAAAGAAAGAAAGAAAGAAAGAAAGAAAGAAAGAAAGAAAGAAAGAAAGAAAGAAAGAAAGAAAGAAAGAAAGAAAGAAAGAAAGAAACTGTCTTTCAATTACATTCTGGCTATGCCAACAACAAACAAACAAACAAAAACAAATATCATTTTCCTGTTCATTTATATTGTCTTCTCTTGATCTCTTTCATGTGACATTGTTCGCCCCCGAACTAATGTGTGGGACCTTTTCCACTGTCATTTGTGACCAGCACAGAGAAAATCTATCATCTATCTTTTAATCCTGCTGAATCCCATGGAGATTTAAGCTCACATTGCTTGGGTGCTGCTCCCAAAAGGAAATAGGCACTCATCCCAAAGGTCTTTGCATTACTGTATTGTGCATGTATAAGTTATTTTTATGTTGTGGCACAAATGGGTCTCTGTGTTAGTAAAAAGGTAAAAGGGTATTGGGAAATGATTTTCAATGAATTGAAAAAAAATGTTTAAAATTACTTTCCCCCAAAAAAATCAGGGTCCTTTTTGTTGGGGATAACCCAGACTGAAATTCCCAGGTGCCAGAAAAGGTTATTTATGTATGGTTAAACTTAAGTTGACAGAATATGCACAACTTGCAGATTTAACACATAGAATAAGAAAGCAAGAAGAACATATGTTTAAAGAAGATTGGAAAACATTTATTGAATATGTGGAAAATAACTGTGTGTACAGCTGAGAACGCTAGTAGCACGAAGATAAATTCAACAGAGTAAATAATTTTGGATGGATGTGAAAGTGGGAAATGGTTATAGTAAAATATGCAGGGGTGTAAAATACGGACAAAGGTCCGTATAGTTAAAGCTATGGTTTCCCCGGTAGTAATGTATGGAAGTGAGAGCTGGACCATAAAGAAGACTGATCGCCGAAGAATTGATGCTTTTGAATAATGGTGCTGGAGGAGACTCTTGAGAGTCCCATGGACTGCAAAAAGATCAAACTTATACATCCTTAAAGACATCAGCCCTGAGTGCTCACTGGAAGGACAGATCCTGAAGTTGAGGCTTCAGTACTTTGGCCACCTCATGAGAAGAGAAGACTCCCTGGAAAAGACCTTATTGCTGGGAAAGATGGAGGGCATGAGGAGAAGGGGATGACAGAGGATGAGATGGTTGGACAGTGTTCTCGAAGTGACTGGCATGAGTTTGGCCAAACTGCAGGAGGCAGTGGAGGATAGGGGTGCCTGGCGTGCTCTGGTCCATGGGGTCACGAAGAGTCGGACACGACTGAACAACAACAACAACAACAAAATGAACCATGGAAAGAAATAGACATAGAAATAATAGAAATAATAGAAATAGACATAGAAATAATAGAAATAATAGAAATAATTCCAGTCTATTTTCAGAAATAGACTGGAAATAGAAGTGGCTGAATTGCAACTAATCACCAAACTTAAAACCATGGAGAAACCTGGTTTGAACAAAGACATTGGATTCTTATCTCATTATACATAACAAAGCCATCTTTAGCCATCTCACCCCTTGCCTTTCCCTGCAAGACTAATTGCAGCCGTTTAGAGTCGTCAACAGGTTTTCCACACTTATCAGCCTATCACCCATTCCCACCACCCTTCTGAGTAATACCCCTCCCCACTCCCCCACTATATTTAAGGATCTGGTGACTTCTGTTTCAGTGTATCTGAAGAAGTGTGCATGCACACGAAAGCTCATACCAGGAACAAACTCAGTTGGTCTCTAAGGTGCTACTAGAAAGAATTTTCGATTTTGTTTTGACCATGGAAAGAGAAGAAACGGAAGTCACTGGATATTTTAAGGTTTGTAAAATGTTTATTTGAAATTGTAAAACAGAAAATTTAATAAAAATTATTATAATAGAAAGTGCAGGTAAAGCAGAAAATCACTCAGATCTCTGCATTCTAGGCATGGGACAAGTGGAAGTGTGGACGAGCCCTCAGTATACAACAGCTTCCCATGTCTTAAGTTAAGGGCCATAGCTCAGTGGTGGAGCACCTGCTTTGCATGCAGAAGATCCCAGGTTCAATCCTTTTGCACAGCCAGGTAGGGCTAGGAGAGTCAACTTGGAGAAGCTGCTGTCAGTCATTGAAAACAATACGAAGCTAGAGGCACCGGTCTCAGAATAAGGCAGTTTTCTATTTGGAAGGAACCATAGTTCAGTGGCATAACATCTGCTTTGCATGCAGAAGGTCATAGCTTCAATCCTGGTATTTTCAGGCAGGGCTGGAAAAGATGTTAGTTTGAAAACCTGCAAAGCAGTTGCCAGCCAGTGTTGTCAATACTGAGCTAGTTGGAACAAAGGTCTTAGTCGGTATCAAGGCAGCGTCCTATGTTCCACTAAAAATCACCAGCTGGCAACTCTGTTTGAAAGCAAGTCAAGGGCAACACACTATCACATAGTTACTGCTGGCTTATACAATCACTTGATTGTAGTTGTCACAGAATAGTGAAGGCCCTATAAAATGAATCACAGAATGAATGCAGAAAGGGTTTCCTTCAGAATGAAATCCCCACCACCGAAAGAAGAAATGTTGCAAGAAAATGCATCCAGCTGGAATTTGGCCAGACAAACTAGACCACCAACTGTCCAGGATCAGAGAGGTCAATGGCTGACCAGTGCCAGCTGCAAAGTCAGCGAATAGCCCACCCTTTCCAGATGATGTCTCTTTGTTCTCCCAAGGTGAACAAAGCCTAGCAGAAAAAGAAATATAGTTTCCCCTGCCCCAGCCTCCCCAATTCAAGCCTATCCCCATCTTCAAGGTGCTTATGCGAGTTTCTATATCAGTGAGTCACATTCAACTCAGTTTTACTCTGAGCAGAGTCACTGAAATTAATGGATCTTAGTTATGCTCAGTTCTATTTTTCTAGAAAAAGAGGTGGCGGAACTCACCATGAATGCCTCCCTTGTTCTCTTATAATGGCAATGGCACCCACCTGAGAGGTACCCAAACTGAGTTCTGGTGAGCTCCAGCTGAAAAAAAGTTCTGGTTATGCTCATCCATTTTAATGGGTTTACACTGAGTAGAACTCATCTGAATACCATGCAATGTTTGACAAATAAATCTTGAAATTTAAAGTGGTTTTTAAAAATCCAATTGCATTTCTAAAATGTAGAGTGGACATCGGTTCATAGGAATAACATAGAAAGCTGCCTTGTACTGAGTCAGACCATTGGTCCATCTAACTCATCAGTGGCAGCAACTCTTCAGGGTCTCAGACTTGGAATCTTTAGCTGCCCTACCTAGAGATGCTAGGGATTGAAACTGGGACCTTCTACATGTAAAGCAGATGCTATACCATTGAACTACAGTCCTCATCCAAAATCAGACTAGTCATAGGGTAGGTACTATGCCTATAGGAAACACAGGGAGCTGCTTTGTAGAGTCAGACCAGTAGGGTCTATACAGCCTGGCAGAGGCTATGCAGCAGGCTTCCTCAACCTTGGCCCTCCAGATGTTTTGAGACTACAACTCCCATCATCCCTGACCACTGGTCCTGCTAGCTAGGTATCATGGGAGTTGTAGGCCAAAAACACCTGGAGGGCTGAGGTTGAGGAAGCCTGCTGTGCAGGGTTTTGGTCAGCAGTCTCTCCCATGTAGGGATGGACAAATCTGTCTATTTCAGGTCTCTCTGTTTCTCATTTTTCTTAAAATTCAAATCTCCACAGTTCCGCAATAATTCTGAATTTTAGTTCAATAGACACCATCAAAATTTATCATGCACATCACACATTGCATGCACGATGACGACTCGCAAAATTGCATGGCCCAGGACAGCATCCTGCCAGGCTACGCAGCATGTCCCGATGCAGCGCTGCCAGGGCCAACTGCCCACAAGGTGCACATTGTTGGGAGGCATCCAGCAGCCAGACTACCATGTGGTGAGCAGAACCCACCTCCAACAGTCTCCTTGCCCGCTGCCTCCATTCGCCTGTCCACTAAGTCAACCCCCCCCCCCGCCATCACACCTCAGTTACCAGGGCACCGTGCCTGTTGTGGGGGCACCTGATTGCACCCCCTCAAACATGTGCACTCGGAGCAACGCACCCCCACCACACTATGCCTTTGCCCCCCCCCCCCCAGTTCTTTATTTCAAGCTGACAATTCTCAGTTGAGAACTTCTGGCTCAGCCTCAGGACATAAGTATGCTAGTCAGGACTTCTGAGGTCACTGTTCTGTTTCACGAACCATCAGCCAGTGAATTTACATTTGCAAGTTGCTGTCATACAGAAGAGCCTCCTCATTCCAACCACCAATTTTATGATCCCAATACTACAGTATGTACGGCATGCAAATCCCCCTGCCCCCAAGAGAGAAATGCTTCAGGGATGTCAGACAGTAGATACTAAAACATTTTAGGGTCTTTACGCTTAACCGCATGCCCTTTTATAGTGTGAGAATGGGAATGGCAGAAAATGTTTATTTAGGCAGTCAGCTAGCTCTGATCTTGAGATACACATGTGAAACTGGAGGAAGTTAGAGACGAGCAAATTGACCCCTCATGTTCTTATCAAAGCTGCCCTTCCAAAAACCCTTACGTCCGGTTTGTATAGGTCATGATGCTGGCCTCATGAAAAGCCTTTTTCAGTGCAATAGTTTTGTTTATGACTAGTTGTTGTTGTTGTTGCTGCTGCTGCTGCTATTACTATTATTCATTTTTAATATATTATTTATTTCTAAAAAAATTTTTTTTACATACCACTGTATCATAAAAATATATCACAGTGGTTAAAAACAATATAAAACTATAAAAGCATACATTAAAATCTTAAAAAGTTAAAAGCAAAAGAATCAAATCCAAACATCAATGGATCATTGTCACTTTTTACCAAGGTAACTCAAAGCAATTTACAATATATAAGCAAACAAACACATTAAAGCAGCTACACGAAGCGAAACCTGACTATTCTAATTTTTTAAAAAATTGGATTGAAATATCCCATTCATTCAAAGCCATAGATAATTAAAGGCAAATGCTCCTATAGATATGTGATGATGACACCAGGTGAGCCTCCCTGGGGAGAGCATTCCACAAGCAGGGGGCCACCACTGCAAAGGTCTGTTCTTGTGTTACCACCCTCTTGTGGGGAAGGGCTTCAAATGATGGTCAGCCATGTAAAAAAAAAACACAGAATATATGCTGACCCATTTGTATATGGTATTAGCATGCAAGCCTGCTGTTCTTCAACCATGATGTCCAGATGTTGTTGAACTACAACTCCCATCTCCCTGACTATTGGCTAAGGCAGGGATAATGGGAGTTGTAGTTCAATGACATCAGGGGGCAAAGATTGAAGAACACAGTTCTTCATAGTATGTACTGTATACTATATTTGGGCATACGGTAACATCTCTTAGAGTAAATGAGACGAGTGAGGACCATGTCAATGAATAAGCAAGCTGTTTTAAAAGGAGTTGCAAAAAGTGAGAGAGTTCCCCGCTCTAAATTACTGCAGCAGCAACAACAATGAAGTAAGATCAGTAGATTCTAGAGATTTATAGGAGGTGGAGATTTCAGATGAGGGACAAATTTGATCCAGTTCACTTTTAAAGGTGAACCTACTTAATTTCTCCTTTCAGAATCAATGTATCCATACTTCAAATTTCACACTTCACTGAATTTTGCAATGTAATTTCCCAGTCAATAATCTGTACATAAATGCATATATTGGAGTAAAGTGTACATAAAAATGCACACAATGGTGAAAATAACAAATAAATGTGGAAAGAATCCTTGGAAACGTAAAAGCTACAACCTGTGTCCTTGCCCTTCCTGGCTCATAAAAAGGTTTTCTGGGGGTGACTGATTACCTAGATCCATTTCAATATGGTTCCAAGTCTGATTATGGGACAGAGATGGCCTTGGTGGATGACAACCAGGAACTGGACAGGGCGAATGTGTCCTTGATAGTTTTGTTGGTGTCCTCTCAGCAGCTTTCAATACCATTCACCATGGTTTCCTTCTGGAATACCTTGCTGGGATGGTACACACTTTTACAGTGGCTCCATCCCTTGCTGGAGGGGCAAACCCAGAAGGTGGTGCTGGGAGGACACCTGTCCAATGCCATTGGCCAGCATGAAATTTACATGAAACTGCTAGGAAAGTTTGTCTGGATTTTCAGGGTTTGGTGTCACCAGTATGCTGATCACACCCAGCTTTTTCTCTGTTCAATAGGTCTACTCTGAGTAGAACTAGCATTGGAATAAGCCCTGTGTTATTGAATAGTATCCAGTCAAAACAGATTTTTGAAGCTATTGGCAGCCATGGATGCCAAGCACAGTGGGGGGGGGGAACCTTAGATCAAACAAAACCCTGAAGAGCTGCTGTCAGTAAGTATAGGAAACACTGAGTGAGATGGACCAGTGGCCTGACAGCTTCTTACATCCTTCGTTTGTTTAAAGTAAAAAAAGCAGGGGACAGTGACCACCTACCTCATCAAACGGTATGGAATTTCTTGGAGAACCATCTCCTCACCTACCTGAATGCCTCCCTCCCTCCTTCCCCTAATCTTTGGAAGGGTTTTTGTCCTCCCTGTGACCCAGACAAATGTGGAGAAATTCAGCAGGCTCAGATGCTGAGATCATCCCCCGGGGTTACGTACAAGCTTCTCTCTCAAGGGGAGGAAATCAAACATGAGGCATGAAGACTTTCCATGACTGCATTCGCCTGCACACCATTGTTGTGGCTTTGCGGGTGCATTCCTGATGTATGAGCTCTCCAATAATGTATGAGCGTAGATGAAGAGAGCGGAAAGGAAAGGAGTAGGGGGTGGCCTGGGATTCCCTCTTGACAGAGATACAAAGTATCTGGTCCCCACTCCCCACCTTTGCAGAGTGTGCTGTGCTATGGAGAAAACACCACCCCCAGGAGTCCTCTCAGGGACTTTTCTGACATCACCACAGGATGCTGAAACTCACACTGTACAAAATTGTAATTGCTCCAGAGCATGTCCAGCAACAATTCTGGCAGCTTTTCAGTTGCCTTCAAGGGCTCATTCGGATGACTGGTTTATTGAGCATTCATCCTGATTTGCTAGCACAAAGCTTCTACAGAGGTTAGGCTGTGTTCAATCTTTATTCAGTATTCGTCCTCATTTGGGGAGCTTATATGACAAAGTGAATGCATCCCAATTTCTTTCTGTGGTGTTTATACATATTTTCTTTAATCATTCAATCACCCCACGCTTATCAGTACATTCCCCCTTCCGTATCACCTTCCTAACCACAGCAAGTCAGGTGTTTGTATGTCTTAAAGAGTGGTTTTCTTGCACTTAGGCAACAGAGCACTTTAATCTGCTACTTAATTGTGGAAACCCACATTTCCACTGTGCACTTATTATAATAGAATCATTAAGTTGGAAGGTACTCTCAGGGGTCATCTAGTCCAACCCCCTGCAATGCAGGAATCTCAACTAAAGCATCCAAGACAGATGGCCACCCAACCTCTGCTTGAACACCTCCAAGGAAGGAGAGTCTACAAGCTCCAGGGGTAGACCATTCCATTGGAAGCAACCTAAAGCTAATAACCTCCTAGGATGGCACTGGATCTGCATTAGTTTTGCTGGGGTCTTTGAATTTAAATGCATGATCTCATGCAGTTGCTAGGTTCAAAGCTGATTCCTGAGATCTATAAGACATAATCTCAAGTCAAGTACCTCCCAGCAGCTGCAGGAGCAATACACTACTGACTAGAGATGTGTATATGTCCATTTTGGTTTCTCTCAGTTTTTCATTCTTCTAATCTCAAATTCAGCTCTCCAGATCACCTTTCTAATGAGAAAATTAATTAGTATTTTACTGTGAATTTCTCCTAATATATACACTTTTTGAAAAGCACTTTCCCCTAATGCAATATATTTATGTATGCTGCTTTCACTAATATGTGCATTACCACACATTATTTATGCGGCTGCGCTGCAAAATTCAGAGAAATGTGCATTTCAGAGGGTGATTGTGTTTCTATTCATCTGTTGTTTCAAAAAGCATGAATTCAGTAAGCCAGCCAGTGGCTAAATTATGGGGCAAAGGGTGGGTTTAATGAAATCCACCAACCTATCCTAGCTCCCACTAATTATAGCCCCATCAAGCTCTGGTCAGCTAAGTTCCTGAAATAACAGCCCAGAGTCCAGAGAAAGATAGAAAATCCTGATAACACTTTACTAAGGAAACTGAGCAAAAATAGTTTATCGTTCAGGGAGAAAAGAACTCTTGAGGTCTCATAGAATCATAGAGTTGGAAGTGACCACAAGGCAGTGGCGGAGCTTCGTGCTCCGGCACCAGGGGGCAGAGAGCAGGCGGGGGCGGGGGGCGCAGTCTGCAGGGACGGGGTGCCCAGCGTGGGGCAGCCACAATGGCATCTCACCAGGATTGTGTTGCAAGGGGCGGTGCACTCCCCCACACTCTTCCTCCGCCAGTGCCACAAGGGTCATCTAGTCCAATGCTCTGCAACCAAGCAACAGAGGAAAAACCACTTCAGAACAACACAGCCAATCAGAGCACATGCTAACTCAATGAAGATTATGCCACTCTGCTAGTAAGCAATATTGTTAAGTGACTTATTGAAAACATAATTAAGCATTAGGTTACAAACTGAGCGTTCTCTACTGTTGCACTTCCAGCAGTTCTCCCCTAAGTAAAGGTAAAGGGACCCCTGACCATTAGGTCCAGTCATGTCCAACTCTGGGGTTGCGGCGCTCATCTCACGTTACTGGCCAAGGGAGCCGGCGTTCAGCTTCCAGGTCATGTGGCCAGCATGACAATGCCGCTTCTGGCAAACCAGAGCAGCCTACGGAAACCCGTTTACCTTCCCGCCGGAGCGGTACCTATTTATCTACTTGCACTTTTGACGTGCTTTCGGACTGCTAGGTGGGCAGGAGCTGGGACCAAGCAATGGGAGCTCACCCCATTGCAGGGATTCGAACCGCTGACCTTCTGATCAGCAAGCCCTAGGCTCTGTTGTTTAACCCACAGCACCACCTGCATCCTCTCCCCTAAGTAGCCTTCTAAAAATACATTAGCTAAGGAGACCACCACAAATTTAAGTTGTCGGATTCCCTCTATCCCCTTCCCACAATTCAAGCATTGGAACCTTTAGAAACAAGGAAGAATCAGTGTATGTATATACACACATATATACCATCTCTCAGTTCAAAGGCAGATGGCTTTGAAAACACAACCAATCCCAAATAAATAATTCAGAATTTCTCATCCATGAAAAGTCCTCTGCTGTTTGGTGAGTCAGCAAACAAGGGGAAAACAGAAATCATTTTGTGTGGGTGAGATCATGACTTAGGTTCCTTCCTAGGTTTTGCAGGGCTCACTTCCAGGTTGTGTAGGCCAGTTCTTAGAAGAAATAACCCCAAGCACTTCCTTTGTGGGTCTCCACCTTCTGGGCATGGTGATGTTGGGCCGTTGCCACCACCACATGTACATGTGCTGACCGACCAGTGTTTGCTTAGCTTCAAGGAATCTCTTGAAACTGCCTGTAACAGATGCTTTTAACCTGCAAAGCTGCAAACAGTGAGGTCTGCTAGGGATTATGGGCTGTATCCCAGTCCTACCTGGAGATGCCAGGGATTGAATTTGTCATCTGCTTTGCCTACAGAAATTCTCAGTTTCAATCCCTGGCATCTTCAGGTAGGACTGGGAGAAACCCTGTAGAGTCAGTGTAGACAATAGTGAGCTAAATGGGTAAATATTCTGACTCAATTCTAATTTCCTATGTTCCTATGACATCTGATAACAAATCACACTATAGTTTCTCTTTTAAGTTTTTTTTTTAAAAAATGCAATACATTATTTGCATTACAATTTCTTTTTTACAGTGTTTTAACAATGCAATACATGCACATTAGAAGTGTGTTATAAATAAACAGATGGGGCTGGCCATTTCAATTATGACATTGTTTACAGGGGGAAGGGGAGAGACAAGTTTAAGGATCTTGCTCCCTCTCTAAGTAGTAGAAACTTGTGGAGAAACTAGAGAACTCAGAATCTTTCCATAATTTTATGCGCAGCAGGATTGTCATGCTGCAAATGCTCCACTGTCACCCCACTGAACTGGGCTTGTTATTTCCCTGGTAACCAAGGAGGCAGTAATATTCAATCCACCAGGAACCGAGCCAACTGTTATGTCAGCTGTTTCCATGGAGCTGATAAGTCTGTTTATATTCCAGTGTCTGGAAATGCAGCCAGGCACACCTGGATGGGCCATTTGGACTCTTCTACACAAATCCCTCCCTTGTCCAAAAGCCTATATACCAGAGCAGATCTGCTGGGGGGCAGGAGCAGGTGGAGGAGGAGGGAGTGAAGGATTATCAAACATATTTGTCACCAGTGGAGGAGGTGATGGGGCCTATAAGAAGAACTCTGAAATTATATATGGAGATGAAGACATCTAACAAGAGAGAGATGCTGTAATGCAAAACCACTCTTAACAAAACAATGGGAAAGGTGCTGCAAACTTTGAGGGGGGAAATGCTAACTGAGGATTAGTGCATGGGTGATTGTTTTCACCATTTCCTCGGTTTATAATGGGTTATGGAGATGGCAAGGGGCTTTAATGAGGTGGGATCAGAGCTTTCAAGGTCCTTAACATTATAAGTCTGCCAGGGAGGGAAAGAAAGCCACTTTCAGCTGTGTCACCCTTCTTTGAAGCAAGGCAAACATCAGCTTTCATGTCCTCCTGGTAGACCAAGCTTTGCGGAAGGCCTTTCACGATTAATTAGCATGTTCAGTCTTTATTTCAATGTGCAAAGGAAATTGGCCTGGGATGAGATCATCTAATGAAGGCTTTGCCAAGGCAGCAGGGAGGGGGAAAAGAAATACTGTCACTGGATGCTTCCTGTTTACAGACAGGCTTTTATTTGGGTGATTGGAGACCTTTCACTCTGTTTGCAAATGATGCTCCTCCTCTGTTTCATTGCTAGAGAGCTGTGCCTTAAGAAAGCAGACCAAATAGAGAAGAGGTTCCAAAGCCAAAGAAGGCAGCTATAAGCTGCTGGGCTAGCTAATGTGCTCCCCTCCAGATGCTGTTTAACCGCAAGAGGTGTGGTGACACCCAGGTCTTGGAGCCAAATGTGGCCCTCTAAATCTCTGGCTCTTGTGAGTCTCCCCAGGCCATCCCTCTCCTCACACCACACTTCTCACATGTCCTGCTCTATGCCTTATTTAAGTGCCTTTTCCTGGCTGGCCTTTGTGTCGTTCATAAAATATTATCCCAGAGAAGGTGGAACCTTGCATGGACGCAGCCAGGCTTTTTGTTAGGGGGGGCAGGCTTTTGTTAGAGGGCACAGAACCTCAGATTTGTATTGATTTAGGGGGCAGCTTCCCCCCTGCCCTCTCTTGGCTATGTCCATGGAACCTTGTTGGAGAAAAAGGTTTGGAAGAGAGATCTCATACTCTCATAGAATGGCAATTGCTCTAAGCACATGCAAATTTGGTTAGATTTTGCCTCTACCCTCAGCCACCTTTAAACAAGTGTTCCCCACAAAAATACTTAGGCTAGAATAAATCACAGACACTTAGCTTTGCAAATAAAAGAATGTTTATCTCATAGAGTTTCCAGAAGTTAAAACAAAAAAGTCTCCATCTGCTGGAAGTGAAACAAAGTTGTGAAAAGGTTCCAAATGACAGAGAGAGAGAGAGAGAGAGAGAGAGAGAGAGAGAGAGAGAGGGAGAACTTGGTTTCCTTACAAAAAGAATCATGCAATCTTTGAGTTAGCAAAGATTCAGGCTTTAAAATTCCCTTTAGAGAGATTTAGTTCACTTGCAGGGTTTGCTGAAGAGGGAGCCAAAGCTGCATGGCTCCTTTTCCATTTGTTCCAGGGAGCAGGAAGAGAAAAAGACTGCGGTGGGGGAGGAAACAAAAGGCTGCAGGGAGCCTGCTAAGTTAGGGTTACCACACACCTGGAATTTCCTGGACATAGTAGGTATTCCCCACTCATAATCAGCATCTGGGCAGAAAATCGCTGCATGCCTGGAAAAATCCGGACATATGGCAGCCCATTTCAGAAGTGTAGATTTTGGCGAATTTCATTAAAAATAGCTCCAATCCCACTGGTATAGGTATAGGTTTAAACCTATACCTATATGTCTAATAGCTTATTTATACAATAATGCAATGATAATAATTTTTCAAAAATAAGGAGGGAAAGTCAGAAATTAAAACTATTGTGATAACAGGTAATTCTAAATGTCATACACCATATTTTTCCGTGTATAAGACTAGGTTTACAAAAAAAAGGTTTAAAATTGGGGCTCGTCTTATACATGGGTAGTGCTGAGGGGTGTTTCCTTAATTTTGAGTCCCCAAAAATAGGGGGTGTCTTATACATGGGGACGTCTTATACATGGAAAAATACGGTATACTCAAAAGCCAGAGTGTCTACACCAGGGATAGGCAACCTAAGGCTCGTGGGCTGGATGTGGCCCAATGGCCTTCTCAATCCGGCCCAAGAACGGTCCGGGAATCAGCATGTTTTTACATGAGTAGAATGTGTCCTTTTATTTCTGGTCTATTTGTGGGGCATAGGAATTCGTTCATTCGCCCCCCACAAAAAATATAGTCCGACCCACCACATGGTCTGAGGGACGGTGAACTGGCCCACAGCTGAAAAAGATTGCTGACCCCTGGTCTACACTTTAAAGCACCTGTCTGTTGTGGCTGACTAAACCACTTACAACAGAAAAAGCAGTTGGAAGAGGGCTTCAGTTCAGTAGAAGATCTTAAGAAACATGCAGGTTGGAGTCCCATGTCAACTAGGGCTTTAAATGCAAGTTTAAACCTATCCATTCTGGAGGAAATCAGGCCTGAGTGCTCACTGGAAGGACAGATCCTGAAGCTGAGGCTCCAATACTTTGGCCACCTCATGAGAAGAGAAGACTCCCTGGAAAAGACCCTGATGCTGGGAAAGATAGAGGGCACAAGGAGAAGGGGACGACAGAAGATGAGATGGTTGGACGGTGTTCTCAAGGCTACCAGCATGAGTCTGACCAAACTGCGGGAGGCAGTGAAAGACAGGCGTGCCTGGCGTGCTCTGGTCCATGGGGTCACGAAGAGTCGGGCACGACTGAACGACTGAACAACAACAACAAGTTAGGTTGGATGGTCATGTGATGGAAAAGTGGCTGCTTCAGTGGCCACCAATACCCCTACCAGCTTCATGTTTCTTTGAGTGATTTCAGCCAATCAATAATCCCATATAAAATATAATTACATTAAAAATGGCCAGACCATATATTCCTATTCTCTGGTGTTCACTCATGTACATTCTTTTTCCACACTATGATTTTTTAAAAAGAAAAATATATATGCAAGGATTCACATTTAGATATGCAGTTCAGTAAAATATAATTTTCTATCAAAATGTTATTTAAAAAAAATACTCTGGATATATTTTTGTTGCCAAAAAATTCATTGGAACTTGTGCAGGATATGGGCTATGCCCCCTTAGCTTAATGAGCAGCATATTCCAAAGGATTGGAAGTGGTTGGGATTCTGGTCAGAGAGGGAAGCTTCCCAAATATCCTGGTGACATTTAGTAAAAAAATAATAAAATATACTAAGAATAATTAGGTTGAATCTGAGATGTCGAGATCTCTGCCAAATCGACAGACAACTGTTGTGCAAAACAGACGTCTACTTGGATAGAAAGAGAGGGCACTGAAATGAAAAAAATGCTGAAAAATGAAATTAGGAATTTCCCATAGGACGTTGGTGCCATTCATCCTTGTCCTAATTTAGCACATAAAACCCCAGAATGTTGCAATCAGAAAAAAGACATAATGCAAGGGACATAATGGCTCCTGCTGCCCATAAATCAAAGACATGGATACGGTTGGTCGGAAACAATTGCTTTCAGCCAGGTTTGCCTCCACCCACCTCTTGCCTTGATGGGACACAACCACCTTAGGTTTCTAGACAGTTTTATTTAGAAGAGAAAGAAATCACAGACACCTCTGCCATCAGGAGCTGTGTCTGACAACACGGCTATAATTCTTGGGTCATGACTGCCAAGAGCTCAAAGGCTGTCTGGTTTCAGGACCCCCCAACCAACAAGATGATTCTAAAATGAAGAAAACACAGTAGTGCTTCACATTATATATTCCTGATCACTTAGGTATGGGGACAGCAGGTTCAAAATGTGGTAAAGAACTGACCTTTGCATGTTGGGATTTCAGCATTGGTTGCAGCTAAATGCACAGGACGTATAGAGTCATTTTAAAGTGGGGGTGGGAGAGAGAATGCCTCATCCCAAACCCATTTGTGCCAACGCTGCTGTGACCGGGGGGAAACATGGGTGCCCAACGTGACAACCAAGGAGGCTGTGCAGAGCCCCCAGACCCCTGCCCCAGCGGCCTCAACCCAGCCGGGACCGGGAACACCCCACCAACAGCTCAGTGGAACTCCGAGGCCCAGAGGCCTCCAGAGCCAAGCAGAAAGCATAAAGGAGCCCCCCTCCTCTAGCTGAGCACCAGCTTACTGCTGCTGCTGCCACAACCACTGCCACCACTGAGGGAGAGAAGTAAGAGCAGGGGTCAGCAAACTTTTTCAGCAGGGGGGCGGTCCACTGTCCCTCAGACCTTGTGGGGGGCACAGGGGCATAGCAAGGTAAATTGGTACCCAGGTGCAAAAAAAATTTGTCACCCCCTCCCCCGAAGCATGGGAAGGTCAGGTGGTACCCAGTGCAGAAAATTTCTTGCCGACCCCCCCCATTGATCCCCCCCCCGCAAAAATGGCTTTACGTTATTTCATATTTTCTTACAAAGGAATAATAACAAGTAATAATAAAAAACTTTTATTTATATCCCACCCTCCCCAGCCGAAGTCGGGCTCAGGGTGGCTAACATCAGATACATAACATTGGTATAAAATCAAACAATAATTAAATTACCTCCTAAAAACATATCAAAATCAAATTAAAGTCTAATTAGATGGCTTTCCACAGGGTTAGGGTTGGGAACAACAGTAAGTGTTCCCTGAACTGAAATTTCAGCCTTCATGACATAGGAAAACAGCCAAGTAAACAGCTATTTTGGTGGAGGAGGGTCAAGATATTAACCGATATGCATGAAATTTCATATATGGCTATATAACCCCTAGTATAGTAAGAAAAGACCTTCGGAGCAGGCATTTAAAAAAAAAAATTACAAAAAAAATTGTTCCTTGATAATTTGTCACCACCTCCATTATGGAACACAGGATGGCCCACCCACCCCTTGCTACGCCCCTGGGGGGGCAGTCTATATGGGGGGGTGAACGAATTCCTATGCCCCACAAATAACCCAGAGATGCATTTTAAATGAAAGGACACATTCTACTCATGTAAAAACACGCTGATTCCCGGACCGCCTGCGGGCCGCATTTAGAAGGCGATTGGGCCGCATCCGGCCCTCGGGCCTTAGTTTGGGGACCCCTGGGTAAGAGGATACCAGGAGAGCCAGGGAGGCCGTGAGGAAGCGCACAGCCTAGCCCAGGCCTGACCCTGAGCCTACCTCCCCGGTGGTTATTTCAAAAGGAGCAGGCTGGGACCCAATGGGGAACGCAAGCTGGAGGCGACCCAGGAAAAGAAAGAAAGAAAGAAAGAAAGAAATGCAGCACAGGCCCTCCCCTGCCAGTGTGTGTGTGTGGGGAGTCCATATTTTTTTCAAGGGAGTGGAATTTTCTTCTTCTTCTTTTCCTTTCTTCTTCATTTTTTTTTGGGGTGGGGTGGGGTGGGGTAAGAACTGTAATGGCGGCTCCCATGCAGGAAGCCTGAACCATTGAAGGCTGTTCCCTGGGACTGCCGCCTTAGTCCTAACCCAGGGACCTGACATCCAGGCTCTGTGGACCCTGCAGTGAAATTGAAACTGCCTGTGAGTCAAAATTACCAATAATTCATTTTTAAATTAAATGCACAAACCCCCTTTATTCATTAATACAACCAGTCTACATTTTAATTCATTTTTACTCATTTTCTATCAGTTGTTGTTGTTGTTGTTGTTCTTCTTCTTCTTCTTCTTCTTCTTCTTCTTCTTCTTCTTCTTCTTCTTCTTCTTCTTCTTCTTCTTCCCTTTTAAAAATAAATTCAAAAAACAAAACGACAAACCTGCCTTCTATCACTACATTTTATCCCTACCTTTTTGAGATTTCAACACCAACAGTTTTTTTTAAATTTTTAACCAAAAAAAAAAAAACTTTCTCAAGTCCCTGCTTTTCCACCCTTCCACCCTCCCCATATCCTTCTTTTTTTCTTTTTGTTTAATTCACTCAGTACTATACTCTTCTTCTCCTTCTTCCCATCTGAATAAACAAACAAACAAAAATCATATATCTATATACATACATACATACACCCCCCATCCATTTTTAACAGAATATGTATATTCTTGTCTTTTGTCTCATGCTATAACTTGAATCACCCAACCACAACATCCCCCCATTTCAACAGATTACAGTCTAGGCCACCAAGACAATTGAGATGGCATCAACTAAGGAGATGTCGAATAACAAAGAGATCGCAACATCCCCACATGATGACAACTGCACAACAACCAAAAGGGACCTGAGGGAAATGGAACTGAGAATAGCAGAGCTATTGAAGAACACAGTGACTCCCCTGAAGACAATGATCAGCAACCTGACCTCCAAAGTGGAAACCCTCACTGGCACCATCTCCACTCTAGAAAAGGAAAACCAGATGTAACTGAAACAAATAGGGAAACTCCAAGAGGAAAATACATTTCTGAAAAAACAAATTAGCTGATACGGACAACCACCAAGAAAGAGAAAGCATGGAAGCGAGAATTAAACTAGAAGATCTAGAAGATCGCAGCAGACACTGCAGCACCCGGTTCCGCAATATCCCCGAGAAAACAGAGGACAAAAAACCCGGCAGATCTCATTGTACGCTAGCCAAAAACCACGATCCCAAACCTGAAACTCATAGACAATCTGGAAAGGGCAGACAGAGCTCTAAGATCCATGCCAAAAGCCAACGCCCCTCCACGAAACACCATTGTACTATTTTGGGTCAACATAAGACCTTTCTATGCATTCAAAAGAATGTGCTGGCATAAAGTGCTTATTAGATATGGGGTTATATGTGATAGCTCCACTGCCAGCAGCTCTATAAATGCCAAGTGCAACGAACCTCCCTTTCACACTCCCCTCCCCTGTTACTAAGCTTATTTTTTTTTATTATTTTTATTGCTCAGGTGTTCCGGGTCAGACTAATTAGCCACCCCACCTGTCCCTCGGAGGTCCGTCAATGAAGTTAACTCCCTGATAGTTACAAAACGGGAGTATCTTAGTAACCAGAGTGTCTTTGTCCAGCTGCCACGGCCGTTTCTAGCCAGTGTGGTGTAGTGGTTAAGAGCGGTAGACTCGTTATCTGGGGAACCGGGTTCGCGTCTCCACTCCTCCACATGCAGCTGCTGGGTGACCTTGGGCTAGTCACACTTCTTTGAAGTCTCTCAGCCCCACTCACCTCACAGAGTGTTTGTTGTGGGGGAGGAAGGGAAAGGAGAATGTTAGCCGCTTTGAGACTCCTTCGGGTAGTGAAAAGCGGGATATCAAATCCAAACTCTTCTTCTTCTTCTTCTTCTTCGGGGGTTAAACACCTTATTGCCTACAGCCCCAGGGTCTCTCTCTCTAGATCCCTCACTGTAGCAGTCTGCTAAACCCTTTTAGCAACTCAGTGGCATACACAATGTTTCAGCCCGCTAGCCCCTCCTGAGTGAAACCCCTAAGACACAAACTAACACCATAGCTGTCAACTTTTCCCTTTTTTAAAGGGAAATTCCCTTATTCCAAATAGGATTCCTCGCAAGAAAAGGGAAAAGTTGACAGCTATGACTAACACCCCACAGGACAGTTTGGACTCTTCCCTGGGTTCACCTCTTCATGAGCAGTTATAACCCGCTGGACCCAAGAATCGACGACGTCTGACTTATAGCAACAAAACTAGTCTTTATTTTTTTAAGAGCATAACGGTTTCAGAGAATCAAAAGTTTAAACGTAGTTTCATAACAGCATAAAAGGTTTTCTATTCAGTATAACATACTAAACCTTCGACCTAGCCTAACCTACCCACCACTATCCTGGTCTCTAACCCTCTCTCCCTCAGTCACCACTCACTCCCTCTTTCTCCCTCCATGACCAACTGCCGCTCCCTCCTTTTAAAGGGCGAAAAGTCCCGCCTCCTGCGAGCGAACTGCCACTCAAACAGATGGAATCTTAACTCTTCACACGCTGGGGTTTCTGACCATACCCTGCCTAAGGGCAGATCTGTTACACCAAGCATGCCCACTCCACCCCAACTTTCCTATATTAAGTGAGAAAAAAAATCACAGGGGAGCTGAGAAGCTACCTTGCAATTGCAGATTCCAATAAGGCAGGGTTTGAGGTTTAATGTTTTGTTACTGGAGTCATAGTCCAGTAATATTTGGAGGGCAATGGGTTACCCACTTCCTTCTATTGATCCAACAGACACATGTACTTTGGCAGATAGGTTCTGCAGACAGAAGGTCCCAGGTTCATTCCATGACATCTCAATTTGAGACTAGGAGGAACCTCTCTCTTAAACCCTGGAGAGGCACTGCCAATCAGAGTAGACAAGGGTGCCCATTTCTCTATTGCCCAATCTATTTCCTCCCATGTCATTCCTCTTTTTAGAAACATCTGTGGTTGAAGTAAGAAACAATAAGCCCTTTCTAGAAGCTGTTCTTTGTGGGAGGCTTAAGCTTTGTGACTCACAAGAAAACAAAGAAATCTGTTCTGTCCCTAAAGGGCTTTCCTGACCAGCCGAACTATGCTGACCACCACAGTGTATGGAATATATCCATGGGATTTCTCCAGTTAGGAGAGTGTTTGGCGGGGGGGGGGGAGTTCTCACATAGGAATGTTGTGGTTTATGGGTCTGCTGTTGATTCTGTGGGATTTGGATTAGGCTTCTCAGAAACAGATGAGATGGTCAACTTTGTACATAATTGACTATTGTAAACACAGTAACAAGTATGCCTCATCAAATTCAATGGGACTTACTTTGGAATACTCTGTATGGAATACTCTGCATGCAGAAGATCCCAGGTCTAGTACATAACATCTACATAACAACTGCATGTAGGCCTTAGATATACCCCATTCTGAAAACCTGGAGAGACATTGCCAGACAGGATAGATAATATTTGGCTATCCAGACCCGTGGGTCTGACACAGTATAATGCAGCTTCTTAGGTTCTGAGTAAGCATCTTAGATTTGTGATGAAAAAGTATAGTCCTATAAACAGAATCATAGCACTTGGGCCTCAAGGGTCATCTGACTAGTCCAACCTGTAATGTAGGAATCAGAGCTTCAATTCAGAAATAAAACACATTAAGATCCCAGGATTGCAGCATGAATGAATGTACACACCCTCCCCTTCTGCCAGAGGGCATTCAAAGAAGCTTGCATATTTACAGAATTTGTATACATCACAAATGCACCCATTAAAACAAACAAATGAAAAAACAACCACCATCAATAAATTAAAAAGCAGCCATCTAAAATATAGCACAAAAAACTGTTAGTTGCAGGAGGAGGAAAAACACACACACAGCACTGCTCCACCCTATTGGTACAGCCAGACCAGAGAGGGAGCCTGACTGTACCACTGGAAGAGGGGTCTCCATGATGGAATGCACTTGATTTCACCTCTCAGGGTTACAGTACTTAAAGAAGGGCTTTTGATGCCAGTCATGAAGTAGCTCCACCCCATCAAAGGCTCAATCATTATAAAGGTTGGGTTTCCCCTAGTTAACCACAGATTGACTGGAAGCATGCTGGAACAGATTGACTTTCTTTTTTACAGTTATGAACAGACTTTTGTGGAAAACTGATGCAACCCCAGGAAACTGCTTTTCCATGGATGAAAAGCTGTTTGCTTTCAGACTGGGTATCAAAAAGCCCACCATATCAGTAAACTGAACTATGCACCTGTGAATTCCCCTGCTCTCAAGATTAAGGAGTTAAAATTCATATACAGTTATGACATCTCCAATCCTTACACTGCCCAACCCATAAATTTCAACTCCCTTCTTAACATCAGTGAAAACATGTTGCAGGATCAAATATCCAAAAGGCCCACTAAGGTGCTCTTGGTCTATTGACCTCCCCTCTTTATATCCTCCATATCTGTGAGGCAGGAAAAACAGAGACAAAACCGGGCAAATGAAACTGAGGTCATCAACTTGTCAAAAGGTTCTGCAGGAATTTGTAAAAAGCAATAAAGAGCCAGACAGAAACCTGGAAAAATCAGGAAAGTTTGAATTGTTCTCTTTGGGACACCTGAGTTCAATGCATAGTGTCCAATCAGTGGAAGGCAGACAAAGAGTGAGAACTGACCTACTTAGTTCATTGACAACTTATTGTAAATATGTTCTAGGGAGGGATTAAAGTTTGGGGTATTCTTCCCATCTCCAGAATTACCTGTTAAAAAACTCAGGTTTGGGTCTGGAAACCCTGCCAACAGGCGACATGGGAACCAGGCAGAGGATCTTCTCAGTAGTGGTGCCTGCCCTGTGGAATGCCCTCCCATCAGATGTCAAGGAAATAAACAACTAACTGATTTTCAGAAGACATCAGAAGGCAGCCCTGTTTAGGGAAGTATTTAATGTTTTAATTAGTTTTTAGTGTTCTGTTGGAAGCCGCCCAACAGCTGCCCAAGATGGGCAGGGTACAAATAATAAAATGATGATGATGATGATGATGATGATGATGATGATAGGGAAGATGGGGAAGGATGTCATTTACATTTTCCCCATTCCTGAAACCTCCCATCTTGCCATCTGAGCAGCCCAGTGAGCTCTCTGGAGCCAGTACCAGAAGCCGGCCCACAGGCTTAATTGGGGCTTCTGGGCCTTGGAAATTGGCCCACCATTATGTTTTTGGCAAACTATTCCCACTATTCTGGGACCTGCATTGTGTCTGTCATGGGGAGGTTCAAGCATCATAAAAGAAAGAATCTTTGCATCCCTGGCTTAAATGCAAAATGAATTATGACTTACACGAAGAAGTCATTTTCCTTTGACTGCATCATCCATTTCATTGGCTGATTCCAAAGTCGGCAAGACATACTGCTTATTTTCACAGCTGTTAAGAAGTAAGTTAGGCTGAGATGTGAACATAAGAAGAGCCTACTGGATCAATGACTCGTCTAGTCCAGCATCCTGTTTTTGCAGCGGCCAACCAGATGCCTGTGTGCGAAACCTGCAAGCAGGATTCAAGCACAGGAGCACTTTTTTCTCCTGTGGTTTCCATCAGTTGTTATGGAAACTTGTCGTATCTGAAGAAGTGTGCATGCACACGAAAGCTCATACCAGGAACAAACTCAGTTGGTCTCTAAGGTGCTACTAGAAAGAATTTTCGATTTTGTTTTGACTATGGCAGACCAACACGGCTACCCACCTGTAACTTGTCCCATATCCTTATTCATAATTTCCAAACCAAGAGTGAGGAAGCTCTCCGCCAACACCTCCCTTCTTTGTTTATACAGAAAGGGGGGAGGGAGAGTTCCTAGACAAAGTTATGTGCCCTTTCTCTGTGCATCCAGCCACTGGGGAAGACACAGCATCCCCAGTGGTGAGGTCTCAACCTTTGCTATGTAGAGTTATTCTCTAGCCTGTGCATTGTGCAGTCCTCTACTTTACTCTCATATGTGTGTGTGTGTGTGTGTGTGTGTGTGTTTTGGTATGGGAAGGTCACTGAACACATTAGCAAACACCCAATCGATACTTCCTCACTGTCAGCAACTTAGAGAAGCAACTTACATGTGCCAAGGCCAGGGTTGCCTCAGACTTCTTTCTTGATGAAGGTTTTCTGGGGGTGGAAAGGAGGGTTGGATGAAGAATGTGCAAAGCTTCAGCTTGCCCATTCAAGAATCCTGGGAAATGCCAATCTGCGCTGCATGGAACTTAGATTCTTTGGGAAGGGCACAGGACTGGCAATTGCTCCTTCACACACATTCCACATCTGAAAAGCATTTTTTTTTAAACTCTGATTCTGCCATTTCAACATTTTTCTCCAAAGACCAAAGAGAAAAAAGCAAAAGGGTTTTGGTGAGCTGGCAGGAAATGAAACCCAACCACTTAATTATCCCATCTTTGTGCCTTGTGGCTTCTCTGTTTGGAGACCAAGTCTCCCAATAGATGATGATGATGATGATGATGATGATGGTGATTAGTACTAGTAGTAGTAGTAAAAATCCAGCTTGCAGTCAAAAAGCAGCACAACCTTCTCTTGTTAAGGATTTCCTTCATCACTGAAATACATGGATAATAGAAGCTGATAGAAAGAAAATGAACAAAACAACCCCATGGAACCCTGGGTGTTGGTCATGGGACCCAAAAGGTATATAAAATGGAGAGGTGTTGCTGGAGTGACCTTTAGAATCATATTACATCGCCAACCAAGTACGCCATAAAATCCCATATGTTCTAAAAGTTGAGAAGAAACAATGGGTCCCCACAACAGCATACCCATTACCCATTTCTCCAAAACAAATAAAATCCCAATCCCCACTAATTCCCCTGGCTTATCACCCACTATGCTGGACTGGGTGAATGCCAAGCCAGAATTCAGATTGCCAGAAGAAATATCAAGAACCTCAGATATGCTGATGACACAACCTTGATGACAGAAAGTGAGGAGGAATTAAAGAACCTCTTAATGA
The DNA here is from genome assembly GCF_009819535.1 of Lacerta agilis. Classification (NCBI taxonomy): domain Eukaryota; kingdom Metazoa; phylum Chordata; class Lepidosauria; order Squamata; family Lacertidae; genus Lacerta; species Lacerta agilis. The sequence continues at coordinate 6,703,638 of NC_046331.1, read as the reverse complement.
GGGTGAAAGAGGAGAGCGCAAAATATGGTCTGAAGCTCAACATCAAAAAACTAAGATCATGGCCACTGGTCCCATCACCTCCTGGCAAATAGAAGGGGAAGAAATGGAGGCAGTGAGAGATTTTACTTTCTTGGGCTCCATGATCACTGCAGATGGTGACAGCAGCCACAAAATTAAAGGACGCCTGTTTCTTGGGAGAAAAGCAATGACAAACCTAGACAGCATCTTAAAAAGCAGAGACATCACCTTGCCAACAAAGGTCTGTATAGTTATAGCTATGGTTTTCCCAGTAGTAATGTATGGAAGTGAGAGCTGGGCCATAAAGAAGACTGATCGCCGAAGCATTGATGCTTTTGAATTATGGTGCTGGAGGAGACTCTTGAGAGACCCATGGACTGCAAGAAGATCAGACCTATCCATTCTGAAGGAAATCAGCCCTGAGTGCTCACTGGAAGGGCAGATCCTGAAGTTGAAGCTCCAGTACTTTGGCCACCTCATGAGAAGAGAAGACTCTCTGGAAAAGACCCTGGTGTTGGGAAAGATGGAGGGCACAAGGAGAAGGGGATGACAGAGGATGAGATGGTTGGACAGTGTTCTTGAAGCGACTAGCATGAGTTTGGCCAAAGTGCGGGAGGCAGTGGAGGATAGGGGTGCCTGGCGTGCTCTGGTCCATAAATTTTAAATATTTATTTAAAATTTAACTTTTTTATTTTTAAAGGCAATGAATAAGGGCATGAGATGCAGCATTTCGTGTAAATCTAGAGCTGCAACTTCAAATATTCCTACACTCAAATCTTGCTGTATACTTTCCCAGGTGTTAAGCTCAGCAGAGCTCTCCAGTAATTCCACTGCCCTCAGAAGACGAATTCTTTTAAAAAAATATATTTTTATTAAAGATTTTCTTGTTTTACCATGGTAATGCAATTTCTCTCTCGTATTTTTCCATATAACATTTTTACAAATCGGTTGTTGTTGAGACATTAACATTAGCAAGAGAAGGGGGAGAGAGGTGTGTGGGATGGGGAGATGGGTGGGGTAGAGTGACGATGTTTCTGTTTTACTTAATATGTGTAGGGTTTGGTGTCAGCGTTGTCTGTGCAGATTCTCTACTAGCATTAATACGCACAGGAACCTCACCAAAGTGCTGGAGAGGATGCAACACCACAGGCACATACATCCACATGTGGTGGGAGTGCCCCAAAATCCAAACATTCTGGACAACAACCACACGAGAAATATGCAAGATAACCAAGCAAGTGCTAGAATTGGTCTTACTAAACATCTTCCAAGACAATAATGCCCATGTACACCACAAAGAACTCATAACCCACCTACTCTCAGCAGCCAGAAACGTCATAACCAGACACTGGAAAGACCTGTCAGGAATAAGCATGGACCAATGGTACCAAATAGTATGGGGGAAAGCCTTATTAGAAAAATTAACCAATAAGCTGAAAAGGACACGGGGACAAACAGAAGAAGATGCCTACATCCGGGTATGGCTCCCTTTCTTCACACACACAGCCCAACAAGACAATGACAAAAATCTACCAACAGCATACAAATCAATATGGCTAACCTGACCAAAAACGCCCACCCACCCCACTCACACAGGAGACCAAAGAACACCCCAGCCAACCACAAAAGAACAATCACGCCCCACGCCAACCCCGACCTCTCTCACCACTAAAGGAGCACAAGAAGACGAATTCTTAGGATGATGACATCTTTCTCCATAGAGGTGCAGCAGGGCAGCTTCATTGTATACCTTTTATCTATATGCTAAACATGCACCATGAATTTTGGCACCAGAGACATGTATTTTAGGGGGAGGGAACCCCCCCCCCAACACTTTTCTGTTGATTGTAGACTGCTTTAACTGATTTTAATATTGTGCTGAATTAATCATGTATTTTTAAATACTTGGAACCCATTCTGGAACTTTATGATGAAGGATGCATTAAAAAAGAAATCTAATAAAATTGTTGTTGTTGAAAGTGGCCCACACTTAGAAATGAGAGGGCTATTTTATGACTGTGTGTGTGTGTGTGTGTGTGTGTTCTGTGTAACAATCCCAGTTCTGAAAATGACTCTGGGAGGTCTTTTTTTATCGCTGCTTTTTATCAGCGGCATGAGGGGGAAGAGGCAGAAATGACATGAAGAGGCTGAATGCTATGGCAAGCAGCTTACTGAATTCTGTAAAGAGAATGATTGTACAGCAATGCTATGCCAAAAACCTAGCCTCCCCTTTTTTTGTTTTAAAAAGAGTTTTCTTCCCTCAATAAAAGGGCTTCCATTTTTCTGCTTCATTTGCAGGGTGCTCGGGCGTTGTTGTTGTTGTTGTTGTTGTTGTTGTTGTTGTTGTTGTTATTATTATTATTATTATTATTATTATTATTATTATTATTAAAGAGTTTCAGTGGGTGAGGGGTTGAGCTTACCTTACAAGAAGGCCAAAAGTGGTGTGGCGTAAAACACACACACACAACCAAAAACATTTATTCCAATCCTCTGCAGTCTCCCTGGCTATCCACACGTCATGATATGGGGGGAAAAGAAGGAAAGGAACAGAAGAACAGGAGCAGTTTCTTCAAGCTGCCTTCCTTCCCCACCTTTTAATTTAAGGCCTCATCCGCTCTATACATTTAAAGCAGCACCGTACCACTTTAAACAACCACTGCTTCGAAGATCAGAGCAGCTTAGCAGTCAGTCCCTCTTCCCAGCTGGGAACTGAGACTCTGTGAGGGGCCTCCTGACATCTTTGAGCCGCCTTATAAAAAACGTATGATCCCCAAGACCCTTTGCAGAAGCCACAGCTTTTTAAAGTTGCACGATACTGCTGCTTTAAAAGTAACAGCGCACATGAGGTCTAAGTGCAGGAAGGAAGAGAGGCTGGCTACTAAGTGTCTCAGGTTAGTGCAATCACTGATCTCGATTTTAAAGAAAACTGTTGAGGCACCCCTTGTAAAATATATATATATAGATATCGTGGAAGCATCCCATGGCAAAACTGGAAAAAAGGTAAAAAAAAAGTGAGTAATAATAGAAAACGTGTGAAAATGAAAAAGAAAGAAAGAAAGAAAACTAATGGTATTAATGAAAAAGGGGCTTGTGTATATAATTTTTTTAAAAATGTATTAGTTTTAATTTTGACTCACAGGCAGTTTTAATTTCACTGTGGGGTCCACAGTGGCAGTCCCAGGGAGCGGCCTTCAAGGGTTCAGGCCTCCTGCATGGATGCCATTACAGTTCTTCAAAGAAAAAAGAAAATAATAAGAATTATAGGAATTCATAATAATCATAATCATAATCATAATACATTTCCAGCCATGGAGGGCCCACGATGCATTTTTTTTCCTGGGGTGGTCTCTGGTGCATGGTTCCCCCTGGGCCCTGGTCTTCACTTTTTGTGCTAGCTGCCTGGGAGGTAGGCTTGGGGTCAGGCCTGGGCTAGGCTGCACGATTCCTTGCTCCTACCTCTCCCCCTTGGTGGTAGTAGTGGCAGCAGTGGCTGTGGCAGTGGCAACGGTAACATGGTGCTCAGCTGGGACCCCCTCCATTTTGCTTTTTGTTTTCTGTTTGGCTCCGGAGGCCTCCAGACCTCGGAGGTCCGCTGGGCCTTCAGTAGGGTGCTCCCAGTCCTGGTGGGTTCGAGACCGCTAGGGGGCCAGGGGCTCTGCGCAGCCTCCCTGGTTGTTGTGTTGGGCACCCCTGGTTCTGTTATGTACTGAGTTGAATAGGATCCAAAATGCAGCAGTCTGATTGGTCCTAGAACAATAGGATCCAGAATGCAGCAGTCTGATTGGTCCTAGAACAATAGGATCCAGAATGCAGCAGTCTGATTGGTCCTAGAACAATAGGATCCAGAATGCAGCAGTCTGGTTGGTCCTAGAACAATGGGATCCAGAATGCAGCAGTCTGATTGGTCCTAGAACAATAGGATTCAGAATGCAGCAGTCTGATTGGTCCTAGAACAATAGGATCCAGAATGCAGCAGTCCGATTGGTCCCCAGGAGCCACCCAATCCAGCTCCAGGTGGAAGTGAATCCGTAACCCGATTGGCATACAGGAGTATCCCGGAATTAGCCAATCACGTGGGGCCCATTGTGTAAATAGTGTCTATAAAGCAGACGTTTTGGGGAAACTGCATTCCTCACTACAATGAGCTGAATAAAGAGCATGAAATCCACACTTGACTCCGAGTATATTTCAGGTACCCTCCCGATTGCAGTGGTGGAGGCGGCAGCTGTGCGGTGACCAGCCAGGCAGCGCAGTTGGTGCTGGCGGTCCTCAGGAGCTCTGAGGACCTTCTGATCAGTAGTTTAACCCACAGCGCCACCCACACCCCTCTTAGCTATACCCATGGGTAAATTCCAGACTGTTGATGACATGTCAAGTTATAATCAGGAGTTCGTTGTTCTGATTTCTTTTGTGTTCCCTTGAGCTGAATTAGGGTTGCCATTTGTCCAGGAAAACATGGGCATGTCTTCTTTTGGGATGCCAACATGCCTATCCGGGGGGATTTTTCATTTTAAAGGAAATGTCTGGGTTGGGGAGGTGTTTTTTTATTTTGGGATTGGGGGGGCATGCACATGCTCAGGGTGGTGCTGTGCGGAAGTGCTGCAGCAGAGCAATCAGATAGGGGCTTGGGTCCTGCTTCCACTCAGGCTGGCAATGGCTTGGGTGGCACAGGTGACGCCGGTGGCTTGGGCTGCTCTGCACGCCACGGCCAGCCTGAGCCAGAAAAAGAGGTGTGCGGGCACAGGTGCTCTGCACACTGCAGCAAACTGCTACCCTAGCCAGGGAAAGAGGCGTACGGGCTGGCAGAGGCTCGGACTGTCCTCTTTTTTGTTCTTCAAGATATGGCAACCCTAGCCTGAATGTGAGCATTACAACCTCGATCACATTACAGCACTTTGCCTAAAACTACGATAACTAATTATCTGACAATTGCTTGGTTTTGCTAATAATAGTAGTAGCATGTCTAAGTTTGGATAACAGATTGGATCTGACATTTCAGAGTAGCTGAGCTGGTGCCAAAACACATTGTTTCAATAATCTCTCCCATAATTAGATCTTTTCCAGACCGTTTCAGGCACATTTCCATGCCAGTTGTACGCTAGTCATAATAAGAATCAAATATGAGAGTGTTTGGATCACATTCCCGTGGTTTTATTTCGCAATGTCATCTGGTGGGTAAACACACATCTGATGAGGTGGGCTCCCATTCAGAGAAGCTGGTGCCACTGTGAAGTTGTTAGGCATTAGGATGCTACAAGCAGCAGAGGAGCACAGATGCCCAACTGGAATGTAGCTATGATTTTGTAAGGCAGGGATGGGGAAATCTCAAACCCAGGGACAAATGCGCCCCCCAGACCTCTCTATCTGGCTATCAGACACTTTCTCCTCCTCTTCCTCAGCCCTACTTTGCCTCTTCCAATAATAATAATAATAATAATAATAATAATAATAATAATAATAATAATAATTTATTTTATACCCCGCCCATCTGGCTGGGCCTCCCCAGCCACTCTGGGCGGCTTCCAACACAATATTAAAATACAATAATCCATCCAATATTAAAAGCTTCCCTATACAGGGCTGCCTTAAGATGTCTTCTAAAAGTCTGGTACTTGTTGTTCTCTTTGACATCTGGTGGGAGGGCATTCCACAGGGCGGGTTCTACTACCGAGAAGGCCCTCTGCCTGGTTCCCTGTAGCTTTGCTTCTCATAATGAGGGAACCGCCAGAAGGCCCTCGGCGCTGGACCTCAGTGTCCGGGCAGAACGATGTGGGTGGAGACGCTCCTTCAGGTATACAGGACCGAGGCCATTTAGGGCTTTAAAGGTCAGCACCAACACTTTGAATTGTGCTCGGAAACGTACTGGGAGCCAATGTAGATCTTTCAAGACCGGTGTTATGTGGTCTCGGCGGCCCCTCCCAGTCACCAGTCTAGCTGCCGCATTCTGGATTAGTTGCAGTTTCCGGGTCACCTTCAAAGGTAGATCCACGTAGAGCGCATTGCAGTAGTCCAAGCGGGAGATTAACTACAGCATGCACCAGTCTGGCGAGACAGTCTGTGGGCAAGTAGGGTCTCAGCCTGCGTACCAGATGGAGCTGGTAGATAGCTGCCCTGGACACAGAATTAACCTGCGCCTCCATGGACAGCTGTGAGTCCAAAATGACTCCCAGGCTGTGCACCTGGTCCTTCAGGGGCACAGTTACCCCATTCAGGACCAGGGTGTCCCCCCACACCTGCCCACCTCCTGTCCCCCCAAAACAGTACTTCTGTCTTGTCAGGATTCAACCTCAATCTATTATCCACCAGAATGTTTCTGTCTGGCTGAAATGTGGTCTTTCTGAAATTCCTTTGTATTAAGACAGCTATTTTGAGATCTTTTATAGAATGTCCTGGGAGATTGAAGTGTTCTCCTTCTTGTTTCTTTGAGGTCTATTAATTTAAAATGGGTCTACTCTGAGCACAAATGAGTTGGAAAGAACCCCGAGTGATTTAGAAATGGAAGAAAGGAAGAAATATGAAGTTTATCTCCACCAAGGCAGATGGTTTGGTGGATGGGTTGGTCAAATGAATGAGCCGGAAATGCACACCAATTTTCTCTCTCCCCTGCCCCGTCCTTGGGGGAATTTACTGAAGAAAATCCTGAACACAGACAAAAGACGCCTGAGCACAAAAGATGGCATCCATTAAGACCATTGTGGCTCCCCAGCAACAGAACAAGCGGCAGAAATCCCCATTTTCATCCAGTTTTGTTCTACACACCGAAAGGCAAATGCTGTACATTGGCATTGAATAGTCTATTATTCTTGTGCTTGGCAGGATGAAAGCTGGGGACAGTCTGGGGGGGGGGAGCCTGGGAGAGATTGCCCAGGCCTCCGAGGCAGGGAAAAAAATGCAAGAGCACAGTACAGAGATTATTTTCCCCTCTCTGGTTTAGAGGATTGAAATACTTTCCTGAAGGTAGGCTCATTTCAGGAAGAACAGAATGGTGTGGGGGTGGAATGTGAGGGAGAGGGGAGAACAGAAGGGGCACTTAAGTATTTAAAAAGGGTCCCCCCCTCTGCCATTAATGTTTTTGTTATCGGCAAAGAGCAGGAATCCATCCCACCCCTTCCCCCACCCCATCAAATCCCTCATCTTTGGTCTTTCACAATGAGACCCGCCTCAACAAAGCTTACCCAGAGGAAGACATGAGACATGGAGAGATCATTATCTAAGGGATCCCAGCAACTATCAGTAGCGTGGGCTGGGTGGGCTAGAAATTTTTTCAGCTCTGGCAGGAATATGGAGTCATGGCCAACCAACATCATTTGAGAAAAGCAGTTTCTTTATTGAAGCATAATGTACATATATGCACAGCTTATAAACTGGGGAAAAAACACAAAAAACCTCCAACCACGGTAGAATGGATTGTGAAACTTTTGAGATGTGTAGCATACACAGCTGTTTAAATTAATGATTATATTAAAAGTTAGCGAGGGTAGGAAACAGAATAATTGCTCATAGAGAACTGGAGGAGAGAACAAGAAAATACACCTTTTAAGCAGTTAGATGTCCTTCTATGTATTTTTTTCCTAATATATGTTTGAAAGGGAAAAAAGTAAGGCTGCAGTTTCTGTGGTGCTGTGAGAGGATGTGGGGTGGGTGGGTGAGATGTAAAGGGAGGGGTGGGGGTTTGCAGGGGCTTAGTGTCTGCTGGGTTGGCAAGCAACGCAAGCAGGAGTGGCAGCCCTTAATTTTGTAACGCTGTATGCAATTAATTATTTATTAATTATTTTGTTATGGGTTTATAAGCAACCAAGGTCATTTATTTATTTATTTATTTGGTTTAGGACCTACTTGCCATGAATAATCCCAAAGTGCATTTGTATCCCAGTCTGAAACACAGAGGAGGGCACCCTTGAAGTAAAAGCACACTCTTTACCACCCCATGCATTTGAAATATTCAGTGACTCCCAAATTCTTTAACGATTAAGCATTCCCCCTTGGGGAATAGCTGTAGCTCAGTAGTAAAGCATCTGCTTTGCATGCAGAAGGTCCCAGGTTCAATCCTGAGTCTCTTCAGGTAGAGCTGGAGGAGATCCCTGCTAAGGGAATGTGGTGGCAATCGGTGAAATCAGTCCTGAGCTAGATGTACAAGGCAATATGTACAAAAATATGTGTTTTAGGGGCCTTGCTCTAAGTTACTCGTGTTCAGAAATTTCAGTGAGTCTGTTCTGAGTTGGCCTAGCATTGGTTGCACCTCAATGCTTGGTATCCAAAGTTAGTTCTACTCAGAGTAAAGGTAAAGGGACCCCTGCCCTGACCATTAGGTCCAATCGCGGACGACTCTGGTGTTGCGGCGCTTATCTCACTTTACTGGCCGAGGGAGCCGGTGTTTGTCTGCAGACCGCTTCCGGGTCATGTGACCAGCATGACTAAGCCACTTCTGGCGAACCAGAGCAGCGCATGGAAATGCCGTTTACCTTCCCGCCTTACCTATTTATCTACTTGCACTTTGACATGCTTTCGAACTGCTAGGTTGGCAGGAGCTGGGACCAAAGAATAGGAGCTCACCCTGTTGCGGGGATTTGAACCACCGACCTTCTGATCGTCAAGCCCAAGGCTCAGTGGTTTAGACCACAGTGCCACCCACATCTCAGAGTAGACCCATTAAAATTAATGGACAGGAGTAGCATGGCTCTATCAAATTCAATAGGTCAACACTGAGTAGTGTTGTAGAACTCAGTTGTGACTTTTTTAATCTGCAAAAAATGGGGATTGAATAGTAATGTAGTACAAGCAAAACTGAATTCCTGATCTGTTCATTCCTGCTCACAAATGGCCCTCAAAACTTGGGAGTGATTCTAGAAGAGACTTCAATGTGAATCTATCTGGCTTCTTCAGTCTCTGGCCTGCAGTTTCCAGGCACTGATGAGCTTATGAGGGGAATGAGGCAATGTAGGGTGCCCAGAGAAAAGCTTAACTCATCTTTCACTGACATGCAGCAGGCTGGCCTCTAGTCCCCCCCCCCACTCCTCCCAAAACATCTCCATTCCCAAGGGAGGGGGAAGAAAGTTAAGCTCCTTGTCTGTCTGAAGCAATAAGTGTCAGTTCTCCAGTGCAAACTCCCACCTCCTGGTTGAGGTTCCTGTAGAATGACAAGCAGTTGAAAGGCAAGGGAGGGAGGCAGTGGGACAATAAGCCATTGAGCTGAGCAGAGGGAGGAAAAGTTCACTGCCACGGAGGCAGGTCAATTCCATAGCTTACAAAAGGTAATTAGAAAGGGGCCCTCAGCTATAATCTGTTTCTGTCACGTCCAGGCCCAAATGGGAAACAGTCCTAGGAAAAGAAAAACACTTGCTGGAAGAGCAATTTTACACACACACACACACACACACACACCTCTCTCTCTCTCTCTCTCTCTCTCTCTCTCTCTCTCGAGCAGGGTTTGACTGTAAGGCCTTAGATTGTGCCCCCACCCCCACCCCCTTCAATCCATCAGAGCTTTCAAAGCCATTGAGGTTGGCAAAATCTTCAGCACTGGAAAGCTGTTTCCTTCTTTATAATTGGTCTTTTGGGGTCCATAAATATTTGGGGATTTGTGGGAGAGGGGGTTATAGTATGGCAGAGTTGGAAGGGATCCAAAGGGTCATCTAGTCCTTCCTCCCAACAGAGACTAGGGGGTGTTGATTCTGCTGGGTACTCATTTGTCAGTGGCTTCTCTGCAGGGAAGCCCCCTTGCAAAGGAGCAACTTGAATCAGGCAGGATTGGTAACTTGGTGGGGATGTTAATCCTGCATGTTTTCGCCATGCAGGAAGGACAGGCAGTTGGCTCTTACCTTCTCCCACCTATCCTTCACAGGGACAGGGGGGCAGGCGTGCTGCCAGGGTAACAGCCCCACTACATTTATTTTTTAATGGGGACACTGCACATTTGACTCCTCAATCCACCCTGCGAGCCGTATACTGCTTTGCAGTGCTGGGATCTGATCTGAACAATTTGCCAGGCCAATCATTCAGATCACACCCCAACCTTGCAAAGCGGCTTGGAGCTGGCAGGGCGGCATGAGAAGGATGCAACTGCCATCCATTTGCCTTTCACTCCCAGTCTCACCCTTGATTTGCAAGGCTGGGATCGAAGGGTGCATGGCTGTTGCGCCCTTCTCGTGCCACCCTGCTAGCCCCAAGCTGCTTTGTGAGACTGGGGTGATCAAAGGGCCGCTTTGGCTAACCTAGTGCCCCCTGCGTAGGTGGGCAAATGGTGCGCAGCCCTATGCTCCAATGGGGCGGGGGGGGGGGGTCACTCCAGTGGCATTGGCAGTGAGGTCTGGGCTGGCGTGTTGGGCTCCATTCTTCACCCAAAGGGAAAACAATATGCAACCTGGTGATAACAGAATAACTGATGTAAGGAGGGAGCTGCAACCCAAGATAGGAAAAGGGAACACCTAACTTCATTAAATGAATTCAAATCTCCAGGGCCTGATGCGCTGTATCCAAGCGTACTAAAGTTACAAGAAAGGAGATTCCAACTAAACATATGGAAAAACTTTCCGACAGGAAGAGCTGTTTGACAGTAGAACAGTTTTAAGCAGAGGTTGGATCTGTCATGGATGCTTTAGCTGAGATTCCTGCATTGCAGGGGGTTGGACTAAATGACCCTTGGGTCTCTTCCAGCTGTAAGATTCTATGATCTTCAGGAATTCTGACTTGCTGTATCTGACTTGTCCAGTTCCAGAGTCTGTGTAAATATGCCCAATTTGTCTCAGGCAAATATGATGCACAGCCCGAATTGGAAGCTGCCTAATGCTGAACCAGACCTTTCGTCCATCTAGTTCAGTACTGTCTACACTGAATGACCACAGCCATCCTGGGTTTTAAAAAAAGGGACATTCCCAGCCCTATCTGGAGGTTGTTAAGGATGGAACTTAGAAGCATTTGCTCCTCTGTGCTATAGTCCTCCTCTGTGCTATAGTCCTTCCCCAAACATAGACAGCTGCCTTGCAATGTCAGACCTCTACCTCAGTATTGTCTACACTGACTGGCAGCAGTTCTCCAGGTAGGGATGGGAGGAATTGCTTTGCAAAAATGTGCATATTAGGCACATACAAATGTGTGCATTTGGAGAAATTTGCAGTAAAATGATGGTGAATTTTCGTGACAACTTCTTTATTTTATTTTTTAATGCAAACTGATACGGAGAATTTAACATTGGAGGCGATGATGGGGGAGAAACAAAACTGACAGATTCTCCCACCCCTGCAACCTTAGGGGCAGGCAGAGACGTGGCAGTGAAGGAACACTCAGTAGTGCTCCTGCCCTCATTATTCTGAATGGGTAAATATTTTCACTCCAATTTATGGATCCCATAAATGACCACTGAAATTGGGAAAGGGGGCATTTCAAAGGGGGCACTCCCCACCCCATTCCACCCAATATGTTTCTTCTTCCCATTTTGGGTCAGTCCTCCTGATAAGTGTTATAAAGGCCACATTCTGCATTTACTCCATGAGTTTCAGGAAAGCTGCAGGCGAAGCTACAAAGGACTCTTTTTTCATATTTGCAAACATACTGGCAAAGGGACGTAACAGGGTGACTCCACTTCCCATACCAGACAAGGCAATACTGATCACTTCTTAGCCAGTGAGCCAGCCAGACTCAGACTCCTTACCTGGCGACCTGCCACGCCACCGGCTGCACTGCCCAACAGCCTGGAGTTATCCACACAGAGGAAAGAAATGAAGGGGAAACCTCCTTGAGCCCAAAGCACGAACTGGATTTCCACTCTCTGCTTGCCAAATGGCAGAAGGAAAGGCTGTTGCCACAGGGCCTGGATTAGAGGCTCCCCCCCCCCCAGGGCAGCTGATGTGCATTAAGCAAGGTTGGATTAAGTGGGCCCTGTGCTAAAGAAACTATATTTTTTTCCCCTCCACTGGCATTCAGACACACAGACAGGACCACACAAATGCACAGATATGAACGGATGCCACCCCATAACATTCGTATGCTTGTTAAATATCCATTACTAAAACAGAAAGGAGTGCAAGGGAGATTGAACCTGGGATCTTCTGCATGCAAAGCAGATGCTCTACCGATGAGTTAAAGCCATTCCCAGGAGCTCCTTCTCAAGTAAAATGTTGGATAGACTTTGAGGGTTCTAAACATGCTTCACTAATGTTTAGGAAGGCAGAAATATGCAGGGAGTTTTCATACATCTTGGATATTCTTAGAAGCATCTAAAGCCTTCTTAAATGTTCATTACAATCCTTCTAACTGTATCAGCTGAAGCTTTTATTGAAAGTGTGTCTGACACATATCCTGCTCCTAATGATGTGCAGAATATTAATTGAGAGAGGAGGGGTTGTTTTGTGCAATCCAATGAATCAGTTAAGCCAAAGGACCGTGTATGATAATTACCAGCTACCCATTTAAATAACCTATTATGCAGGAGGAAACTTCAATTTGGAGCTAAATTGAAAGTCGTTTCATGGTAAAAAAATAAATAATCCAAGGGTATTAGAAGAAAGATGTGATTTGCAAACCTTTCATGATCCAGTCTCATCTGTGATGACAAAAAAGCCATTTATTATCACACATCACCAGAACAAGAAAGGCTTATCTTCATATTATGGAACAATCGCATTCTATAAAAGAGTTGAGTCAGCTTTCCTGGGCACTATCAATTAATATAGACCGAGTGCTCAGAATTTGGAATGGACTCTCTGAATTTTGCTTGAGAAACGTGTTTTTAATTCAATAGGATGCATGCTTTTAAAACAACAACAACTAATTTTCTTGCATTTATATCACACCATTCTTTTGCCATGTAGACCCAGACATGCTGCTGGTACCCAAGTGTTCACCCATCCAGGCACAGGCCAGACCCAGACCTGTTTAGGGTCAGCAGAAGAATGCCCCCATGTGCCTTTAGACTGTGCCCTGGGAGTGATGAAGATACAGCATGTAATGGAAGAAAAGCTCTCAGCTCAATTCAGAAATGAGGCTACTGCCATTAGAAAATATCTCAGTATTTTTCAAGTCCAAAATTCTGATCTTCTTGCAATCTGAAAGGCAGTGTCACTAATGTGAAGATTGCAGCAAGGCCCAGAAGCTTCTTCCACCTGCCAAACTCCTGAACTGTGACACCTTCAGCAATGATGCTGGAGGCCTCTGCAAAGCCTTTGTTCCTCCCTGACTTCTTCAAGGCTGTTGTTACAGGGTTGTATCTATTGAGTACCCATTGAAAATAAAGGACATAACTAACAGGTCCATTGATTTCTTAATAAAACTTGGCTGAATACAAAGTCAAACAGACCTCAATTCTCACAACTTTGCTGAGCAGCAACATTTATTATTGGAGTTCCTTCAAGCTAAGCAAATACTGGGGCCTGATGTCACCATAGGCATAGATGATGCTAATGGTTTGAAGCAGAAACATGTTGGTCACCTTAACTTTGTGGGCATTTTCACATTTCAAGAACAGAGTAAACAGAAAGTGTCCTCTTCATGGAAGCTGCAGCCTGATCCTAGGGTTAACTCACACAATTGGAATGTTTGTGAATATTCATTGATCTTGCTATAACTCAGTTATTCAGTGTCAGAGGCTTCTGTGCGGCAAGTGCAATGTAATGCAGACTGTGCCCTTCACCTCAAATGCTGGCCCCAGCTTTTTGCCACGTGGAAGTACTAATACTTCACCCTCTCCCTGATATTTCATCTCATGCCTAGCAGGGTTGCTGTTCAGTACTATGGTGCTGAAACCATGGGTGATTGTCCACAGAGAAGCAAGGAAAGGCTGGAGTGAGTTAGCCTAATGTTCAGTTTTGAAGCCCAGTGTCTTCTTTATCTCTTTATAGATGTATACCTCTTTCTGCCTGACATTAACAACAACAACAACAACAACAACAACAACAACAACATGATCCACATGCCAGACAGTTCTTCATATCTTCAAATATTACTGAGGCAAATATGTAGATGAGACCATACTAAAATAATTTGTGCAGGGCAGGTGTAGCCCTTAAAAACAGCAACACACCCCTGGCCTGGTTGTCCTGAAGCCAGTAATAAACCTGTCGTGTCTTCCACATTTCCTGGTTGCATACCCAGCCTTGTCTACTTGGAATGTTAAGGCAGCAGGTTTGCTTATTATGGCCACCCAGGCAGCCACACAAATTATTCAGGCACATATACAGATTGCAGTTGAAAGAGATGGGTTTCTCCTCCCCACACTCCTTCTATAAAGTGTGAAGCTGTGTGTGTGTGTGTGTGTGTGTGTGTGTGCATGTGTGTGTGTGCTGTTTACTATGACATCATTAAATGGCCCCATGGATTTAACAAAGTGAGCTCTAATTTTCCTTCTGTTAAATTCTCCCTCTTCTTTTTGGCATTGCTTCAAAAGGGACATCTGTAACAAGCGTTTCTGCAGAGAAAGCAAAGTGCTCTTTCTAAAAAGGAGGTTTACGCAATTGAAATGAAACATGTCTGGAGCATAATAATGGGCATTCCATTCATCCTCCAATGAAAGGCACTTAATTGCTTAATGCAGAAGCTTCCTGTAAGCTTCTGAGCTCTCTGGATTTGAGTCTGAAGAACTGCAGAGTTGGCATCAGAGTTAGTTGCTCCTCTTCCAATGCTCAAATTCACCCCCACCCTACCCCCTTTTTAAAGAGCCCGGTTGCCATATTTCCTCTAGTAAGAGTGCAGTCCACCACTGCCACATTTCAAGAAGAATCCATAGCTCAGCATCTTCTTTGCATGTAGAAAGTCAAGTTTAATCCTTTGCACTTTCATGTAGGGGTTGGAAAAACCCATATCTAAATAGCTGGCAGTCATTGTAGATGGACCAGTGGTCTGACTCTGCATAAGGCAGTTTTCTATATCCTCCTGGGGAAGGACCATAGCTCAGTGGTAGAGCATCTGCTTTGCAGGCAGAATGCCCCAATTTTCAATTCCCAGCATCTGCCTGTACAGCTGAGAGAGCCTTCTTCTGAAATGCAGGAGATGTAGAAAGACCAGTAAATGTAGAAAGACCAATGGTCTAATTTGGGATAAGGCAGCTTCCTATGTCTTTTAGTGCCTTCCCCAAATTAATGATTAAACTTCACCATACAACTGCAAGTAGAAGTGTGCTTCAGATTATTATTGTCTGGATTTTTCACTAGTTTGGTCTTTCGGATAACCCAAGGGGCAAGCCTAACTTCTGTGGGTAGCAGTAGGACTTAATTGTACAGCAGAGACCTCACTTCACCCAGAGCTCTGTAACTCTTGCTGATCAGGTAGAAAGTGAGTGGGTGAGTATAGGAAAAGTCTGCATATTTGATGTTTTGACTCCAGGCTGGTGCAGGAAACAAACCCAAATTAGATCCCTTGGCACAACTTGCCAGTAGCTGGACTTGCTTATGAACCAGAAAATGCTTGTGCCTGGAACGGTCATGACTCCCCGTCCTCAGGAGAAGAAGCCATGGATTCAAAGGACATATTTGAAGGAGATGTGCCCGCTGAAATGGTATTTGACATCTCTAGATTCCAATATGGCTATGCTCTATTTCTACATTTGGAGGCAGTGTGAATGCCAATTGCTAGAAATCAGAGGTGGGGAGTGTGCTGTTGCTCTCAGGCTGGGGGCTTTACAGAAGTATCTGGTTGGCCACTGTGAAAACAGGATGCTGGACTACATGGGCTTTGGACTGATTTATCAGGCTCTTCTTAAGGTCTTGTGGTTTGGTTTCTTGGAGGGCACATAATGGCATTATTTGAAAGATCAGCTTATGACCAATTCTTTACCATTCAAGTGGGTTCTCTCTTCTTTTCCTGTGGATTTAAGACATTTCATATGTCCATAGAGGTAAAGTAGTTATTAGTGGTTATAACAATCAATTGCTTACTGGGGACCACACACCAAAGGTCTTTCCTGGCTACTTTTCTTGAGACCTTTCCTTCAGTGGAATTTTGTGGGCTGGGAAGGGAGGGAAAGAAGAAAGAAAGAAAGAAAGAAAGAAAGAAAGAAAGAAAGAAAGAAAGTCAGCATTTGTGGTCCTCCTACCCACCCACCCTCCTTACAACTTGATCAATCGGGGAATAGTTAGACCACCAAGAAGGCACAAAGGCAGCAAATGGATCTGTTTTTGATTTTATGAGTGTTACAACCTGGCAAGCTCCTCATTCCTACACCTTGACAAGCCTAGGCTCCTGCAGCCACAGAAAAAAAGCAGCTGCAAAACAGTTGCATGACGGATAGTCTACTATGATAATGCTGAATTCAAAGGCAGCTGGGATATCTGAAAATTACAAATTCACAAGTGGTTCCTGCAACAAAATATAGAAATGCAAAATTCAAATGAGTGTGGAGTGCTCCTGCCTAACCACCCATGTCTTTTCCTCAGAGGCAGGGCACAAGAGGTGGCCACCCAGCCTTTTCATCTCGTCCTTAGGACTCTCCTCAGGCTACACTCCCTCTTCCTAGCCACAGCCTTCACAAGCCTGCTTTGCATCACCCTTGGGCAGTTTTGCTTGGCTGGAATGTGTCATTGAACTCTGATCATGAGTCTTGAGTTCCTGGTTGTAGGATAAAGGGGGATGTGTGAGTATATGTAGAAAGTACCCTGCTTTACAAAGTCTAAAATTTGCATCAATTGCTCCACCCTCTTTTGTGACTGGCCCCTGTCCACCACTGGCATATGGCTCCTGGAAAATACCCAGAAGACACATGTGAAATGTGGGGTGTAAATTATTTAAACAAATCAGTCAATAAATGTGAGCAAATGCTCAATAAAGACTGGACATGGACCAAGTTCCATGAATGCTCAATAAAAAGGTCCTCTGGAGGAACCCTGCTTGTATAGATGGATTACACTTTCCATCACCCCTGGCCATTGGCCACAGTGTCTGGGGTTGATGGGAGGTGGAGTCTGCAAGGTGAAAGGTTCTCCATTTCTCATATAGGGAGTAAACAAAATAAAATAAAATTTAGGAAACATTAAGTGAGCTGGGGGGGGTCTTTCTTATTTTTTGTTTGTGCACAAAGCAAAGTATTAAGATGCATCAGCTATCACTTCTACCCCCCCCCCTAAAAAAGTGGCTGCCTTTGGCATTATCTTTAACTCTCCAGCATGCACATGATCAGTGTCTGAGCCTCAAAAGCTGACAGAGTGCCTGCTGTTTGAGAAATAATGGTTCTGCTTCTTCCTTTTATGAGTTCTGATTTTACTGGTGCCAACACACATCTGGACCAAAAGTGCACCTGGACAAAATGGGCACGAAACCAAGAATGTTAGCAGAAGTCAACATATTTACAACAGATGAGCGAGTTGCTCCATGTTTCTCAGTCTTTATAGCTCACATTAGTTCAGAGTACCTGCTCTTCAGTCTACTGGAATAACATTTACAGAAACAATAGTGCTTGTGATAGACCTTTACTGACTTTTCCAACAATGATATCCCAGTATGCTGCAAGACTGGAAGAAGATATGACCAAACGTGCATGGTTTTCTTAACCTTCCAATAACCTTCCAATAACATCCCACCCACTAACCTTCCAATAACACTTGAGAAAGCTTCCAATGCAATTAAAACACAGGTATAGTGTGGTACTTCAACAGTGTGTATGTGTGCCGAATGTAGATTTCTATCATTGTAAAGGTCTGACCTGATTCTCAGTTATGTCCTTACACTTTTGAACTCAGCCTGACTCTGAATGTCCCATCTAATATACAGCTCTCCCCATCCCCAGCCTACCTTCCTGATGCATAAGAAGAGGAGAGGGCTATCAAAAGCTACCAGCCATGATGACTATGTTTTGCCTCCACAGCTGGAGTCAGCAAAGCTTCTGAATAGCAGTTGCTGGAAATCACAGCAGTGAGTGCTCTTGTGTTCAAATCCTGCTTGTGGGGTTCTCACTATTGTGAGAACAGGATTTTGGACTAGATAGACTATTGGCCTGATCCAGCAGGATCTTATTATATAACTATGTTGTTAAGGGGGGAAGAGGGTAAGTTATGGATAGGGCTCACTCCCACAAAGAAGTTTGGGATAGGAATGAGCAGATCTGTCAATCTTGGTTTTCCATCTTTCCATTCATTAGTCCTCTACAGCTACACATCAGTCTGTGAATACTTTAAAACAAAAAGTCTTCATGAAAATTCATCAGCGTCATAGTACAAATTTCTCCTAATTACACATTTTTGTTTGTGAGTTTTTTCCCCCAAGCAGTTTCTCCTAATGCAATGCATTTGTGTATGCTGTTTTCAGTAACAAGTGCATTTTATGTACACTTTTCACACCCGTTCTTAGGCTAGAGAACCGCACTGAATATGTGGAGTTGCAATGAATGGTTGCATTTTGTTTCTCATATCATTTCAGGAAAGTGCCAGTTAGATAGATCCACCTTTAAATGCAAAATTAACCAAATCTCTCCCTCATCCCTAGTCCAGGAGGGCTTCCTGCTTTATATAACCTCTTTTCTTTCTCTTCTAGTTAATTCATTGATTTGTTTAATCACCTTCCACTGAGATAGCTGCGTGTGTGAGAGTGTGTGTGTGTGTGTGTGTGTGTGTGTGTGTGTGAGAGTGTGCACATGCATGTATGCATGCATGCATGCTCTGGAATGGTGGAGCAGGACTAACAGAAGTGGGGAATCTATCACCCTTCACCCACTTGGGGTTTTTCACAATTCCTGCCAAATGCTTAGATACCATCTAACACAGTGGTTTTCAACCAGTGTGCCATGGCTCCCTGGGGTGGCCTTGAAGGATGGTCAGGGCTGCTGCAAGCAACACTGGCCTCTGTCCTTCTTTCTTTCTTTCCTTCCCTCCTGCCTCTGATGCCCTCTCACGTCTCTGCTTCCAAAAGGCTTGCACAGCTGTCTGTTGCAGCAGCCCTGGCTACAAGCTCTGCAGGCAAATGGTGCCTCTGGGGCTGGTCAGGGGGTGCTGGTTGCCAGGAGCAAGCAAGTGGGTGAGGGAGCCTAGCAGGCCAGTTCGCCAGCCCTTGCTGTTAGGAATGGACAGACAAGTGGGAGGCTGGAGAGGCAGGCAGGCACTGTGCTGACCTTTTTTGTGCTTGCTGTGTGCAAGCCCTGTCTGGAAGCTGAGTGCCCAGTGCTGAAGGGTAGCATTTCCACCATGCAGACCTGGAAGCACCCACTGATATTACAGCTGCCTCCCAATGTAAGGTGCTGGCCTCACATTCACCTTTGGCCAGTCTCTGTTGGGCCACTATGGCTGGGGCATCCTCTTCCCAGGCCCTTGTGGGGCAGTGTGAGGAGGCACCTCTCTTTGGGGTGGGAGGGGGCAGCTCAGAGACCAGGGGCAGCAGCAGCAGCTGCCCAGAGGACTCCCAAGGAGAAGGGAAAGGAGGCTGGGGGGACACTCCACGAGGGAGGGTGTTTGAAAAAGAATGGCTGCCAGCTCTGCAGGCAAGAGGTGACATAACTGGGCTCCTGACCCCCTCAGGGTTGCCACAAAAAATATAGTTGGTCAAGGGAGCTGTGGACTCAAAAAGGTTGAAAACCTCTGATTAAGATATTTCCTGTTGTTTGACATTACATTTTAATGGCTTATAGAACCCTGAAAAGTCAATACTCAGCCTAAAGAAAAGTCATGACCCTTGCATCCAACCAGTGATCTGGACACAGAGGTTGCAGGGGCAACAGGTTAGGAACTGGGTCTAGGTCAGAACTTAGAGCTGCTTTCAAAAGATAGGGAAACCATTGCACTCGAGGTGGTTGAACAATAACATTCCAGAATACCAGAGTCTATAAGACCATAGTCTGGATCATTTGGTTCCCGAGTCTGAGGAACAAAAAGATTCCCACTGTACATTGGCAGTCCAGAGGGTTGGCTTTTCAAGGCTCTGTTCTCACAAGTGGGTGGAGCAAAATCAACCTCAGTCTGCTTCCAGCTTTGGTCAGAATAAAGTTAAATCACTCCCAGCTTTTGCTGTGAGTTCCAGCATCAGACCAGAACATGGCAACAAATCTTAAACCAACCAACTAAGACTCAAAATGTGCAGAACAGAAAACAAATCTAAGACATTTTAACTGCCTAAAGTGAAGGGCAAGATGGTGTCCCCTCACTAGTTAATGTACAAAAGCTAACCACACTAGCAGTTTAATCTTGGGCTGCATTTACACTGTACTTTTAAAGGGCTAATTAATGGTCATGTCTTTCTATAAAGCATCCTGGAAACTATGGCTTGTTAAGAGTGCTGAGAAGGGATTAGAGACATCACACCTACTGGTACATTTCCCTGAGTTCCTTAGAAAGAGGGATTGATTGTTAAAGCACTCTGGAAATTCTAGGTCTGTGACAGGTGAATTATGGTGCTGGAGGAGACTCTTGAGAGTCCCATGGACTGCAAAAAGATCAAACTTATCCATCCTTAAAGAAATCAGCCCTGAGTGCTTACTGGAAGGACAGATCCTGAAGTTGAGGCTCCAGTACTTTGGCCACCTCATGAGAAGAGAAGACTCCCTGGAAAAGACCCTGATGTTGGGAAAGATGGAGGGCACAAGGAGAAGGGGACGACAGAGGGCGAGATGGTTGGACAGTGTTCTTGAAGTGACTAGCATGAGTTTGGCCAAACTGCGGGAGGCAGTGAAAGATAGGCGCGCCTGGGGTGCTCTGGTCCATGGGGTCACGAAGAGTCACACGACTGAATGACTGAACAACAACAAGCAGCACTATTCAACCACAGAGGAATTGACATGGAACACACACACAGTGTGCCACTGAAATAAGTTGCAGACCCAGGTGATCTGGCTGATTAGTCTCCTTATTTTGACAGAATAACAGCAGTAGAGCATGTGCCTGCACTGCCCTGGGTGAGCGCGTATGGTGCACCCCCAAGGCAGCAGGATGCCCTCCTGTGTGCCACAGTCTAGGGCAGGATTGGGGTGGGGAAGCTGCCACCCACTCTCCTCCTGCTCTCTGCTGCCAAGTCATTCCTGACCCGGGGGCAGAGCTGTGGCCAGGCATAAGTGCCACAGCCAAGGCGCAACTCCTTCTTGTGCGGAGCCAGGCTCCGATGAAGTGGACTGCTGTGAGGGCACCTTTTTTCCCTCTCCCTCTCTCTCTCTCTCTCTCTCTCTCTCTCTCTCTCTCTCTCTCTCTCTCTCTCTCTCTCACACACACACACACACACACTATGCCACTGCAGAATAATTCAGCCTCTAAACTAGGTCTGAAATGGATCAATTCTCCTCAACTAGGGATGGAGAACTGTGACCCTCCAGGTATTGTTGGACTTGAACCCCCAGCAGCTCCAGGCAGCATAGTCAATGGTTTGGGATGATGGGAGTCCTAACATCCCCTAGAGATTCTCCATTTCTGCTTTAGGTACATGATATCCTAATGAACTTGACAGCTTCCTCCTGGCAGGAAGAACCAGGATTTATGTAACAAAAAGCACCGAGGCTTTCAGATCAGATCATTATCAACAGCAGTTAGGAAGGGAGGAGAAGTTAACTGCATTGAACACAAATGGAAGGAAGGAACACTGTGACTCTCTCATTTTCCTATAGCATACTGACGGGTTTCTGAAGTTTTCCATTTGTACTGACCAGGAGTGAGGAAGGCAAACACATCCCAACCACCACCACCCCTGCCGTCATAAGGCCTGTTCAGTTAAATAATTCATTTCCTTCTCATTCTGCAATCTCCCCAACTCTGGTTGATGTTAAAGCTGAGCAACAAAGGAATGTCTTTTAATGGAGGGAAGTGACTGCCCATTATTCCTGCTCTTTTAACAGAAGGTATTTTGGCTGCTCATGTTCCCACCAGATGGCCATCACTGCTGTTCCTGGAAGTGATACAATTGTACTGATGAAAGTAAAGGGAGTCTTATCTTCCACAGGTACAGAAAAAAGGCATCTGTGCTAGTGTTTCAAGGCCCCATTGGCTGGCGTCTGTGTCATTATGTCACTGTACAAATTACCGATACCATTTTGTGTCATCACATAGCACTGTTGAAATATGACAGAAGGGCATGTGTGCTTTCCGAGAATGCAAGAATATTGGGGGGGGGGGGTCAGTGCTCATTTTGCACAAGGCTATCCTAGCACTGCCGATATTTGTTAGACTTTCTGTGGACATTTGCAGACTGAAAAAGACTGAGCAGATTCTGTAATAGTGTGGCACTTGCTTTCTGAAAATATATATCTAACAGTCCTTTAACAAATACATCACATATTGATCCTTGGCCCAGAGGTGGCCATTTGTCCCAAGCTTTACGTCAAGGATGGGGAACCTCTTTGGCCTTCAGAACTGTCCTTAGGCCACACCCCTCACTGGCCCTCCTTTGTGCACAGAGTGTGTTTTTGCCTTGCTGAGCCATGTCCTTGAACTCTGCTAATGCCTCTTGCATACCTGAGTGGAGGAAAGAGAGGGGTAGGTGAGTGTGGACAAACTAGTCACTGCACAAAGGTAACGTTTACACTCATTGCTCTGCCCACTTTTATCACTGGTCTTCACACACACACAAACACACACACACACACACACAGGCATGTGGCCTCTAGATAGTTGTTCTAGTGTACATAGGCAAACATTGTATTAGTTAAAACAAAATAAAAAATAAAAAAATCCTTCCAGTAGCACCTTAGAGACCAACTAAGACCTTTGTCGGCAAAGACATCACCTTGCCGACAAAGGTCCGTATAGTTAAAGCTATGGTTTTCCCAGTAGTAATGTATGGAAGTGAGAGCTGGACCATAAAGAAGGCTGATCGCCAAAGAATTGATGCTTTTGAATTATGGTGCTGGAGGAGACTCTTGAGAGTCCCATGGACTGCAAGAAGATCAAACCTATCCATCCTCAAAGAAATCAGCCCTGAGTGCTCACTAGAA
The DNA here is from genome assembly GCF_009819535.1 of Lacerta agilis. Classification (NCBI taxonomy): domain Eukaryota; kingdom Metazoa; phylum Chordata; class Lepidosauria; order Squamata; family Lacertidae; genus Lacerta; species Lacerta agilis. The sequence goes on along the minus strand of NC_046331.1, from coordinate 6,680,798 downwards.
GGACAGATCCTGAAGTTGAGGCTCCAGTACTTTGGCCACCTCATGAGAAGAAAAGACTCCCTGGAAAAGACCCTGATGTTGGGAAAGATGGAGGGCACAAGGAGAAGAGGACGACAGAGGATGAGATGGTTGGACAGTGTTCTCGAAGCTACTACTCGAGTTTGGCCAAACTGCGAGAGGCAGTGAAGGATAGGCGTGCCTGGCGTGCTCTGGTCTATGGGGTCACGAAGAGTCGGACACGACTGAACGACTGAACAACAACAACAACAAGGTGCTACTGGAAGGATTTTTTTATTTTTTATTTTTTTATTTTGTTTTGACTATGGCAGACCAACATGGCTACCTACCTGTAATTGTATTAGTTACTCAACCTACTTTTGCCTCTGACCCTACCCACCACTGACACGGGCCCTGGGAAGGTTGCTCAGAAAGCATATGGCCTTCAGGCTGCAAAAAGTTCCACACTGCTGCTTTTGTTGCTACCTTAATAGCTCCCATTCCAGTGATACAGTAATTCTCAGGCACCAATCCAGCCACATTTTAACTCTGCTTTAAAACTTCTCTGTAAAATGGTTTTCTTGAGAAGAAGTGCAACCTAAAGTGAAATATCCAGATCTCAACAAATCTGTGGGCCCCAAAATGCTTATCTACCTCCTGCTGCTATATATGCAGTTCTCAGCTAAAGTAATATATGTTATAAGGCGATTTAACAACGTATTTTGTGAGAAGACATGCTTAGGGATCCGCATTTTTTAAAGGAAAATATGTTTAAAAAAATATTTATAAATATGCATTTGCATTCATTCTTGAAAAGGTCTAAGCAAACAAATGAGTAAAAGGGGGAAATTGTATCATCCTGGGAGAAGAAGAACCTGGACTGAGTAAATGTTGGGGGGGGGAGCCTGGTGGGAGGTGGAAATGGGAGGGGGGAGGATGGTGAGGAGGGGGGTGGGGTAAAGGGACTTAAGAGATTTATTATGAATGCTGATCATGGTACTCCGACATCAGAGGGGGGGAAAGGATTTTGAGAATGGAAGAAATACCTAGGTTTTTGTCAAAATGTGTTGATTTATATATTTTTGAAGTTGGAATCAGAAGTAACAAGAGCAACAGCTTTATTAAGTTAAGAGAAGAAAGGATATAAGAAGCTAAGATTTGGAACTTGATGTGTTATTTGATAAGAATAAGTTGTATGATTTAAGATATGTTGATTATAAAATTGTAAGACTAAGATTAGATGTAAGAAATTAGATTTTACAATGTTACAAAGTTACTGAAGAAGATTAGAAATGAACGCATAAGGACTTCCGCTTTGGTGCCGGTCAATGGCGGACGGGAGTCCGACGGCTCCGTCCTCCGTAAGGCTTTAGGGATTACCATGCCTGCGCCACGGGTCCCTTAAAGCCACGGGAAGAGCGTCCCGTGGACCGTCTGCCTCGTGGGTCCCAGACGCGCCGTCTTTGCTCCTGATCGACCCTCGTAAGGGGGAAAATCAGGCAAGCGAAGCTCCGGTGCGGGGCTGAAGAGGCGACTGCCTTCGGAGGATCAAAGCAGCGATCCCGCCAGACTCGAGCACCCGACACTTCCTAGCTAGAAGTCTTAAAAGGAACTCTGTAAGTAAAACTTCTGAACTGATTTAGAACTTTTTAAGAACAATAACTTACAGAGAAAAGTTAAAAGGAAGCCTGCTCCCTTTGAACTGTTTGCCGGAGCTTGGTAGCGCTAAAAGATCAAAGCCGCGACTAACGGAAAAGTTTTGCGAACTCTGCCAAACTTTTTAAAAGAGGATTAAAAGTTGTTTTAAGGATGTTTAAAGACTTAAAAACAGGAAATATGGCAAAAGAAGACACCGCTCTCCCTCAGGATTAGGATTCGGGGTCGGTAGCGGGCTGCAGTAAATTGTTGCCATTTTTTCTTTTGTTACTGTGTCAGTGACTGTTTACCAGTGGAGACATTCTAGATACTTTGTGGCCAGTTACAACTCAATATAAAGACTTGGTGGTAACACTGCAAGGGAAATACAGTTACTGGCTTGGACTATATAAAAATTAACTTCTTTTTGACTGAAAATCAGCTTGAGACTTAAAACTGTGAACTCTTTGCCTAGAAGCTTAACTACTGGACTTGTGTGGGACTCCTGGCTCAGCAGTCTCTTTGTTCTCAGGAGGGAACTGCTGGCCACCTGGTGTTTACTTTTAAGACTGTTGGCTTTCTGCTGTGAATGTCTGAGACGGTTACCACAGCAACTGGAGTGACCTTGAGATTACAATTGCAGAGCTCACAGGACATGCATGAGAGCACTAGATCCAAAACATCTAGCTCTGTACAAAGAAAAGGCTCCTTTTCCCTAAGTTTACAAGAACAAATGGAGAAATTAGCTGCAAGTGTAGCAGAAATAGCAGAAGGTCTTAAAAGTGTGACTGAGGGGTTGAAGCAAACGCAGGCCTCAGTTAATACAATAAGCACATCAGTCAATGCTACAGTTAACTCTGCAATAGGAAAACTCCAAGTGGATTTAAAAGCGGATATAAAAAATTCCACTGATACATTAGAGAGATCAATTGGCCAAATTGAGGAGAACGTAAGAAAGAACAGAGATGAAATAAATAAAATAGCACAGGAGGTAACAACCTTGAAAAAGGACTCTGAGGAATTTAAAGTGGTTAAGGAAAAAATAAAAAAAGTGGAACAGAAATTGGATAATATTGACTTGGAGAATTTAGAGAGAATTGGCACACGACAGAGAACTGTAGAAGAGTCTCTTGCTTTTCTTCAACTCCACCAGAGAGAGGGGAACATCCGTTTGAGGGGTCTTCCAGAATTGGAAGGTGAAGACCTGAAAGCCTTTATTGTGAAGCAATTTTCGTCATTTTGGGAATTGGAAGAAGTAAACGTCGCAGCACGCATAGTGAAGGCCTTCAGATTCGGGCCTAGAGGATCCAGAGGGAAGAAAAGTACCAAAACAGTCAGTGACTGTTTGCTGGTGCTGCATGACAGAAACGATAGGGATTTCTTTCTGGATCTGCATTACAGAAATAACCTGGTGGTACAGTGGAACAAAGTCATCTTTTATAAGGATATCCCCAGATTCTTTTTGGATAAAAGAATTCCATATAACGACTTGGTTGCGGAGCTAAGAAGAAACAACATCTCCTTCAGTTGGGAATTTCCAGAAGGTCTTGCATTTACATTTGAAGGAAAAAAGATAAGAATCAAATCCCTGGCCGAAAAGCAGAAATTTTTGGACAAACATCTGGAAGAGCTTAAAGGTACGCCACTTGATTCATCTTTACATAGACGTCCAGGAGTATTTCCACCGCCGGGGGTACCAGGACCAAGTGATAAAGACCCAGAAGAAGGCAAGAAAGCAGAAGCAACTGGAGGAGAAGATTAAAACAAAGGAATATGGCGCTCAAGTTAATGACATGGAATGTACGGGGATTGAACCAGAGACCAAAGAGACGCAGAGTATTTCATGGATTGGAAAAGAAGAATTTGGACATTATATGTTTACAGGAGACACACATAGTTCGGCGACATAGAAGATTACTACAAAACAAAAAGCTAGGCCAAGAGTTCATATCATCAGATAAGGTCAAAAAGATAGGTGTGGTAATATATGCAAAGGAGAAATTTAGCCCAAAACAGTTATTTAAAGATGAAGAAGGGAGATATATCGCAATTGAAATTAAAATACAAGGCGAAAAATTCTTGATTCTGGGACTTTATGCACCAAATGATGGAAAGTCAATTTTCTACAAAAAAATACATGACTTGCTGTTGGACTATTTGGACTATAAATTAGTTTGCCTTGGAGACTTTAATGGTGCAGTTTCCACTTTAATGGACAGATCCCAAAGAACTAAATTAACAAATGATGGGAAACTACCTAAGACTTTCTTTGAAATGGTGGACAATTTAAATTTGGAGGATGCTTGGAGGTTGAAAAACCCCACCGATACTGAGGCAACTTATTTTAGCAAATCTCAGCAGTCATGGTCGAGGATAGATTATATTTGGATATCGAACGAATTGGCACCTAAAATACAAAAAGCAGAAATCGGCCCAAAGACCTATTCGGACCACAATCCTGTACAGGTAACTCTCAAAATGGTTTCCAAGGGTTCTTTCAGATGGAGAATGGATGACGCATTGATGAGAAACACCAAGCTGGTAGAAAGAGCTGTGAAAAAGATGAAGGAGTATTTTCAAATCAACTGGAATTCGGAGGTAGAAAAAAGAACTGCCTGGGATGCAAGTAAAGCGGTAATGAGAGGATTCCTCATAAGTGAAAAAGCAAAAAAGAAAAAATTACAAAATGCGGAAATGGAAAGACTGTTGAAATTAATCAAAGTTAAAGAAAAAGAGTTAAGAGGTCATCCCAAATCTTTAAGAATTCAAAAGGAAATTAAATACTTACAATCCCAGTATGCTAAAATTATGAACCAAGATATAGAATGGAAATTGAAAATGATGAAACAAAGATCATTTGAATCAGCGAATAAATGTGGAAAACTACTAGCTTGGCAACTGAAGAAAAGACAAAAGGCAAATGTCATCGGCAATTTAGTAGTAAATGGGGAAAATAGTGGAGAACCCGGAGGAAATCAGAAAGTGTTTTCAAAAATTTTACAAGCAACTGTACAAGGAGGAGAGGATAAAAGAAGAAGAGATAGACCGATTTCTGCAACAAAATAGTCTGCAAAAAGTCCCAGAGGATAAACTAGTAACCCTCAACCACCCAATATCGACCCAAGAGATTGAGGATGCAATTAAGAATATGCAATTAGGAAAGGCACCAGGACCAGATGGACTAACAGCAAAGTTTTATAAGACTCTAAAAGATTGGCTTTCGCAGCCTTTGAAAGAAATTTGCAATAAAATACTAGAAGGAGATAGGGCACCAGAGACGTGGAAAGAAGCCTTTATCACACTGATCCCAAAACCAGATACAGATAGAACGCTAATGAAAAATTATCGGCCAATTTCCCTTTTGAATGTGGATTACAAAATCTTTGCAAATGTTATGGCTACAAGATTAAAAAGAGTGCTAAAAGACTATATACATAAAGATCAGGCAGGTTTCCTTCCAGGAAGACAAATAAGCAATAATACAAGAATTATTGTGGACATTTTAGAAAAACTGGAAAGAAACATAAATACAGAGGCAGCACTATTGTTTATTGATGCGGAGAAAGCCTTTGACAAGGTATCTTGGATGTTTATGAAAAAGAATTTGGAAAAGATGGGAGTTGGAGAAAGATTCTTAAATGGCATCAAAGCCATTTATACAGAACAAAAAGCAAAAATAATAGTAAACGGTGTGATATCGGAGGAAATTGAAGTCGAAAAAGGAACAAGACAAGGGTGCCCTATCTCCCCTTTATTATTTATTACGGTCCTGGAGGTCCTTTTAAATATGTTACGAAAAGAGAAACAGATAAAAGGAATTAGGGTGGGAGAGAAAGAATACAAATTACGCGCCTTCGCAGATGATTTGATGTTATCCCTGCAAGAACCGGAAAGCAGTGTCCCCAAAGCTCTGGAATTAATTGAACAATTTGGACGAGTAGCTGGCTTCAAATTAAACAAACAGAAAACCAAAGTTCTAAGTAAAAATATGAGTGCAGAACAGATACAAAGATTACAAGATGGCACAGGCCTCAATTTTGTTAAATCGGTAAAATATCTAGGAATCAATCTCACAGCAAAAAATGTGAACCTGTACAAAGACAATTATGAAAAGCTGTGGATAGAGATAAAGAAAGATCTGGAGATATGGACAAGATTAAAACTGTCGTTAATGGGAAGAATAGCAGCGATTAAAATGAATGTCCTACCAAGGATGCTGTTTTTATTCCAAGCCATACCAATTTTGGATAAAATGGACTGTTTTAAGATATGGCAAAGGGACTTATCGAAGTTTATATGGCAGGGCAAAAAGCCGAGAATTAAGTTTAAGATTCTGACAGACTCCAAAGAGAGAGGAGGCTTTGCCCTGCCGGATTTAAGACTTTATTTTGAAGCAGCGGCCTTTTGCTGGCTGAAAGACTGGTTTAAATTAGAGAATGTAGATGTTTTGGACTTGGAAGGACATGATAATATGTTTGGATGGCATGCATACCTTTGGTATGACAAAGTTAAAATCCACAGAACTTTCAAAAGTCATATAATCAGGAAATCTCTGTATCAGGTTTGGATTAGATATAAGGACTTATTGGAGAGAAAGACTCCTAGATGGATATCTCCAGTGGAGGCCAAGGCCTATAAGAGACCAAACATGTCTGCAAGTTGGCTACGATATATGGACATATTGCAGCAGGAAGGGGACTCGTTTAAGTTGAAATGTTACGATCAAGTCAAAAACCAAGTCCCTGACTGGCTGCAATATCACCAGGTACATGAAACATTTAAATTAGATAAAAAAATTGGTTTTCAAGTGGAAAAATCAAAACTGGAAACAGAACTGATCGAATCAAATTCTAAAAACCTTTCCAAAATGTACAATTTGTTGCTAGAGTGGCATACGAAAGATGAATTGGTTAAATCAACAATGATAGACTGGGCAAAAGATGTGGGTCATAATATTATGATGGATGACTGGGAGAGATTGTGGCAGAAAGGTATCAATTTTACTGCATGTAATAGCTTAAGAGAAAATGTAATGAAAATGATATACAGATGGTATCTGACACCAGTTAAGTTATCTAGAATGAATTCTAAAATGTCGGATGTGTGTTGGAAATGTAAATCCTCAAAAGGTACCTTCTATCATATGTGGTGGTCGTGTCCAAGGGTGAAGGCCTTCTGGGATAAGATTTATAATGAGCTTAAGAAGGTAATGAAAATTACCTTTTGTAAGAAACCAGAGGCATTCCTTTTGAGCATGACCAACGAAGAGATACCCAGTCAGGATAGAGCTTTTTTTATGTATGCCACGACAGCGGCTAGAATTTTATTGGCAAGAATTTGGAAGGGTGAAGAGATACCGACAATTGAAGAATGGCAGATGAAGTTGATGGAGTATATGGAGCTCGCAGACCTGACCGCCAGAATCCGAGACCAGAGGGAGGAGAAGGTGTCGCAAGACTGGAAGAAATTTAAGGACTATTTACTTAAATATGCTAAATTGAACGTTTGAATATTTGAGCAGAAATATATAGAAGAACCGGCTTTAGAAGTTTAAGGTTAGTTATAACGGTGTAAAAGAAATTTTTGATGTGACAGATTTATTTGTTTAAGAAAGTATTAAGATATAGAATATAAGTTAAGAAATATATTGATTTAGATAAATTTAAAGAACATGAGGATATTGAGTATAAGTTAATGGGAAAAGAAAGGAAGCTACCTAAAGAGTATATATGTTTTTGAAGACAGAGGAGGGACCAGGGGAAGTCCCCCTAAGAAGTAGAAATAAGTAGAGAAACAAAGATAAGTTGGTAAGGTTTGTATAAGTTTTCTTTTTCTGGTATGTTAATGTTGTGTTTTTTATTGTTGATTGTTTACTATGTTTTTTCTCCTTTTATGTCTATGTATGTTTAATGTTGTTTTTGTTTTGTTTCATGATAAAACAATAAAATCTTATAAAATAAAAAAAAGAAATGAACGCATAAGAGAGGTTGTGAGGAAGTCCCAAGTGTAGGATTTCAAAGAAGTGAAGGATTTTTAATTAATTGTGTTGTTTCGTGTATATTGGGTGTATTGTGTTGTTTTGTGTGTATTGTGTGTATTTGTAATTGGTTTAATTTGGAAAATCCAATAAATTCCTATTAAAAAAAAAACACACAAATGAGTAAAAGGGACAGAAGGGACTTATGGGTGAAAAAACGTACAAGTGCTATTGGCCAGGAATAAAAATCTATCCACCCCTTATACCATCACATAAACTGTATGATCCATAATTGGCTGGGATGGCTCAAGGAGACGTGAGGGCCCTGACGTAGGGTGATCAAAACCTTCACAATGTGACCAAAGCAGCTTATGGACAATAAAACATAGACTCGTCAAATTGGAAGGGACCTCAAGGGTAATCTAGTCCAAACCCCTGCAATGCAGGAATCTCAGCTAAAGCATCCATGATAGATGACCATCCACCCTCTGCTTAAAAGCATCCAAGGAAGTCGGTTAACTAGAAACAAGTCCATTTATCCTATGAGTTTGTCTTGGAACTGGAAATGTCCCAGACCCACTGTTAAACACATCCAAGGTCTTTTGCTGATTTGCACAAGCTGCTGTTCATTTTATTCTTAGTGATTTTACATAAGCCACCTTGAGCACTGAAAAAAATGGAAAGGAGGATGAGAAAATTTTAAAGAAATAAATTCATGTAAAACAGAAATTTAAGTGCAGGTATTACATGTAAAAAAATTCTAATGGGTAGATTTTAAATCTCCATGAAATCTGGCTGATTGGGATTTGAAAAACAGAATTCGAAATGGAATGAATAACAATGCCATGGACTTTTTGTTTGTTCTTAAGTTCCTTAATTGGTACAGTGAGTTTATCCTCTGGTACTTTCCAATGCCCGCTTCTCTAAACCAGATGATCTGGCCAAGACAACTCTGAACTCTGGAGAAGATTGAGCAAAATAATATGTTTCCCAGAGAATATGTCAACGTCGAGACGCCACCATAGAAGCTGGTTGGACCCTTTCCAGATTCTTTCTTCTACCATTTCAGCCTCTAATCAGAACCAGTCAAGGAGAACCTGGCTTCACAGTTCTGCCTCAAATCCCTGGCTTGTGCAAAAATAAAATCCCTTCCTCCCCCTGCTTCCCCCCTTCCAAAAAAGGGGGGGAGCAAGCAATTTATTCAGAAGAAAGCAAGCTTTTGGCAGAGAAAACAAACTTCTCCCAGTGAATCAAAGGGATTTTCATCAGATCCCATAGGGTGCATTCACACAAAGCCCTCACGCCATCTCTGAAAGAGGAGACATTACACACACTCCACAAGAAAGCCACAAGCCTCAGGGCTCCTATATCTCTTCAGCTAATTATCATGCTTTCGTCCAGGCTGCGGTGTGTGTGCATGTGCAAAGCCAAGCACCATAAAAGTAGGATTGGATTGTCTTGTAGGTTCTATTTGGCCATTTTGTTTGCCCTTGGAATTTGAATAGTGTGCACTCTGGCTCCACTGGTCAGGGAACCCCAAGAGTCAATGGGAACATTGGAAAGCATCTTAGGAAAGGGCTGTGGCTCAGTGGCACAGCATCTGCTTCCACGCAGAAGGTCCAGCTTTCATTTTTAATCATCTCCATGTATGGCTGGGAGATTGTCCCTGCCTGTAACCCTGGAGAGGCACTACCAATCAGTGCACACAATACTGAGCTACATGGACCACAGGTACAATAAGGCAGCTTCCTTTGTTCCAAATTGAGTCAGACTATTGGTCACTTGCAGCAGCTTTCCAGAGTTTCAGGCAGGAGGCACTGCCAGATCCACTTGAGCAGGATGGCTAGGTTGCTTGTGGTGGTAAACTCAGGTCCACACTCCAACAAGAGAATATCAGATACTTCCTGCTGTGAAAGGACTGGTGGCCTTTAAGTAAGTAGAACTGGTTCTAAAAATGGACCAGTGTGTCTAACTCGGAACAAGGTAGCTCTTTATGTGGGGGTTGTGGTCAGATTGGCGCTGGCAAGCGCAACATCTTTATAACCATAGAATCCCCCTTGCCATCTGCACAAACATTGGAATATAATTTATTTTCATAAGAAAACATCACTTCTTCTCATGACCAGCTAGTGATAGTTTCCTTTCGCTTTGGGTTTTGAATGCTCATAAATTTGTAAAAAAAAAAAAAAGTGTTCATGTTACTGAATGGCTTTGGGACTCTGCTTGCTGAAAAGAGTAGTGATGCAATTGGGGATGTTTTATTACTTTGCCTGAGCAGTGCAAGCACACACACCCCACTTGCATTGGAGTTGCATCCTGCATTGCGTTTCCTGCCCCGGACAGGTTGGACTAGAGAACCTTCAAGGTCCCTATGACTGTTTGACATGGCTCAGCCACGGTTCCATTTGCGAATTCTAGGCATGGGTCCCTCTTTACTGGTACATCAAAGCAAACATCAGTTGGGTTTTCTGCAGATTGACATTTGTTCTGATTCAGCAGTAAACAGTGGGTTTTGCTGGGGAAAGCAGTGGGGCAAAAGAAAAATCTCTCAGACCCATGCCTAGAAATCACAGACCAAATGGAAGAAATTGCAGGATAAGTGTGGATGACCCCAGAGAGCACAGCACAGCACCAAACAAATATATTACAGACACCTCCCCCCACTCCACACAAACACACTTCTATGCACGCTTTCTTTTGATTAATAAGAAGTCCTTCATCTGTTAATTAACATGCACAAATTAATAGCTACTAGTCTCACTACAGGGATGCGGGTGGCATTGTGGTCTAAACCACAGAGCCTAGGGCTTGCCGACCAGAAGGTCGGCGGTTCAAATCCCTGCGATGGGGTGAGCTCCCATTGCTCGGTCCCTGCTCCTGCCCACCTAGCAATTCGAAAGCACACCAAAAAGTGCAAGTTGATTAACAGCTACCGTTCCAGCGGGAAGGTAAATGGCGTTTCCATGCACTGCTCTGGTTTCACCAGAAGCGGCTTGTCATGCTGGCCACATGACCCAGAAAAACTGTCTGAGGACAAACGTTGGCTTCCTCAGCCAGTAAAATGAGATGAGCGCTGCAACCCCAGAGTCGTTTTGCAACTGAACTTAACTGTCAGGGGTCCTTTACCTTTTTTTTTTTTTAAGTCTCACTACACTGTAAAGCTGGACATGGGCGGCACTCTGGGTTAAAGCACAGAGCCTAGGGCTTGCTGATCAGAAGGTCAGTGGTTTGAATCCCCATGACGGGGTGAGCTCCCGTTGCTCGGTCCCTGCTCCTGCCAACCCAACAGTTCGAAAGCATGCAGTGCAAGTAGATAAATAGGTACCGCTCCAGCGGGAAGGTAAACGGTGTTTCTGTGCACTGCTCTGGTTCACCAGAAGTGGCTTAGTCATGCTGGCCACATGACCCGGAAGCTGTACACTGGTTCCCTCGGCCAGTAAAGCAAGATGAGCGCCGCAACCCCAGAGTCATCCACGACTGGACCTAATGTTTAGGAGTCCCTTTACCTTTACACTGTAAAAAGCATTAAGGATGCCAGATTTCTCCCACAGATAGTTATTTCACAGGCACACAGAATATAACCATCTGATAAGTGGGGACAGTTCCATAGAATTCTGAGATTTTGTGGAAACTTAGAGGTTTCTTTTTATATAATTTTATTTACGCATTTTAAAAACATATATACATCATAGAATATTCATCATTACCTCTCATCCTCAGACTTCCCAGTCCATCTCTCCATGATATTCTAGGTAATCTTTTGTCGGCTGCATATTCTATTATTCCACCCATTTTCATCTAAAATATTCCTTTATTTAATGCTTGCTGCTCATATGTTCATTCCTACTTTTATATTAAGTTGACTATTACTGTATGCCATTTTCAGCAGTTTGCTGGGTGTCAAGTACCACCGGTACAACATATTTTGTAATATTTCCTTAATAAGGTAACAGGCAGAGAAATTCAGTTCCCCCCCACACACACACAGTTTGTCCCACGCTGACATTTCTATATTATAACCTATATTTATAGCCCATTTAATCATTGTCGCCTTCACCATTTCCTCTTTAGTCTCCCACTCCTATAACCATTTATAAATATTAGAAATTAGTTTATCATCATTTTTTCAAATTCTGAACACGTTTCCCCAAATCCCTTTTCATTATCTCTTTTAAATAACTCATTCACCTGGAAGTACTGAAACCAATCTATAGTACAATCTGATGGTACCTCTTCTCTTTTTTCAGATAAACCCTTCCCTCTTTAAACTCTATAAAATCATTGTAAGTAGCCCATCAGTTTTCCATATTCAACCTTGGGGGATTGTTCTCTCTGATTTCTTTATGTCTCTGTCAGACAGCGCATATTCTTCTTCTCATAGCATGATTTTGAAATCCTTTGTGTTCCCATGCCTTGTCATAATGCAAATAGGCATGCCATCCAAGGCATAGGTCAAACCCTTCTGTATCTAAAATATTGGCATTTCTTAGCTCCATCCATTCTTTCATCCAGCAAAGGCATGCTGCCTCATAGTAAAGTCTAAGATCAGGTAGGGCAAATCCCCCTCTTTCTCTTGCATCTGTCAGGTTTTTGTATTTAATGCAGGATTTTTCCCCCATGAAATGAAGTTTGTTACATCTTTTTCCCACTGTTTAAAACAGTTTGGGCTATTTATTGTCAGGTGGGATGTGCAAGGGTGAACATCACCATCCATGCCCCCCCCCATCCCTCACATACAGCAGCCCCTCAAGTCAGGCTTGACCCGGAGGTAGAGCAGCTACAGCTGGTTGTCTTGGACACTTCAGCCTCTCTCCACTGCAACGGAGCTTCATGTGGTGCAGCCCAGTTGAGGAGAGGGGTGGCAGCTCTTTGCTGCCAACTCTCCACTCCGAGGAAGATGCCTTGGCCAGAGCCAGGTGCCAATGGGAGCCTGTGGGGGCTGGGGGCCTCTTGTTGTGTTCCTCCAGAAAATGTGCCTGGTGGATGGTGGGCTGAGTGGGTCTGGCCAGGTTGGGATGGCATAATGTGTGTGACGTCATGCACTAACCTTTCCTCATAGGAGAGTTACTCCAACCCCTTGTTCATTTTGGTGGCCCATTTCTGAATCTTTTCCAACTCCACAATACCATTTACAGAGTTGAGATGACCAGAACTGCACAGTGTATTCCAAGAGTAGTCTCAGCACAGATTTGCATAAATCAGTCATGGACACTCAGAATCTATGACTAAGAGCTACATACTAGATTAATTTAATATTCCAAGACCTTTTTGGGGTCTTGGTTTCCCTCAGCAAGCCTCTCCTGATTACTTCTTTTGGAGGGAAGTTTGCTGTCATGGTACCGCTGGTTTGTAGCTTGTGCCCAATAAAATGTGGGTTGTGGGGACCCATATCCTGTTCCATGGAAAACATTAGAAGACATGGAATTATGGTTTATAAGTGAATGCCAACTAGGAAAAAGGGGTTCTGGTGCTCTTGGTAACTAACAAATGCCTTGTGCTGTGGCCACTGGCTTAGAATTGCATTCTTTGCTCCTCCTTTCCTAATATAAAATACATAAAAGTATGTAATCCTTTCAGTGAACATAAAAAGGGTCCTACTGGATCAGGCCAAATGCTCATCCAGAGCAGCATCCTGTTCTCATAGTGGCCAACCTGATGCCCCAATGCAAAGCTTTTTTTTTTTTAAATAAAAAAAAGATTAGATTAATTTGTTGAGTATAATGGCTAATAGCCAGGATGAATATATTTTACCTCCACTGTGGGAGGCAACATGTCTCTAAATGCCAGTTAAGTGGGGAGGGAGCTGTAGCACTCAAGTCCTGCTTGCAGGCCTCCTGGGAGCATCTGGTTGGCCACTTTGAGAACAGGATGCTGGTCTAGATGGGCACTTTAAAGACATAAATAAAAAGAAACTAAGAGTGCTACCTTACATGGAGACGATATTGGAGAAAGGGAATTGCAGTCTGGAGAAGGCAAGCTGAGAGGAAGAAGTAGGAAGTAAAACCATAAGGTTCCTGCCTTTGAAACCTATCCCAACAATATCCAGATAAGCTCCAATAGACAAGAGCGGAAGACTCAAGAACAGCACTTGTAGACCTTAGAACACTCCAAGCAGCCATTGGAAGGCACAACACATAGAATGATTCCTGCCACTCCCCAGAAGAGGAAGAGACATGTGGAGGTAGCAGATGACTCCCTACTGAGGGGGAAAGAGGCAGCAGGATGTCCCAGGAGGCGTGCTGTCTTCCAGGTGCAAAGATTGACAATGTGGCGGAGAAATTGGCAAGTGTTATCAAGCCCACTGAGCACTCCCCCTACCTTCAGATTCATGTGGGTACAAATGATACCACCACACACAGCCTTCAATGTATAGAAAGGGACTATGAGACTCTGGGCATGGAGCTGAAGAGCCTTGGGGCACAGGTGGTGTTTTCATCACTCCTACCTGTTGAAAGTCATGGCCCAGGAAGAGAGAGGGGTTGTGTTGTGAGGACAAGGAACACAACTTTGAGGTAGTGTGGCATGACAAAAGCCACCTGAACAAATATTACCTCCTCAACCAACCATGGTGTTTATCCCCACCAGAGGGCTTTCTGCTGGGTATTGTGCCTGAAAATTTAAAAGAAGTGGATAAGGTGCTTTATTTATACGCAACAGTGGCTGCGAGGCTGCTCGTCACGAAAAACTGGAAAAGTGTTGTGATTCCGACAAAAATAGAATGGCTTACCAAATTAATAGAATATCATAATTCAACCAAGATAATGGGGAATATTGGAGGAGTCTCAAAGGACAGAATGGAAAAGGAATGGAAGGCCTTTAAGGGATATATACAAAATTACATCGAAAAGCCTGAACTCCTATCAGAATGAAACAAGTTCCGTGATAGATATGAGTAAGAAGGAGAAAAGAAGGAAGTCAAAATATTAGATTATGAATATTAGAATTAATAGTATACAAAAAGGAACAATGGAAAACAGAAGATACTACAGCTGAGAGGATTGGAAGCCCAGCACTGGGTGAGGTGAGGGGTGGTGGAGGTAAAAAATTGAAGGAAAAAAAGGTGTTTATCCCCTGAGTACTGCTGGGATTATAAAATTGGCATCCCCAGCAAGATAAGAAATGTTGTTATCCTGGATGCCAAAAGAATATGAAGAAGTTAGAAGTAACTTATGACTCTGCGGCCCTCCTAAAATCACACCGCCAGGGGTCAATGAACTGTTTTGGTCACAGAACCATTTGAGCATTTCAACTCTCGCCCTCTGCAGGAAGGAGTATTCCACATTTGGAATACTGTACAGTGCACAGTCCTGGCGTCTCTGCGTCAAGACAGGTCTTTGAGACCTGGAAAAGGTGGAGAAAAAGAAATCTTACACCTGTTAAGATCACTTGTTTCTATAGTTTGGTGTGATAGGGGTTACAACAGCAACAAAGTTTGTTCTTGGTATGAGCTTTCGTGTGCATGCACACTTCTTCAGATACCATATCTGAAGAAGTGTGCATGCACACAAAAGCTCATACCAAGAACAAACTTAGTTGGTCTCTAAGGTGCTACTGGAAAGAATTTTTTATTTTGTTTTGACTATGGCAGACCAACCCTGCTACCCACCTGTAACAGCAACAAAGATCACCATTCATCTAAAGAACAATTGCTATTTCAGGCTCTCACTCTAACTAAACTGCTTTTGGTTCTGGATCAATGTGGATCATTTATGGATATTTACGTATTTATCTACTGCTCTTCCTCCCAAATTGATGTTTTGTGTTGTTGCTCCCTGGAAACTCTTGGCTTGGTTCATAAGCTGCTTTGGACAAGTGCAATGCACATTGTTCTACAAAATGCAATGTAGATGGACAGTAGTTCCAAAAATACATATGTGATTTTGAAGGAGCCTCAGACTTCATTGGCACATCTAGTGAAAGATATATTCAAGACTTAGTCCCACTGAAGGCCATTGAATGGGCCTTAGTCATGGCTTATCTAAGCCCCATGGGGGGTACTGAGACCTTGACTAACTGGGGTGGCTTTTTAAGGGAATCTGCCTTTCTCCCTTTTCTCTTGCTGTCTATCACAGCATCCACTTGCATGTATGTTATTGTCTCTTAAATTGTCCAGAGATTTCATCAATTCCCCAGCTATAAATCCTTAACTTCTCAGCTGGCTTCTCTGTCTGCTTCATGGGACAATGAAGCAGAGCAGGTGAACATCTAAATGGTACAATTTCCTACCTGCCATGTTGATAGGAATGCTGACACAAAAACCACAATTATCTAATCTGAGAGCACGCCTCTCACTGCTTACTGAACGACTTCTGGTAAGAAGTGGGGAACGGAACAGCGATGATGCAAAGTTGTTTCTTGCTCTCTCTACGGTAACCCTGCACATGTGAGGAGGGGGCTGATCACAGGTTGGGATGCTCTTTCTGTAACGATTTTGGCACAACTGTAAAATTGTCTGATCAGTTAACCTTTAATTGAAAACATATGGGAGAAGGAAGATGTGCAGAATTAGCCATCTGCAAAATGGAACAATGTTCAATCATGTGAAGAACAGCCTCTGCCGCTACATTGCCTCTGAAAGTACAAGAACAGTGGAAAGTATCACACACACAAAAAAATGCCCAGATTACTGTCTGCAGTTAAATGCAAATCTTTAGATTGCCAACATGATTCAGCTCAAATATACGGAAACTTTGCTTTACTGCTGTCCTCTGGAAAGAAAGATTGATTGGTGACAGCTTTGCAGCACACATTGGAGTTTTTGTATATGACAGCCTGCTGAAAGCACTCATCCATATCCATTTAAAATGGATAAATAAATAAACTGAGGCACAGACAAATACGCTACTGCTTTTCAGGCCTCATCAGATGGAGTAATGAAGAAAAGGGCCTGAAGTCCTATATTGATAGCCCATGGCCTTCTGATACCAAGAATAAGGGTTCCCTGAGAATTTGCATCTGAAGAAGGGGTAACCTTCCTCTGTTTGAATGGAAACAAGGGCTTAAACAAGTGCCTTTCAAAAAACAAAATTGGAACACTGCTCTAATGCAAGCAAATGTCTGTTTTCCTCTCCTTTCTCAGTAAGAGGAAATCATGGAACTGGCTGCTGAAATAGTTTCCCAGAGAAAAGGGGAAAGCTGAGGCATTTATCTTCTTGAGTACGTTTCCAGGAGGAGTGAGAATCGGTGCCTGATTTACAGCTGTCCCAGAACAATTTGTGCCAATATCCTCAGGCAGCCAGCACAGTATGGCAAAAATGCTGCAGTTTCCCAGAGCCAGCTACCAATCTGTCTATTCTCTCTCTCTCTCTCTCTCTCTCTCTCTCTCTCTCTCTCTCTCTCTCTCTCGTACACCGGAGGTTGCCTGTATAAACTGTTTCCATTCCCAGCCATTTGGGTTTCTTTTTCTTTCTTCTTTCAGTTTTGGGGAGTCCCATGAACCAGTATGCCAAATGGTCAGGGATGATGGGAGTTGCAGTCATCAGGAGTGCACCCTGTTTGAAAAGGCTGTTTAGAAGGGTATCGTTAATGACATGGAGCAACTCAAGTAACAACAGTGATGCCAAGCAAAACAAGGGGCCACCTTCATTTCCTGTTTGGAAGCCATCTCCAACATTCCGGTGATAAAGCTGCACTGACATTGTGAAGGAATGGAACTTCCAGCCATTATTGTGTTTAGTTTTTTGGATTTGGGACCTGAGCTTGAAATGCTTACTTTTGTTTTAAAGGTTCTCCTGCATAGGCTCACAGGGAGGTTAAAATAATTAGAGGTTGTTTTGCTCAGGAAGCTCTGTGCGGGTGGATCAAAAGTTTAAAAGGGCATGTATTGCTCAATAAGTTTTGCACAGGGGAATTAGAAGTACAGTGGCTCAGTCAGTAGAGCATGAGACTCTTTAATCCCAAGGTTGTGGTCTGAGTCCCACATTGGGCAAAAGATACCTGCATTGCAGGGAGCTAAACTAGATGAGCCTCATGGTTCCTTCCAACTACACTTGTATGATTCTGCCCAACCTGCAGAGCTGGGAGTGGGAGTCACGTTGCAAGAAGGAGTAAAAAGGAAAAGTGGTCAAGTGAAAGGTGGATGCTTGGCAGGTTTGGAGGACAAGTGTTTTCAACAGGCCAGGCAGGTCAGAGCTATGCCAGGATTCCCAAGAAAAGAGGGAGTAGCTGCAGAGACTGGAATTTGGCCTTTGACAGAAAATGGGAGTTCCAGATAGCTTGTGTTCTCAGCCATCTTTATAGTATGTTGAATTGTGTTTGGCTTTTTGATTGGAAGACCAGCTTAAATTATATATATCAAATATTTAATATGCGTTCTCTTTGCACTCAGAACAGTTGAAATATTTATAAACATTCCATAACGCCTCAGCAACCAAGCCAATGGCTACAAAGTACTAATGTATAGCCAACTGAAACTAAAGCCTGCAGAGGTTCTAAAGACCGCAGGATCTGTTAATCTCACCTCCCCCTAACAACAGCAGCAGCAGCAGCAGCAGCAGGACCCCCATTTATCTGATTAGGGTAGGATGTAATCTCTCAAGCTACGTCCCTCTTTCTCATTAAAAAAATATGTTTCATCTTTTATTCGCTACCCTTGTCACCTTTCTGTGACCAGGATGGTGCTCTGGGTTTGGCATTGCAATAGATGGTGGCTTTGCTTCTCTCATTATTCCAGAATGCTGCATGCTACATTATTTTCTGTCAAACCCAGGTTTGAAAACCTGTGGTCTGGCCACCTTTGTACAGGAAGTGGCAGCAAAACGGCTTGTGGGTTTTCCTTTGTGGTGTTTGCGGTCCAATTTCTCCAGCTACTCACACAATAAACAGCTCCTAAATGTTTCACTCTTTTGGGTGACGTCATCTTCTGCCTGCTCCGTGGAGCAAGTTAGGCTAAATTATTGTTGTCCGTGGCCATGGGAGGTCATTTGATATTGATGTGTTACATTTATATCCCACCTTTCCTCCACAGGTAGGATTGTGAGGTAGGGTTGGCTGAGTTGCGTGTTGAGGACCCCAAACCACCCCTCAAATAAATTCACACCACAGACATAATTTTGGTTTTGGTTTCTGGCATGATTTTGGCCACGACTTTATTGATTTACAAGAGACATGAGTGGCTGCTTAGGCATTGGTTCAGACTATCTGTCCCTAAGGACAGAACTGACATTTGTCAGTAAAGGGGAAAACCTTCCGGGTAGAGAAAGTGAGTGGGAATCACTTCTCCCCTCTTCCCACAGGCTCCCAGGGGCTCTTGCGTGGCCCTGGCCCCCGACCGGGGGATACGGACAAAAGCTTATCGAGCCCCTAGGTTCCTTTAATGGAAATCCCCACACCATGAAGAACATGGAGGGGCAAACGAATATGTCAGCAGTCCCCTCCGCCAACCATCATCAATGTGGAGGGGCAAACGAATATGTCAACAACCCCCTCCACCAACCAGCAAAATAAGAAACAATGCCTAACCGCCAACCTTACAAGTTGTGACTATTTGCTACGCAGTAGGCGAAAACCAGATGGCACCAGCCAAACAGCCAAATGGAAAAATTCCTACTAGGCCCCTGCCTCAAAAGCAGATGACCCCATTGCAGGCATAGCAAGGCCAACACAGAGGCCTAAAATTAAGGAGGGAAGGGCGGGTGATCCGAAGCTCGCTGTCAAAGAGGCGGAACACTCTGCAAGCTAACCTTTTATAACAAGCTGGGCTGTCCATCATCAAATGGTAACATATAAATCTCCCCAACAACACCCAGGGCCCAATCGTAACAGTGGCCATCCAAACAAACCCGCCCAGCAAATTAAGGGGCAGTTTGCAGGCCCCCACTGCAACGTGTGCTCTCCATGAAGGAGAACCCGCTATACCATGGCTGTCCCAGGTTACCTAGTGAGCTTTATTAGATCCCAGCCCAGTACTCTAACCTACTTATGATAATTTCAAGGATAGATTTCTGTTGTGCCTGGTCACGCAAAAGCACTTTTAAAATAATGTATGCACATAACAAGAGCACATGTCTAGGTTCTCTTGTCTAATCAAGAAAGGCCAAAGACACTGCAATGGAAGTGCCGAATTATCAATCAGCAGGCAGTTCCAGAGTGTAGGTTCCGCCCCAATGGATTGATTAGTTGTAAGTAATATTATATGGTACATGTAAAACTGGCATTTCTGCAGATCACCATCATCAAGTAGCCACATGCGGGGTGAACTAAACTTTCAAGTTAACTGGCTCCAAGATGTTGAGGACTTGAGTATGTTCACGGGTCTCACTCCTTTGATAACTAACAAATGTTACCATGGGTTGGTGCCGTGTGTGGGATCAGAAACCATTATAATCCAAACAAAACCAGATTTTGTTAGCCATCTTGCTTCTTTTTATCAAATGCTTTATTGCCACAAATCAATATAAACTTTGATTCAGAGGCTGGCATCACTGAGCATCTGCTAATCCATTTACTTGCCTTTGCTAAAGAACAAACAACAAAGTGCTGTTTCCATGCCTGCTCTGTTTGCTGACTGGCGTGCAGGTCTCAGGTAGTTCTTCAGGTAGGGCTGGGGGGAAATTATGTCTGAAATCCTAGAGAGTCACTGCCAGTCAGAGTAGACAATACTGAGCTAGGTGGGTCAATGGGCAAACCTTATGCTCCTAGTTGAATAATAAAATACTCACTTCTATATAAAATGCAAGGTTGGAAAGGCAGCCTATGGAAGTTTATGCAGTTATCAATTTTCCAAGACCCTTACTCATTGTCTCACACAGGTACACTAATCTATCAAATGGTAGAAGAAGTGGGTTGGGTTGCAGAGTCCCAGTCTACAAAAGAACCATTAAAGTCTGTTCCATATAAAAATATCCTTGAATAAGTAACATCCTGACTCCTCCCTGGAAACTACTGTGACTGATTTACTGTTAGTGCTGGGCAACCCCCTTTTCCAACATGCAGTCTGTTTATTCTGGCAGCGGAAAGAGGCAATTGATTCCACATGAACACCGTTTTGGGTTCTCCTTTGAAGTAACCCTTGAAAGGCTGTTCCTTCACTAACAGGGCAGCAGCAAGCCATGTTGCATTCAAAGAGACTTCATCCTAGTTGCTCTGCAGGAGTGGGGGGACCTCAGACCCAAGTGCCAATATAGTCCTCCAGTCCTTTCTGTTTGGCCATGACACCACTAAATGACCCCGCTTTGCACTCCTTCTGGTCACTTCTCTCACCTGTATCACCCTACCCCAGAGACAGAAGGAGAGAAATAGCACGCACACGCCTTGTTTTCCAAAACCTGGGCAAACCTACGGCAACCACAGAAACCACACCCGCAACTCTGGATATAACTTTTCCTACTCTTAATGTGATATATGTGTACTGCAAGAACGCAAAGTGAATATTGTTCTTACCTGAAGCTTTCCTCCTCCCCTCCCTCCCGCCCCCATCATAATAGAACCTGGGCCATTCTGAATGCTGGAAGATTCAGGAAAGAAAAAAGGAACAACTTCACAGAATGCATAGTTAGACTAAGGGATTCCTTCACCCAAAAAACATAGTGAAAGTTGAAGGTTGGAGAATTCCAATGAAAATGAAAATGGGAGATGAGCTTGTGTTCACTTATTGCATTGAACTGCAGGGGGTTGGACTAGATGACCCTTAGGGATCCCCTTTAGCTCTATAGTTCTATTATTCTGCTTGTCCCATGTCCAGAATGGAAATAAATACAGCAAATACTATCCATATTCATAGTTGTTGCCCTCCCCAGCCTATTTGCATTGTGTTTCCTTGTACTTTCTGTTGAATTTTGCATTGAAATTAATGGAGTGACAATGATTTTTGTAAGTTACACAATTTCACTATTTATAGGTAGGTAGCCGTGTTGGTCTGCCATAGTCGAAACAAAATAAAAAAATAAAATAAACAATAAAATAAACAAAATAATTTTTTTTTCTTCCAGTAGCACCTTAGAGACCAACTAAGTTTGTTCTTGGTATGAGCTTTCGTGTGCATGCACACTTCTTCAGATACACTGAAACAGAAGTCACCAGACCCTTATATATAGTGAGAGAGTGGGGAGGGGTATTACTCAGAAGGGTGGTGGGAATGGGTGATTGGCTGATGGGTGTGGAAAACCTGTTGATGACTATTAACGACTGCAATATAATTTCACTATAGCAAACAATGAGACAAATAGCATAGTTTTTGGCAGAAGATGAACTTCAGCAGCATGGAAACTGCTTTTCCTTTTTGCGTGCGTCTCATTCTCCTTGAGGGACTTTGAAAGCTGAAACAAGAAAGAGTCCTTGTAAGGCAGGGTTAGGAAGTTCAGGATTGTATCTTCATAGCAGATCCATTGAAATTACTGTCTGAACTCAGATATGCCTCTTGCTTGCTTGCTTGCTTGGATGGGTGGAGAATTGGGGGTGGGTGCCTTTTCTCTCTGTATGTGCAGACATAACCATGCAATTAAACTTTGTGTCTGTTGTTCTGCCCACCTTTGCCTCTGGCCTCACCATTTCCATGTGGCCTTTGGAAGGCTGAAAAAAGTTCCCCATCCCTGTTAAATGGAGGGACCTGGAGGAAAAACCAGTCTGTATCAAGTGTGAGAAATGCCCTATGGCAGGGGTGGCCAACTTCCAAGAGACTGCGATCTACTCACAGAGTTAAAAACTGGCAGTGATCTACCCCCTTTTTTTGGGGGGGGGGTTCAGGTCAAAGTTGTTGAGCTTTTTTTTAGGAAGGATAGCCCTGTTTTTTAGGGTTCACGTAAAAGTTGTTGAGCTTCTTTTCTTTAGGGAGGAGGAAAGTTTTTTTTTTATTTTTAACCTTTCTTGTATTTGGAACATTTGTTGTATAACTGTGGCAAACATTGTATATCTGATAAATAAACGACAATTTTCAATAAAAAAAGGAAGGAAAGCCCTTTTTTCGGTGGTTCAGGTCATTTTAGGGGTGCAGGGCAAAGAAGTTGAGGTTTTTTTAGGGAAGCCAAAGTTTTTTAGCTTCTTTGGGGGGAGCCACTGATCTACCAGTGATCTACCACAGACGTCCAGTGATCTACCAGTAGATCACGATCTACCTGTTGGACATGCCTGCCCTATGGGAGACAGGACGATCTGTGACATGTAAGCAACCTGGCAGGACTCCCACATGAAGTCTGCCAGTATAAGCGAATAATCATGGTACTTTTGCTAAGCTGTCCAGATGCTTTCCTTCCCTCGGTCCCCCACTCAGAGCATTTCCATTTCAGACTTTCAGAGTCATCAGGTTTAATTAGGACATCCCAGATTCCTACAATTGATTTCAATGGTTCATGACCTGGAACACCCAGTTGACTCCAACCAAACATTAATTTCCATTAGAATTTTTCTCTCTCTCTAGATACATACAAGCCCTAGGGTAACTTCTAATGACTTGTCTATGGCAGTAGAAGAAAGGGTAAAGAACACTGAAATATTGCATGTCCGGCAATAAACGAATGCAAGATGGCCAATACATTGTGCAGGTGGGTTAACAGGCGTTCTAAACATGAACCCTGTGACAAAATGTTGCAGTATGGACTGCTCCTTTCTTGGGCTTCCAGTTTTTGTCATATGCTGAACATCTCTTTACCCTTGCCTCTGATACTTGGGAAAGAGATAGCTAAGGTCCCAATTGTTCTGTAAATTGTTTTAACGGATTTTAATATCACATATCACATGTAAATATTGCTGCAACCAAGTCTTTAAGGAATCTAAATGATGGGGAAGACAAGGAAAAAGGAATATCATTCATCAAAGAAAACTGGTTTCTGTCTGCACATTATGGTGAGTTCAGGATACTGAATTTGGACCCTGTTCAGGGAACATTTAACACAAGAACATACAAGGAGCCCTTCTGGATGAGATCAAAGTTTTATAGTCCAGCATGATAGTTTATATATCATGTTTCACACTTATGTGAATCTCAATGGCAATGGTGAAGGATGGGCAACTGTCTCAATTTTTCTCAGTTCTCATTTCCCCAATCTTCAGTTCTACATATTTTCAGATCAGCTTGGTTATCTTTTTTTGTCATCATGAAAATGCATTAGCATTTATTTTAATATACCCATTCTTGCAAAGCATTTTTTTTATATATAATGCAAGGATGGCTTGCATTTTTGGTATGCATTTTTCTGCACATTTTACCCAAGTGTGTGCATTTTTGTACCCATCAATTGGCCGGTGAAAGGATAGCTGTATTTCAGTTGGCATGCTATTTCAGAAAGGTTTGGATTTGGAAAGGTTTGCCCCTAGATGTGAACTGAACCTAATTTCTCTCCCACCTCTAGTGATAGTCCCTTGAGATTGCAATTTATGGGCTGGCTGCAGGATTTTGGATAACAATATCATTGTCTCCCCTTTGGCGTTGTCTTTTCTACATCACACTTAAAAAAAAAAAAAGTCAAATAGTCATTAAACGTTCACTATCCTGATCTTTTAGACATTGTGTCCAATAGCACTAAGTGTCAGACTGAAATATATGCACATACAGCAGGAAAGAATTTAAAAAGCCGAATGCGCTGAAGCCAAGATGTAAAAAACAAACAAAAAGCTGCTTTGTTACGTATGGTGTTTATCAGTTTCCCTGGTAATAACTGCTCTGTATTAGACGGGAGAGCATCAGACGGAAAGGATTTATTAAACCAATGAAGGAAAGTGAGAGCAGCTGTTCTTGGCTTAATAGTTGATCACTTCAACATCAATCTTTCTATGTGATCAAGCTTTTTTACAGGTGGTCTGCTGGTTGGCTCTCCAACTGGTGGCTCGGGACCAGGGCACGGTTGAGACCCAGGGTGGGTCACAATCAGGACCAGTCCAAATATTGGAAGTTGCCACACCAAGTCAGACCATCGGGGTCAATCTCACCCAGCCCTACCTGGAATGTCTGAAGCTGGAAGACGAAGGAGATGCTCTGCCACTGAGCTATAGTCCTTCCTCTATGGTTCTCTTAGGCCATTTCACTATCATAGCTCAGTGACAGAGCAGCTGCTTTGCATGCAGAAGGTCCCAGGTAGTCCCAAGCATCTCCAGTTAGGGCTGGGATTAGGGATGGAGAAGATATTTAATTCTGTTCACATTTGCTGCTAAATTTACTTAATCCACACTTTCCAAAGGTCCGCAGGCTGCTGAAGCCCCCTCCTTGACCATCAATACTTGCCGTTATCTTGCTTGATAGCATATCCATTTGAACTGTGATCTTCTATGCATACTAGCAGCTGGAAACCTGGGTGTGATCTTCAGGCAGGGATGGAGGAGAAATTCAGTTCAGTGTGCATTTAAAGCCAAATCTATCAAACTGGCACAGTCCAAAACAATACACAATGACCACTCCCCACATCAAATGGGGGGCAATGTTTGTGTGGTCGCACGCAGCCCCTTGAATTCCTGGGTGACACCTGGTAGTTTGGCTGGCTGCGCCCTCCCCCAGAAGGGATACCTGGGGTCTCCGCCTACCCAGTTAACCGTCCAATCCCGCCTAGGGGAGGCGTTGCCAAGGGATTGGCCAGGTAAGGGGAGGGACTACCCAGTCGGCTCCAGAGCTTCTCCCACCCACCACTCCCTCAATTAACACTTACTTTGCAGGTTAACCTTTTTTCCACAGGCACGCAGGTGCTGCTATGCCAAGGCCAATGTTGAAGGGCCGGAAAGGAATTTCCTGCAGGTTTTGCCTTTCCTGTAGCAATTCATCACAACTTTGGCGGTTTCAGGTCTTGGGTGGAATCCTTTAGTCATCTTCCTAAATTGGGGGTGGGGGTGGTGCGGTGACTCCATGCCCCCAGTGTGGTGGTGATAACAGGGTTCCCCGTTAAAGGGGTATTGGAGGGAGGCATTGTCCATACGCTGAGAGGTTGTCATTGCTCTCCCCCACCAGTGGCGGCAAAACAGGGGGCGGGTTCTCTGCTTGAACACATGTTCTCCAGAGCCAGCCCAATCCCCACACATTCTGGATAACCCTGACATTTCCCAGATCCCCGGCTGGGAGCTGGGAAGGATAAATGCCCAATGCCTGAGCCAAGGTCTCCCTACATCTGAATCTTAATAAAGTTGTGGCCAATTTTAATCCCATAGCACATTGTCTTGTGTCATTATTCCACTCGGGGGTCGCCTAGGATTTGGGGGACTCCACCTGTCCACGCAAATTGAAATGCAGACATTCTTTGAAATTCTCACTTCACCGAAATTTGCAATCCAGTTCCACAGCCAAGTAATGTGTATAATAATAATAATAATAATAATAATAATAATAATAATAAATAATGTTTGTTTATGTGCAGGGATTGAACTAGGAATGAGAAAAATTAAGAGGTTCAACTAAGTCTAATTCTCATTTGGACCTGCCTTTCAAGAGCCACAATAGACTGTTTCTGAGGTTCAAATGAACTCCTGCAACATCCCCAATGTCCTTTGAAAAGGGGGGATATGGATTTCTCCTTAAGAAACCCAAATGTCATTTAAAGCAGGGGTGAGCAAACTGTAGAACTTGGCCTAATTTCATAAAGGTGGGAACGATGGAGAAATGGAGGCAGGAGGTAGAAGACAGAGAGAGAAAGAAAGGGAGAAGTGTGGCAGAAAAAGAGGGGAAAGGATGACATACTGTGATTGCTAAGGGTTTCCTACCTTTGATTTAGGAGGCCAGGGCCAAAAGAAGGCCTTTGTCACCTGGGTCAAAGACCCAGTTTGGCACCCTCCCTACCTGTGTGCACATACATACACATTCATACAAACACAGATACAGTCCCATGATACAGCCCCATTAATGATTAACCTTGTAGGCTCTTCTTCAGCATCATGAAAATGTCCAGCCATGCTTCATTATATATTTCCCATTTCAATGTACATTAAACACTTATACTTAGCATCCTCATCCCACAGTGTATTAGGACGCAGTTCTCCCTTCCTTCAAAGGTTAACACTTTATTATTGAATAGAACTGGTATATTCACATGATACTTAGGTTCTGCACATGACAAGAGCGAGTGGTACACAAACACACAATCAACACCCCTTCAGCCAGCCTGAGCACTGCATGACCCTAGGTTCATGCATTCTTTGGCTAAGATGGAGTTGAACTGGCACATCGTCACGGTATAGGTAACTCTGGAGTCATTAAGCATGTTGCTGGTCAATTGCAGAGTGTCAGAAGTAAACACAAGTGTGTGTGCAGGGACAAACATGCACACAAACAGGTCTTGTACTGGAAGAGAAATGTTTCAGACAATGGCCTCAAATAACTTTGCGTACACCAGCTGCCCACAACATATGCACATTTTCTTTTCTATATGAAGGACCAGATTTTTGCCAGATGTTTTCTTTCACTGGCTGCAAATTCAGGCTCTCATCTGTGAAGCCAAAGATGACGTGAATCCTGGCTGGGTTCCCATGTCTGTCCCCACCATGCACAAAACAGCTGCGTAATGTGAGAACTGTTCACTCATATATATTTTGCTCAGAGGCACCCCCTACACACATTTATGCAGTAACACTTCATAAGAGCTTTTGCTGTACTTTTACTTGGCCAAGGAAAGAAAGAAATAGACCAATGTGGCTAAAGCGCACTGTCCAGACAGTGACAAGGAAAATAGACAGACGCCAATGTAGCAGGGTTTTTGTTGAACCCCAAGGAACTATAAGGAGCAGAGTTTCCACAAGTCCATTTGAGTTTATGCAGGGATTCCCTAAGCAAGACTTTGATGTTTCGTGTCTCATTTGTCAGACTCCAGTTTTGAGGCTCATTTGCCTTTCTTTGTCACAGATACAAGGCCTGCTATGATGTGTTTTATCAGTGCTGCCTGGCTCACAGTGGGAAAGCATGAGAAACACAAGGAACTGCCTTATATTGGGACAATTTCTACATTCCTAGGTGCATACTAGGAACCAAAACTGGAAGCTGGTCATTGTCTTCCTCCCCACCCCCAGCAGTATCCCATTTTATTTTATTTTAGATAATCTTTTTATCGAACGTTTTCTGCATATACAATAAAAACACACTAATCTAAAAAGGGGAGGGGAGATGAGTAAAGGAAGAGAAGAAAGAGAAAAAGAAAAGGAAATTGTAACTCTCTGTTTAAATGAAAGGCCTCTATTAAGTTTTAACCCAGGCTTCCTCAACTTCAGCCCTCCAGATGTTTTGAGACTACAATTCCCATCATCCCTGACCACTGGTCCTGCTAGCTAGGGATCATGGGTGTTGTAGGCCAAAAACACCTGGAGGGCTGAGGTTGAGGAAGCTTGACTTAACCCTTATTCCACACAAAGAAAAGTGATCCCTCCCAGCCTCTCACCTTGGGAGATCCTCTCTGTCCTGTCCTTCACATAGGACCCTTCATCCAAATGTCTTGATGCACAACCAGCTCAGCTGGTCTACTTTATAAGAACATAGGAAGAGCCTGCCAGATGACAGCAGCTGCCCATCTAGTGGATGGACCAAGGGAAGCCAGTGGATTAAGGTCCTCTTCCCCAGCAGAACACAGCAGGCAACAGCTGTTGTGACAATTTTGCTCTGTGCACAGGACAAACCTGAGCCTGATTTCTGCATGGTAGGAACTGAGTCTGACAGTTTCTGGAACAACTGGCATGTTAAGGGGGAGAGTTTGCCAAGCTGCATGTGACATGCCACTTTGGTTGGTTCTTCCATGAGGAGGAAAAGAACTGGAAGGAGGCAATCATCTGGCTGAAGGAAGCTATGGTTCATAAAACCATAGAATCATTCTATGATTCATATGGATTATTTCAATCATAGAGTTGTAAGGGACCACAAGCATCATCTATTCCAGGCATGTCCAACTCGATCTACTCCCACTATATATATAAAAAATCCTGGCAGTGATCTACCCATTGGATTGACCAAAGTTGTTGAGCTTTTTTGGGGGGGAGCCTCACCACACTTCTGGGATTTGTGAAACCCTCATGTTGCCCAAGCAGGCTACATAGTGTTGTGATGTCATCACGCTTGCTGTGTGATCCCTGATTGGCTGGACCAAGCTCGCAAGAAGAACTCCATTCTATTAAAAATAAGAATATGCCAAAGAGGCTGTCTATAATAGCAGGAAATATGAGTCAACCAGTGCATAAGAAGTAAGGTGGTATGCCTCTCAAAGAATATTCATACCCATTTTTTATAAATATATATATGGTGCATTCCTAACTAGCAATAGTCCTGTTAACTTTCTCTGATAGCAGTGTAGTTGTATTCTTAAGTTTGAGGATATTTAAAAGGTTAGGTAAAGGTGGGGGTGAAAATGCAATATAATGAGTATTCTCATTGTTTTCTCTTTTTTTCTAGTTGTAGAGACCATTCCTCTGGCACGATAATTAAAGGCAGAACAGCCCCCATGGAGCATATTAAATGTTCTTGTTCCATCCTTCCTAGTAAGAGCTGCACAGCATATAAAATAAAAAATTTCCATCCTTAAAAAAAAAAAGTATCCAGGCTTCTTGGATAAGACATCTCTGCTCAGTGAACTGATGTTTACTTTCAGCTGGGATCTGCATCAAGTTTTCAGTAATGCACCTCCCAGCGACAGAACAAAGATCAGTGGAGGCAACCCATTGTTGTTTTATTCTACTTTGTACCTATTCCCCAGGCTTCATCAATTAGCAATGATTCCTTTCTTGAAACCATCTGCAATGGAAAGAGATCCTTTTATGAATCAAAAGCTATTTAGTAGTGTGAGTGCCCAGGATGAGGCTTCTCAAGCAATACTTGATTCTCAGAAAACACAATGCAGATGCTAGCCTTTGGCTTCAGCTTCAGTTTTGTGGTGACAGCAATAGGACACTATTTTAAACTCAGCAAGGCACTAATTGGGGTCATGATTACAGATGGGGAACAAATGTATTTGGACAGTATTTTAAGCAAACAACCCCAGTTTGATATGTGGATAGGGATCCAGCTGCACACTTTTCTGAATTTTGTGGTGCACCTTAGGGTTGTTGTTGTTGTTGTTGTTGTTGTTGTTGTTGTTGTTATGTGTGTGGAAAGTGCATGTTTTAGAATGGGACTGGGGAAATTCAGACCAGGACCAATTGTGCCTCCCCAGACCTCTCTATTTGGCCATTGAATTTTCCCCAGACCAGATCCACTCTCCCCAGGCTACACCAGCAACTAGTCATGTTCCCTCCATGTTTGGTTTTTTAAAAACTCTAGAATGCATCCATAAGCTCTGATAATGCCTCTTGCCTGTTCAAAAGGTATGTGTACAGAAACTAGCTAACCAGTTTTGCCTCTCTTTTGCCTCTGACCTTCCCACCACAGGAATTGGTCCCTAGAGGTGGCCAAAGTAAAAAAGTGGCCATTGCTTAAATATATTCCATACCACTTATATGAGTGGGTGGAAAGAAAACAACACAAAAGCAGTGGGGGCGGGGAGAGTGAAAGATGTTGCATGGATGCACACAGAGAGGATGTTCAATAAAATTCACCGTACCCTGATTTTCCACTCATGAACAGGTTGGAAGAAGAAGAAGAAGAGTCTGGATTTGATATCCCGCTTTATCACTACCCAAAGGAGTCTCAAAGCAGCTAACATTCTCCTTTCCCTTCCTCCCCCACAACAAACACTCTGTGAGGTGAGTGGGGCTGAGAGACTTCAGAGAAATGTGACTAGCCCAAGGTCACCCAGCAGCTGCATGTGGAGGAGCGGGGATGCGAACCCGGTTCCCCAGATTACGAATGTACTGCTCTTAACCACTACACCACACTGGAGTGTTTGGGGAGGCCACTTTCACACCTCCTAGTATACCAAATGCAAACAAAATGCATATTTAATTTTAATATGCATGCAAAAAATGAATAGGTTAAAATGTGGGGGAAACGTTGCAAACATAATATAAATTGTCATGCATTTTTCTTTCAAATGTACAGATGCAGAAAGAGGATTGAGTGTACAAATGAGCATATATGAAACTGGCATAGAAGAGAAAGAGGTAGATATGCCCAGCCATAGATGCCACCATAGAGCCACCAGATGCTCTGAAATACAAGAGTTGGGGGATGATTATAGAGAGGTCTCTGGACACCATGTTATGCTGTTAAAACCCTTCCTTTTTCCCCTTCTGCAGGAAGAAGTGAATGAATTATTCTCAGCAAGAAAGGAACAGCAGTTTCCTTAGTGGCATACCTTGGGGTCTGAACATCAGGACACTTAAAGCTAGCTTGCTACAAACTCCTGCAATAATGGTTGCTGGTAATGGTTGTACCAGACACTGATTCGCGAAAAAAATCTGGAAGCTATTCTTAATGGGAACACCATCCCTTCAGCGCCTGTTATTCAGTACGTATATTCAAAGTATCACTTTGCTGTCTTCTAAGCACAAAAACACTATGTTCCTCCACTCACATTTTCTCTAGATCCTTGTTGTTCTTGGGGCTATAAATTAAGCAATTGAACAAGTCCTGGTAGCAATAAGAATGGAAGGGCTAGAGTTGAGGAATGCCAAACTGAAATCAAATGGATAGGCGGCAGCATTTTTAATTTATTATGAAGGGTTCACCAACGTATGTTTGGGCTTGGAAATCTAAAAGCTGTTGGCAAACAAAATACTCATTTAATGCGGGGGGGGGGGGAGATACTGAGAGGTGAGATCTATAAATGGACAGAGTAGTTTACTTCTGATATGTGACACATGAATTCCTTCATTAATCCTGTTTCTGCACAAAACAGTAAAAACCCACTGTTAAAATAGTATTTAATTCCACAATTAAATATGTATTTGATACACAGTATCTTGGTGTATGGGTTTTTTTTGTTTTTGTTTTTGCATGCAATGCTATATTTTTTAACCAAACCATTGCAAAATTCAGGAAAGTGTCTACTGAGAGCGTAAAATGGCAGCTAAGAACACTTTTGCAAGGAAAAGTGAATGTTTCCCTTTAGCACTAGGTTGGGCTAATCTCTTTCCTTTCATAAGAACACAAAAAGAGCCCAGCTGGGTTGGGCAAAGGGCCCAACTAGCCTGGAATCATGTTTTCACTGTAGCCAACCAAATACTCCAATAGAAAGCCCAGAATCAGGACCTGAGCACAGTGGCACTTTGCTCATTTGTGATTCCCAGCAGCTGGCATTCAGAACAATACTTTGCTCAGACTGGAAAGCCCCTGAGATCTCTTCCAGCCATGTAAATCTGTGATTGCATGGTAACTGCCTAGTCTTCTGACATTCCCAATGTGGGGGAAAAGTTCAAGGATTTGGCCAGCATAGCTTTCGCTTAGGCCTATGGAAGCCTCATTGACTAGCCTTTTCTCCACCTATTCAGTTATTCAGAAAATGAGCTCTTGCAGACCATACAGTGTGTGGCATCCTGAATCAAAAGCGGTTTCCCAGGAGCAAAAAGAAGTAGGATTACTGTTGGAATGCTTTTAAACTATG
Source organism: Lacerta agilis (assembly GCF_009819535.1). Lineage (NCBI taxonomy): Eukaryota > Metazoa > Chordata > Lepidosauria > Squamata > Lacertidae > Lacerta > Lacerta agilis. Next base: position 6,648,827 of record NC_046331.1, on the reverse strand, counting down.
CGGAAATAAAAATACAACAACATGCCATAGCAGACAGGAAAATATTCCTGGGTATGAAGCCTTCCTTTCCCCTTGTTTGCATCGGGGAATGGGGTACCTGTGGCCCTCAAACTGTCCCTAGACACTACCTCTCATGCCACAGCCAGTACTGCCAACAATTAGGGATTATACAATCTGTAGTCCTGGAATAATACCTGGAGTGCCACAGTTTCCCCACATTTTGTCTGGGATGAGTCAAGCTTACATATCAGCCAACAATGATCAAATTCTGTTATTTATTATAGTTCAGAGGTGATGCTAAATGCCACCGTTTGTAAGCATTCAAGGGGGGATCTGTTTGTACTTATTTTGCATTTCTTATATGAATTATATTGAATTTGACTAATCTATTTAATAAATTGTGAGTTATAGTTTCAGTTTTGATCTACCCTGCCCTGGGAGCTTCAGTGAATGAATGAATGAATGAATGATAAATAAATAAATTGCTGCTTCAGCAGTTGTCAAATTAGAAGTAACCATGAGCAAAGGTGTGCAAGACATTCGAACAAATCCCTAATAATGAGACAAGGTGACATGTTCTAGGGGGATTTGTGGCTTGTGCAAATCCTTGGAGGAGGGAGCAAGCTTGAAAGGGCAAACACACTCCCCCCCCCCAACTTTTCTTGCAAATTTCTTCTTTTTAAAAAATGATTTTTATTTTCCAGTTTTACAATTACACTTTCCCCCATTTTTATACAACAATTCTGCTTGACTTCCCATGCAGCGTTCCATGACAGTTCTTTTTTCACATCTTGCTTAGTTGCATACAATTTCATCCCTCCATCCAATTTCCCACACATAATATCTTTCATATTAGCAACTATTGGTCACCCTCTACCTGGAATTTATATTTGAGGTCCCATTTTTGTAAATATTCCCCAAGGTAATCCCACTCACCCCTCGTCACTTTATCGTCTTGGTTTCTTATTTTAGATGTCATACTGGCAAGCTCTGCATATTCAACTAGTTTGTGTAGCCATTGCTCTTCCCCATTTCCTGAAAATTTCATCTATTTCTGCCCCAGATAAAAACAAACCAAAACATGTTAATGTTATATTGTGCAAAAGCCACTAGGCGTATGTACCTGTAATGTGGCACACCTTCCCCTCTCTGAGGCAGGTGGTAAGCCTGGAAATTCTATCCACTAACAGAACTGCGTGGGGGAATGGGAAGGGGGAGGGGGAAGCCATTTTTTTTATTTCTGAAAAGTGATGGAAAATAGACATGACTCATTTCAGACAATTTATGAAGCACCTCTGTACGAGGCAGTCTGATTTCCAAAGTGCTGAATCCAGATGAAAAACAAATAATGTGGCCTGTTCATATCTGAAAGTATCCAATAAAATGAAATGATGCATATAAGATAGTATCTAAGTTCTACTCCAAATAGATATATTGAAATTAATGGACCCAAGTTATTATATGTGTGTGTGTGTGTGTGTGTGTGTGTGTGTATAACCATCATTATATATAACCATCATTTGGTTACAAGGTGATATACATGATATAATAACATCATTGAAAGCCTCAATAAAAACATCAATAAAAATGGCTTGAAAGAAAACATGGTTTAAAAGAAAACAAATCATATTACAAAGACCCGTTTTCAGAAGACATCTAAAAGGAGGAATATTGTGTGGACAGGTGGAGTCCCGCCAACCCCAGGCGACCCCCGAGCAGAATAATGACTCAAGACAATGTGCTATGGGATTAAAATTGGCCACAACTTTATTAGGTTTCAGATGTAGGGAGACTTTGGCTCAGACATTGGGCATTTATCCTTCCCAGTCCCCATACGGAGATCTGGGAGACATCAGGGTTATCCAGAATGTGTGGGGATTGGGCTGGCTCTGGAGAACATATGTTGAAGCAGAAGAAGAAGAGTTTGGATCTGATATCCCGCTTTATCACTACCCGAAGGAGTCTCAAAGCGGCTAACATTCTCCTTTCCCTTCCTCCCCCACAACAAACACTTTGTGAGGTGAGTGGGGCTGAGAGACTTCAAAGAAGTGTGACTAGCCCAAGGTCACCCAGCAGCTGCATGTGGAGGAGCGGAGACGCAAACCCGGTTCACCAGATTACGAGTTTACCACTCTTAACCACTACACCACACTGGTGTAGAGCCTGCCCCCCGTTTCGCCGTCATTGGAGGGGAGAGCAATGACAACCTCTTGGTGTATGGCCAATGCCTCCCCTCAAGACCACTTTAACGGAGAACCCTGGGATCACAGCCGCAAGGGAGTGTTCCCAATGCGACTCTGATGTAGCAGCACCCGCGTACCTGTGGAGAAGGGGTTAAACTGGAAAGGAAGACTTAACTGAGGGAGGGCAGGGTGGGAGAAGCTCTGGAGCCGACTGCCACTTGGCAGGTAAAATTCACCTTCTGTTGTGTGGGCAGGGCGGTTCCTCCCCTTAACTGGCCTATCCCCTGGCAACACTTCACCAGGCGGGATTGGGCGATTGGCTGAGGTAGGCGGAGACCTCCAGGTATCCAGCCTGGGGAGGATGAAGCCAGTCTGAACTACCAGGAGCCACACTGGGATCCAGGGGGCTGGGCACGACCACGCCAAAGGCGCCCCATTTGATGTGGGGAGCGGTCATTCTCGCAAAACCTCTAGGGGCAGGGAATTCTACAGGGCAGGGTCAGCTAAATGAAAGGCTTGATCCCTATTAAAACAGCAGCTGAAGCGCCAGTGCATGATAGTAGTCATACATTTCAATGGGTCTACTCTGAGTAGGACCAACATTGGCTATAATTCATGTAATGGGTTAGCCAGGTCTCATGTGGTTTGGACTTGGAGGTCGAAGCGGTGGTGCTTGGGAGCTAATGATTTCAGATTAGAGAGTGAATCATGGATGCTGCCTGTGCAAAGTGCATTAACAGTGTAATCTCATGAACATGGAAGAGACAGTAAAATAGCCAGTGCTGTCAGTCTCAACCCAAGCATAATAGATTGTGTCCTTTTGGTTCTGTCCCCTCACCCTGAGATTCTACCTCCTCCCTCTAGAAACCATGAGAAGATGGCTAAAACTATATAAGTTTATGTCATTATTGCTATTTGGCAACTCCACCATACCTAAATATGTCCAGGAAAGCACCCATCTGCAAACCCCCCCCCCCCCCCCACTATTGCATTTTATTTATGTTGTAGTCTGTAGTGAAGAATCTGCAATGTTTTCTTTTGATAGCATCTGCTTTTACTCAGTGGTCTTTTTTGGATTCTGTTTTTTTGTCCACTGTTCATCTATTTTCATGGGTTTATTTGATTTGGCTGTGACCTGGAGAGAGGTTCTGACCTCAAAGCCTAGGCTGATAGTTTTCCAACACAATATCCTCTTCCCAAATCCTGGAGTGGAAAATGCATCTGTAAAAGGGCCACTTGCAGAGCTTCGTGCCGGTACTTGGCACTCTTATGTTTTTGAGCCAAAGGGGCATGAATACTAAGACACCAGGCACAACATAGCCTACCATTTCATGACCTGCAGCTATGAAGGTCTTAGTGCTAAGAATAAAACTCCCACCTTACTACTTCAAAGTATCTGCTGCCTGAGGCAGCTGCTTCACTCAGTCTAACAGTAGTGCTGGCTCAGCAAAAATACCCAAGATCGAAGTTGTGAAATTAGGGCAGAATTTTCAAATGAGTTGACTAGGGGCAGAAGCAAGCCTTTTTAAAAATTGTCAGAGGAGACTGCCTTCCCACAACTTTTAGTGATGGTGATTGCAAATTTCATTTAGTCATATAATTTGTATCCTGCCTTCCAGAAGTGGCTAGGGTGGCAAACATCAAAATTGCCCTGGCGCCTAACCAGACGGGGGCTTTACTTATAAGTAAGAAACAGGCAAGCTGAGCAGCTGGCGTAGTCCTCAGGAATCACAGTTCAAGAGCAGGGCAAGAAGTTATAAACTGGACAATGAAGATGTCCCAATAGATGTCCCACACCCACACCCTTCCAGCCAGCCTTTAAAGACAAAGTAGAGCATGCTCACTCGCAATATTCTCTTGTCTTACGGGAATGGTAAGATTGCAAATATGCAGTCCTCCATGGAAGGTGGGTCTGCTCTGCTCTGTGAAGGTAGTACCTGATTCTAGGTTAAAAGAGTGCATCCTCCTGCTCAGGCTCTTGTCCAGTCAAGCCATATCCAGTTTAGCTTCCCACCCCTCTGCCTCATGGCTGATCAAAGCCCTCCCTAGGCTCCACTGAGGCTCTGCATTTCACAGGAAGGTCAGAGGGGAGAACTGACATCCCCTCTCCCCCTTCCAAAATGACTGAAAACAGGATGGAAGGGGGAGATGCCCCCCACTCCAACCCAGGTCACCATCAATCACTGCCCCTTCTCCTCCTTTGTCAGAGCCTGCCAACCCAAGCCTGATCCCAATAATTCTGTGGAGCCCATGATGAAAAAATTAATGCAGTGCAAAAGAAATCCAGAATAGAAGCACTAGCATAATAATCAGGAAAACAAACACAGCCATCACATTAGGTGTCACATTATTCTGCCCACTTTTGCTTCTGAAACCAACTACCACTGTCATATGACCCCTGGATGGTTCCCTATGAGGGAACGTGAACCTGGGACAGAAAAATGTTTCCCCATCTCAGTTTTAAAAGCTTCAAAGTATTTCAATAGCAGGGTTCCTCACCAACAGAATGGTGAAGGGATCACTACTGGAAACAATTTTTTCCATGTTGAATTCCTTCTCCAAAGCATCCTAATTGTTAAATTTTCATCATACTCAGCTTCAATGGATTCAATGAGTTCAATGGATTTGGGTCCCATTACTAGTAGTTTGTTAGCTTCAGTTTATTAAAACAGAATGTTGAAGATCAAAGTTCTTGGACAGAGTCTGTGAAAAGCAACTGGTGAAAACATAGTCCTCATCTCCAGGGGACCATTTATTTTGTTGGACAAGGATGTTGTTTACATCTGCCTGTCCTCCGTCAGTAGTAATTTTTGGCTTTGCAAACAGTTTCAAACAGAAAAAAGCTCATCCCTGGTGATATCCTCTTACCAAGTGAAGGAGGCATCTCTACCCACAAATTTATTCATTTTTCCTTCTCTTGCAGAACACTGAGACATTGGTCATATTCCACACTTCCATCAAATTGATGGCTGCATCAGACAAGGAAGTTGCGGTTAGACGCAGTTAGGAGACTGGGAAAGGGAGAACATGCATGCTTGTGATCTATTCTAAACAGATAACAAAACTGATGTAATCACCTAGGGATCTGCTAGAACATTTGAATCTTTGGTAGTACATGTGCATGACATTTGGGGTCAGGGCCATCTTAAGTAAATCCAGCGCCCTGGCGCAAAGATCCCTCTGGCGCCCCTCGCACTCCACCAGGCAGGGCCAGGCACAGTGGGCAGCCGGAGGGCACACAGAGGTGGGTAGGGACGCTGCCAGCTGTGCTCCACCTCTGCCTCCGCCTGCTCGGCCAAAGTGGTGGCGCGGCACTGCCGTCCAGGGAGCCCTGGCTGCAGCGCCAACGGGAGGCTCGCCGACGGTCTCCCCGCGTCCACAGCCCGAGAAGAGGTGGGCGAGAGCGGCGCTGCCAGCGGGGCTGGAGGGTGCAGGCGCCCTCCTCAGGCCGTGGCGCCTTGTGCCAGTAGCCTCAATGGCTAAGACGTCCCTGTCTGGGGTGTAGGTCAATTTTGCATGTGGAAAAAGCAGGATAGGGAAAGTGTATGTGGGGTAATGCATTTGAGGTTAACCTTATATGGAAACCATAGGTTTAAGAACTGCATAAACCGAAGAAAAAAAACATGACCTTGCATGATTTGTTTGGATCTGGACCAACCCTGTGGGTTGTGGGCTCTAGAGTATTGGGAGTGAGCTGACAGGTCATCATGGCTCCCTTTAATCTTCACTATGTAAGAAATGACTCTTCCTTCTATTTTATTTAATTGGGTGAAGCTGAGGGTATTTATCTTTTAAAAACAATAAGGCTCATTTAAATCAAAATCTCATTTGTTCTATGACCAGCAAGTGATCAGCTTGAAGAGCCAGAAGAGACTGGTACAAATGTTTTGTGGGAGCTTCCACATCAAAGTTCTGGCACCTAATTAAAAATTCTTCTAAAATTAAATATGTAACACAATGTAGGGAGGAAAGAGGCAAGGGAACACTGGAGCTGGCCCTAAGATGGGGCAGAGAGAGGCAGCTGCCTCGTGCAGCGGATACTGAGGTGGCAGGGGGAGTGAACAGTGCTCAGAGTGCCACATGGCCTGTCCTGTGACCCAGCCCCTACTAGCCTGCTGCCCTCGAGCATGGTGGAAGATACAGTTCTTTTACCAATATTGGAGTAAGATTCAGCTACTAGTCCGGTTGGCTTCTTTATGTGTCTGGTGGGTGGGTGCCATCTTGCTTTTTACCTCAGGCAGCAAAAGGCCTTGTGGCTTGGAAGCAGCTTCGGTGAGGGTGCGCATGACACAAAACTTTCTGTAGTAGTGAGACATGGCAGGGGACACTATTTTCTTATTTGCCTCAGTTGGCCAAATGTTTTGGTCTGGACCTAGAGAATGCATACAGAGAGAGAGAGAGAGAGAGAGAGAGAGAGAGAGAGAGAGAGAGAGAGAGAGAGAGATCACACTTTTTAGAAACCTTCACCAACCTGGTGCCCTCCAGACATTTTGGACTTCATGTCTTGGCTGCTGTGTGTTGTAGTTCAAAAACATCTGGAGGGCCCCAGGTTGCTGAATGCTGCTTGAGAGAAGCAGCAATGGAGACTATTGAAGCGAATGTGATAGCAAAAGTCCTCAGAGAGTCAAACATATCTCCCCAACTACCATCTTATGTAATGTGGAAGAAATGAAATACAAGGATCCAAGCCAAATAGAAACAAGATATTTTTCCCCTTTAAAAAGAAAGAAAGAAAATCAAGACATGCATTTCTACAGGAGAGGCAATTTCCTTCAAGCTGCCTCTGAGTAGTTAAGGGATAACATTACATACAACATTATGCTACATTCAGTAGCAAGCATTATAAGATCATATGATTTAGAGACAAGGAAAGGGGAACCAATATTAGCTCATCTTGTCTGTCTTTAGAAGGTAGGATTGCCAGGTTTTTTGAATACAGAGGAACTGCAACTGCTCTGGACAAAAACAGATCCATGGAACATCTGCATTCATCACTGATTGTTATAAGCACAGGGTCTAGCAAATTTCTGAAAGAGCCTGGCTTTTACACATACCCCACCCTTCCTCCACAGACCTATAGCCAGCCTACATTTCTCTTCCTACTGTCCCCACAAAGAAAACCTTAATCTTCACAACAATCCTTTGAGGTAGGTTAGGCTGAGAGAGAAAGGTTACCCAGCAGGCCTTATGGCTGTGAGAATTGGGTTGCAGGTATCCCTCAGATGCTGTAACCCAGGTATGGGTTTTCAGTCTGAGGGCCACATCCTCCCAAGACAAATCAAGTTGATTGGGTCGAAAAGCAAAATGGATGGGTCAACAGATGTAGCACATGTTTGAGTGTGGATGTGTAGAAACCTCTGGGTTTTGCATGATTGGAGTTTAGCCCTACTGTACAAAGATTAAGAGTCATATTCATTGCCCCCAACCCATTTTTATTCAGGCCAACCCCCAACCCCCCAGCACGCAGCATTATCCACAAAGGTATGTGGCCCTCTGGGTAAAATAAGCACCTTGCCCCTTGCCAAGCACATAAAGAAAACTATTGGCTGGCAAGACACATGCTTTAAAGCAGAGCTTTCCAAACTGTGTGTTGCAACCCATTAGTGTGTCAGCTGCAGTGTGTAGGTGTGTCGCACAAATGCTCCCCATGCTCCTCCCAGGGCTTGAAAGGGGTTAGTTTAACCTCTGGCTTGCTAGTAAAGCTGAATTACTGTGTCGTGAAATGATGCATGTCTAAAAAGTGTGTCACCAACATGAAAAGGTTGGATAGCTCTGCATTAAAGGATTCTAACCAGTGAGTGGGGGGGAAAATGAAAGTGGGGAAGGAGAATTGATACCCTGGGGAAAGGTGTTCCACAATCTCAGAATGGCCACTGAGAAGGTGGTTTCTCTTGCTCTGGTCCCAACCTCAGACATGGTGCAGGAGTGGTGTAGTATGGGGCATATGCTGGCAGGGCCATGACCCCTGGGACATTTTTTTGAGGGTGCATGGCCAGGCCAGGCACCCCAAGATAGGCTCCTTGTCTTGGACCCCAGCTCTGGCATGTGAGGGAGCTGCAGAAACTGCTTTCTCACAAAATGGCCCAACACTGCCAGCCACAGCTCCACTCCAGGGACAAGCCTGATCCAGGGTCAGAGAGAGGAGGGTGGGTGGAGTGGGCTAAGGCAGCTTTCTCCTACTCGGCCGCAGCTCCACTCCTGGGTTAACTCTAACTCCCTAACCCTTCCCCCTCAGAGGGGGGCAGCACCCTGCATGCATGCCTTGGTGGTGGTAGCAAACGCTTCATCGCTGTGGTGGAATGGGGTCTTAGGGAGTGGGCAAGATCTGAGTAAAGGAGACAGAACTTTCAGGACCTTGTCAGTGAAGATTTATGATTATTACCCTGCAGTCTTATGCATCCACAAACCAGCTGCTGAATGGAGGCATTGATTCTGTGCGGTGCAAGGTACTCATTGTTTTCCTGTAGAAAACCTGTTTAAGAAGAAACACCCCACAGAACTGAGCCCCAACTCTTAGTGGGGAGAGGGGGCGATGCATCATTCTCCTGGCCATATGTTTCAATAAAGGTTTCAAAAAGTAATTAGACATTAGCCCCATACCAATACTAATTCGGTACTGGATCCAGGAAGCTGCATCATTTCTTGGGTTGGCCCAGAGTGGGGCAGTCTGATTCACGGAGCCTAGATGAGGGGGCACGAGGCAGATTGGGAGTCTCTGCACACCCTCAGTTTCTGCACACAGTTGCACACCTATTTATCCTCCACCAAGGCAGGCAAAAGAAACTTATCAAAGTTCCAGGACACAATCCAGCCAGGCAAAAGCACTAATGATTAGTTCAGGTTCAGTGCTTGGCCTCTCCCCCAGGTGGTGCTTGAGACCAATTGTGGGTCCAACAGTCAGGAAGGCAGTTTCTGCACATACCATAAAGGGAAGGGAAGTACAGATGGGTTCGTCAACCTGGTAAGGGAACTCATCTATGATAAGGAAAAGTCAGATCCTAAACCTCTGCTGTCTTGCACATCTTCAGGAGAAGAAAAGGCTAAAGAGCAAATCCTACATAAATCCAGAGCGGAGTCCCTAAGATGGTTGAGTGGCACCTTGTACATCTCCTTCTGGCAACTCCTACAGCTGAGATGATGCCAAATGTATTGCCCCGATTTCCTTTGGACAGGACATCTATACACACTGTCCAGACTCACACCCTGAGGAGGTCGCTTCAATGCTGTTGGCACAGTGGTTTTACTTCAGCCCCTGAGGTGCACCCCATTATCTCTCAAGACAGGTGGGTGACAACAACTATGGATCCAACATGTTCCCCCTGACAAACCAAGGATTGCAAAATTTGGTGACATCTCTATTCCCAGCTGCTGTGTTTGAGTGTGTTTTAATTTCCATATAAACATCACCTCAAGACTTTAGAGAGTCCAGTCCAACAGGCCAGGACCAGAGCGTAACAGCCCCATCTGTTTAGAGGTTGTTTGCGTAAGAGTAGGTGGGGTGCTCTTCCAGTTATGGTCATATTTCAAAAAAGAATGTGACAGGGATTTCTGCCTCCCCCCACACCAACTTCCAAGCTTCCCCTAAAACTTGAGATGAAACCAAGAATGGAAAATTGGAGTCCAAAAGAGTGGAAAACATTAGGATAGAAAGCCAGTATTTATTATAGAACACCTATGTGCATCTTTTCATTGTAGCTTTCCCACATCAGAGCTTATTTCAATAAGAACAAAATGTCATTTGTGTTGTTATTGTCAAATCCTGGAGAGTCAGCTGAGTCTATTTTGTTCTACTGGAAATGATAAAGGTTTCCATCAGAGATGGAGCCCAGGCCTAGGAGCTGCTGCGCGTGCACACACAAACACACGCACATGCACGCGCACGCGCGCACACACACACACCATACACCTCACTAGCCCTGCTTTGCAACCTCTTGAGTGTTTTTCCTATGCTGAAATGTGGCCTTGATATCTGATAATGCTAGATAATTATAAGAAGGGGGTGTGTGAGCATGCATAGGAACTATGCACATTCAATGCTCTACCTAGGTTTGCCTCTGGCCCCACCTAACCCTGGCATGTGACCCTAGAACGGCTGCCCAGAAGGGACTATGGTTTCAGGGATGCAAAATAAGCTGCCCTACCCCTGCTATTCTATCTATAGCTATGTCATCTGTACCTACACCTATATCTATATCTATGACTATAACCTTTATTCATTCGAGTAGATCCCAGGCAGTTGAACACAGCATAAAAGCAGCAGTAGCATACTGTTTTTTAAATTTAAAAAGGAAAAAAAAAATCTAGCAGATTAAAAGTGCAAAAGGTAACAAGAGTTAAATGAATTTTAAAAGCCCATAAAAGGGGCTTTTTAAGCAATCCCTCTCAAGAGTCTCAAACACACAATGCCAAGGAGACCAGCTACAGAAGAATTATGTGCTTCCAATGCACACCACAAACTTTGCTGATAAAAACAAAAGGTAAGAGACTGAGACAAGTTTGATTAATATCCCACACAATTGTTTTTGCAGAAGGAGAAAACTGGCCCAGATGTACAACACCTTAGTTTTTTCTATGTCCTGACTGTGTGCGTGTGCGTGCGTGCCGTATGATTTATGTGTTTCTTCACAGTAAAATAAAATAAAAAAAACATCAGGGGGATGTGTGCCTGGCCTCTAGCACATCTGTATGTCATAGGATGGTGGCTGTCAAACGATATCAGCCTACCTAATCCAGTGTTTGTCCAACTTTAGAACAGAGACATTGATGCAGTGGAGGGTGGTTCTCTGGGGCTAGAGGGGAACCGCCCCACCAACCTGCTGTCAGTCAGGCCACACCCGTTTGCCTTCTTATTTACATCAGTGCAGGCTTTCAGCTTCCTCCTCAGCCTCAGGTGGGCTCTACACACATACAAAAAAACGCTGTGAAAATGCTTTCCCCCCCCCAAAAAAAACGTTTTGAAAAATACAGTGGTACCTCCAGTTGCAGACGGGCTCCGATCGGATCCCAAAGTTTTCGCAATCGGAAGGGCCTCTTCTGTGCATGTGCGTGGAGCGGTAGAGTGTTTCTGCACATGCACACACAGCGAAACCCGGAAAAATACTTCCGGGTTTGCCGTGTGCGTATCCCAAAGGATACATAACCAGAGGTGCTCGTAAGTAGAGGTACCGCTGTATATTGAATTTCCCATAGCTCACCATGACCATCTAGTGTTACATTTATATATTGCACTTTACAACACGTTTAAAATGTTTTATTTGCAGCTGTATAGCTGGGTGTTGCCTTTGTTGAACTCAGCAGGGAGGGGGGTGGACCACTGCAGACCAATGCTCTTAGAAAAAAAAATCATGCTTACTTCCATGCTTAGTACAGTCATATCTCGGGTTACGGCTGCTTCAGGTTGCGCGATTTCGGGTTGCACACCGTGCCGAACCCAGAAGTAACGGAATGGGTTACTTCCGGGTTTTGGCACTCATGCATGCACAGAAGCACTAAATCATGCTTTGCACATGCAAAGAAGCACCAAATTGCATCATGCGCGTGTGCAGACGCAGCAGCGTGGGTTGCGAAAGCTGCAGGTTGTGAACGCGTCTCCCGCACAGATCGCATTCGCAACCCGAGCATCCATTGTACATACAAAAAACAAACAAACAAACAACCAGTACCGAAAAAGGGGTACAACTTAAGAGGGGAGGGAAAAGGAAAGAAAATAAAATTTACACAATCTGTTAATAAGATAAAAATTCTGACAAAAATATTGTGATTGCAATTTCATGTTACAATAAAATTAAAAATCTCATTATCTTTTATACCCGACCCTCCATTTATTCCTTAATTCTTTTTACATAAATTTACTGCCATATCAAAATACTATTTTTATATTAACGTTTTCACAATTTATAAGTGTTCATACAGTATAAGCAATTAATAAAAACTGCAGGGATCACTCAAAAGCTGCTACAAAATTTAACATGGTATAATTTTGTTTAAGATATGTTCTGAAGGCTTCCCATTTTGATACAAACTCAATTCTCAGTTTATTTTTTATTTTTTCAGATAGACTATGTAATTCAGCATATTCAATCAATTTTTGTATCCACTCTTGTCTAGAAGGAATTGTGTTGCTCTTCCACCTTGTAGCTATAAAAACTCTCGCTGCGACTGTTGCATACGGAAAAAAAGATCTTTAATTTTTTAAGTTACAGGTGGGTAGCCGTGTTGGTCTGCCATAGTCGAAACAAAATAGGAAATTCTTTCCAGTAGCACCTTAGAGACCAACTGAGTTTGTTCTTGGTATGAGCTTTCGTGTGCATGCACACTTCTTCAGATACCTTCTTCAGGTAACTGAAGAAGTGTGCATGCACACGAAAGCTCATACCAAGAACAAACTCAGTTGGTCTCTAAGGTGCTACTGGAAAGAATTTCCTATTTTGTTTTAATTTTTTAAGGAATATCTGAATCAGTAATGCTCAACAGATATGCTTCTGGTTTCCTAATAAATGAGATTCTTAACATTTTTTCTAGTTCAAAGTGGATTTCCTCCCAAAATTTCTTTATTTTGCTACATTGTCACCATACATTGCCTGTTTGTGCAGACTAATGCTCTCCTGACAAATGATGTAGCAACAACTAGCAATGGGGTAAGAATTAATTCTGTCAACTTTTCATAGCAAATGACATGATTCAGGATTCCCAAACTTGCTTGCATATTTGAGCACAAGTCTCAGTTAGACTGAATACTCTCTGGATTTGCCTATGAAATTTGGTGGTTGCATTTTCTTACTAGTACATACTATAGCAACCTTCATTTTCTGGGAACTGGTCCTACTTATCATAGATCACTGAAATAATTGAAAATGATTTGATTCATTTGAAAATAACTTTGATTCATTAATTTCACTGGGTGTGTACAACCTAATTGGATTCAACCCTTGGTTGAATGACAGGAGATGAGCACCACACCCCATAATCGAATTAGACCGAGTTTAACCATCCAGGGGTCCCTTACCTAAAGGTTTCTCTTAACATTAAATCAAAATTGGCCTTCTGGAGCTTATGCCTGTGAGTTTTTGACCTCTTAGCACTTTTCAAACTTCCCCCATTCTCCAGACTAAACAAACCCAGTTCCAATCATACATACATCATAGTTTTGCTATCCTTTTCCAGTTTTTCAGGAGTACGTTCTCCACTTCCATAAAATTGTATTAATATATCCCTTAAGGCTGAACCATGTCTGTGCTTCAGAAAATCCAAATTTGCAAAGTTGACAGACCAGAAACATTGCTTTAAAAAGTAAAAATATTTTTTTCTTGGTTTACAAAAATATGTGCATTGTCTTTTTCAGGTTGTAAAGTCTTTTCTACAAATTAGTTACATTTCATATGAAGCATTAGTGTTGTATATATTATAGCAGGCATGGCCAAACTCGGCCCTCCAGATGTTTTGGGACTACAACTCCCATCATCCCTGACCACTGGTCCTGTTAGCTAGGGATGATGGGAGTTGTAGTCCCAAAACATCTGGAGGGCCAGGTTTGGCCATTGCCTGCATTATAGCATTGGGGGAGAAGGTGGGGAGGGCTGGTGGGGTGGTGAAATTTAAATTCTTTTATATAGTGTGCATGCAGGGGGGTTTTGTCAGCATCAACTGAGTAGGTTCTCTTTCTATTCCTTTATTAAATCTCCTTGGTAGTGAAAGGGATGGGGAACCCTTTTCATATCAACCCACAAATTCCTATCCCCTACTTTTTATTTTTTTAAAATGGCATATATCAGGGGTGGCCAACTCCCAAGAGACTGCAATCTACTCACAAAGTTGAAAACTGGCAGCGATCTACCTCCTTTTGGGGGTAAGTTGTTAAGCTTTTTTTTTAGGGAGGAGGAAGGCCCGTTTGGGGGTTTCAGGTCAAAGTTGCTGAGCTTTTTTTAGGGGAGCCAAGGTTGTTGAGCTTCTTTGGGGGGAGCCGGTGATCTACCAGTGATCAACCACAGACGTCCAGTCATCTACCGGCAGGTCACGATCTACCTGTTGGACGTGCCTGGCATATATCATTGGCATCAAAAGTTTCCAAAACTATTCCTATCCAAGTGTATTCTGAGCAATACAGTAAGAGGGATATTGAGAAACTGGAGCATATCCAGGGGAGGGTGACAAAGGCGATTAGGGGCCTAGAGACCAAGTTCTAGGAAGAAAGGATGGAGCTGGGTATGTTTAGCCTGGAGAAGAGATAACTAAGCAGCAATATGATAGCAATCTTTAACTATTTGAAGTGGTGGCTGGTGCCCATTGGGACATAACGTGAAAGGTAACGAGGCCCACAGCTGGTGATGCCAGAGCCAACTCATTCCAGTTTCTGTCCTCATACTGCTCTCTGCAGAGTTTTACAAGGACGACACTAGACAGGAGGAAGCTGACAGCCAGGGCCACACGCTGTTTGGCTGTGACTAAGGAGGTAAGCTGGCTGTGAGAAAACTTAAGGTTGGTGGGTCAGTGCCCCATACATCCTAATTCACCATCCTCAAGTTTGTGCTGCAGTCCTGTGGCCTGCACCTTGTGCAGGGGAGCAAATCCATGTATTGTCTGATTTGACACAATGACCCTACTCCTGTGGGCCACATATGACTCTCCAAGCCTTCGCTTCTGGCCCTGTACAATGGTAACGCATTTGTTGCTCCACTCACTTTGGCCTCTGGCCCAACCCATCACTGACATGTGGTCCCCTGAAGGTTCCCCAGAAGTAAAGTCCCCCCCCACACACACATTTGCTATATCCACTATGCTACAGATTTAAGAGCTTTCTATTACTATTACATTTCACTCCAGACAAGGTACAGCTGCTTCCCCCCCATCTGTTAGTTGACACAAGCCTTAGTCCTTGTAAGAAAAATGGGGCAGAGAGGCCCCCCCTCCACTCCCCCTTTTCCCCATCCAACTTTCCAGCCAAAATCTGACAAAGTAAGCAAAGCCCCAATGTTTCTTGTTTAAGAGAAATGGGAACTGTGGCTTCCTCATGAAGTAGTGGAAATCCTGACATCATGTTTAAAAATTGGGGTGGGGGAGGGGGAGAGAGAGAGAGAAAGAAAAGAGAGAAACCATCCGGCCCCCAGCCCTAACTTTTCCTGCTGTAATTACAGAGATTTCCAAAAGCTTAAGAATGAAAAAAAAAAAAAAAAAACCTCCCTCGAGAGGGAGAAGGACTGTTCTCCATAGACTACTGTTTGTCTAGGCTGGTGATGACTCATGCTAGCCTCTCTTTCCAGTCCATCAACAAATTGCTAAAACCAGGAGTTGGGGACTTACAATGCAAATAAAATTTTAAAAAAGAGGATTTACCAAGATGGGAAACATTAAGTCAACCGGTGCTCAGGGAGAATGGGAGGGAAGTTATTTATGGAAAGTCCAAGGCATGACTCTTGGGTTATTATAGATTTCCTTATGGCAAACGGATGGCTTTCGAAAACACAAATTACTTTAGTAGCACATGCATTTTCTTACTAGTACATACTATAGCAACCTTCATTTTCTGGGAACTATTGAGGCTGGAACAAGAAAATGGAGGATGCTCCATTTGAGTGAATGGGACACTGCCGCACCAACCTCAGGCTGCTACCAGGAAGCTCCTACCTGCTTACATTTTTATTTTTATTTTTACTTACAAGCAGGCTAGGAGAGTTGGTAATGTATGTCAGCTACCCTCTTAGTCCCAGACTTGCTCTTGCAGAACTCAGCAGGAAGGAGGACAGGGACAAAACTATAATTAGTTGGCTCCACCATTCATTGACTCGGATTGCACATACCCTTGGACTCCCTGCCTTATGCTCCACCAGTCACAATGGGCACCAAACATCACTGAAGGGAAACCCATGGATCTGTGTATTGTTGCCCATTGTGGGAATTCACCAGCATTGAAAGACAGAGCACTTCCTTAACAGCAAATGGTTCCTTTGCCTCTTGAGTGACTCTCTCTCTCTCTCTCCCATCCCAGCTGGCCTTTGGTTTCTCTGGACCTGGAAGGTCTGTTAGGCAGGGGTGGCCAACCTACAGCCCAAGGGCCCCATGTGGCCTTTCTGCCTAATATTGCATTCCCCTTTGTCTAATTATACATGGATGTTCAGGAGGGGGGAAATGGGGGAAAGAAAAGGTAGTGCCCTGGCAAATTTTGGCCCACACCGCTGACATAAGCCCACTGTCCTTGGCAACTGATCTGGCATGCTGCCCAACCATATTTAGCCAAGGAATGGTTCACCAACCTTTTGGGGCTAGTGTTCACATTTGGAATTGTGAGAAAGTGCTGTGGAGGCTAGTCACAAATGGCTGTGGCATTATACAAAACTGGTGCCACATCTAAAAGAACAGAAATAGATAAAGGGTCACAAAATGCTGTGGGCATGCCTACCCCATCAGTACAATGGTACCTCGGTGTAAGAACAGCCCTGTTTACGAACTATTCGATATACGTGTTCCGGTTAGCGAATTTTACCTCAGTCTATGAACAGAATCGGAACGGTGGAAGGGCACCGGCGGCGGGAGGCCTCATTAGGGAAAGCATGCCTTGGTTTAAGAATGGCTTTGGTGAGTGAGAGCCAGTGTGGTGTAATGGTTAAGAGTGGTAGACTCGTAATCTGGGGAACCGGGTTCGTGTCTCCGCTCCTCCACATACAGCTGCTGGGTGACCTTGGGCTAGTCACACTTCTTTGAAGTCTCTCAGCCCCACTCATCTCACAGAGTGTTTGTTGTGGGGGAGGAAGGGAAAGGAGAATGTTAACCGCTTTGAGACTCCTTCGGGTAGTGAAAAGCGGGATATCAAATCCAAACTCCTCCTCCTCCTCCTCCTCTTCTTCTTCTTCTTCTTCTTCTTCTTCTTCTTCTTCTTCTTCTTCTTCTTCTTCTGGAACAGATTAAGTTTGTAAACTGAGGTACCACTGTATGGGGAAAAGGCATCTACATCTGCCACTGGTGTGTTTGCTCACATCTTTCTATTTACAAAAGGCTACACCCCACACACTAAAGATCGAGGGGGTAACAGAGCCCTTAATGGGTGTGACATTTCCTCCACTGCAGTCTTTTCTGGGGATTTATAACCCTTTCCCCTCACCATCTCAGTCCCTATAATTCCTATTATACTCACTCCAAAACAGAAAAGTCTTTCCTTGCAGGAGAACCACTACATTCTGAAATTTGGCAGGCTTTGTCCCCTCAGGAGAGGTGACCATGACTGCAAATTGCATCCGATTATGTGAAAAGGAAATAGATATAGCTGTTTTAAGATTGCCCGTTATAGTGAATGGGGGGAGGGGAGCAGAGGTTTGTTTTTAAATTCAGTCTTGAGTAGTAAATTGGGATGACAAAGAGCAATTCTAACACAGATCAGGCTACTTCCCAAACCCACAGCTACGTCAAATTCAGTGGCAGGTCACATTGCTAGTATCTCCTCTCAGGGTACACACCAACCACAAAATTCAGTTAAGAACCCAATTTTGTGCTTTGTAAAGTAGTCCCTTTGGCTTGGACCAATTTGGACACTGCACTATTCAAATCAGGTGCCCGAATGCCTTTCATTTCCCTTACCCTATTCACAATTTTTTAAAACTGCTATGCCTTTCCCCCTTAAGACAGAAGTGGATAATACTGGCCCCTCCGGAGTGAATAAATCATTCCAAATTACTAGCAATGAGTCTGGGGCCATTTGTAATGGATACATCCATAATGTACCCCCCCCCCCAATAAAAGGAACAACCCCAAAATTATTTGTGTGTGTGTGGATGCAATTTGCCAGCAGCATTACCACTTCTGAGGGCATACATCCTGTCACAGTGGCTTTCCTAGAAGCACAGCCCTTAATGAAATCAAAGGTGGGGAAACATCAAGTTTTCCTCAAAGACTGGATGTTACAGTCCATTTTGGGGGTGGAAAGAACTAAAATGGGAATTGCTCTTCAGGTAAAATCATTCCCTCTGGTTACAATTTTAATCTGTCAGCTGCAAAGCTCCCATTCCCTCTCCATATCTTTGTATAGTGGCATAAATTTCACTCATGCAAGTTTGCTCCTCCAAAGTAATGGGACTGGGGAGTGCTGGTGATATCATTCTCTCTGGTTGCAAGCTATACCTGTCAGTCACAATGGAGCTACTCCTTTGCATGTGCACACATACACTGGTATTTGTTTTCCCTTTTCCCATCATTAAAACTTAGCATTATGGAGTTATGATAAGCTTCAAAAATATTTTTTGCTTTCAGCAGACACTTGTCTATAGCATTCTTTTGATGTCAGGAGCACCTTGGTGACATGAAGTACTTTAGGGGTCTCTTCTTCAACTTGTGCTGCCTCAAAATCAGCATACTTTGCCTCTGAAAATCCCCAAACACTTCCTGTTTCACCCTGGGATTCTGAATTCAACAAAGGAATAGAGCAGAATCATTAAGAAGCCTCCCCCCCCCCCCAGAACTTGAGATTAGGTTTTACTGGCAAATGTTTACTGCTGATTCTTATGAGTTTCTGCAGCTGTCTTAAAATCTTTTAGTATGTTTTAATATAGTTATGTTTCACTGGTGTTTAAACAGCTTATATTTATGTTTTATTCTGTTCTACATTACTTTTTGGCTATTTCCCTGTACTGAAAGGCAAGATTTACACATACAAGATCAAAAGTTCTTTTTAGAGTTTATTTTCAGCTCAAAAGCAGAGACTTTGTGGGTGAGATGAAGCTTTCAAGGCACACTTAGCAGCCCCCATTCAATTGTTTCACTGTTATCTGTTCCGTGTTCCTGGACATATCAGCAGTCCTATACCCAGAGAGTCTTGAGAGTGCCATGGACTGCAAGAAGATCAAACCTATCCATTCTTAAAGAAATCAGCCCTGAGTGCTCACTAGAAGGACAGATCCTGAAGTTGAGGCTCCAGTACTTTGGCCACCTCATGAGAAGAGAAGACTCCCTGGCAAAGACCCTGATGTTGGGAAAGATGGAGGGCACAAGGAGAAGGGGACGACAGAGGATGAGATGGTTGGACAGTGTTCTCGAAGCTACTAACATGAGTTTGGCCAAACTGTGAGAGGCAGTGAAGGATAGGCATGCCTGGCGTGCTCTGGTCCATGGGGTCACGAAGAGTCGGACATGACTGAATGACTGAACAGCAACAAATACCCAGATACTGATATATTCCATTTTATTTTTTACCAACAGTGCTCCATAGTAAAAGCAGGAAACATTGCCTTTGCCCCGAATTGGCTTTATAAAGATGCCACATCACATCATCTGAAGCCAAATCAGAATAAGGCAATAGCTCTTGCTCTACCTCTTTAGGGTGGTGTTATGTATTGAAGTTCTCACCCTAGGCCACTAGGGGTGTTGTGTATATAGTTTCACTCTGCCTACCGTGGCTGCAGTTCTCACTCAGGTCCACATGCAAATGAAGTATTGAGAGGACCACTCACGGATTGAGTAGCTAGAGAGAGAGTCGTTACTGTTGCATGTTACTGAGTACTATATAAGCAGGCTGGCTCAGCCCTTCAGTTCAGTTCTGTTCCAGCCTGAGAATAAAGAGAGCTGCTTGGAGAATCACTGCGTCTTCTGCTATGTCCACCCACTATTTAATAGGTGGGGTGCAATATAATAGTGCCCCCAAATAGTGCAAAGTGTGATTGCTGGTAGCAAGGCACCCTCCTCTATTGCCAAAATGCCATGCCTCCTTTAACAGCATGGCAATAGGTTGACAGTACAGGGAGGGAGGGTTAAACTCAACACTAAAACATGGAATGTGTTCAAAATCTTGGTCGTTGCAAATAATTTAGAAAGGAGGGGAGCTGGAAATGGACAAAAACGGGGAAGGGGACTGAGAAGTTTCGCAACATAGCCTTTCTTCAACTTTTTCTTTGAACCAAGAAGTTAATCGTCTCTTTTGAATTGATACACAAAGTACAATACCAAATGGCCCTCAGATGTGGTTCAAAAAAAAACCTCCCTTAATATCAAATGCTGAGCCCTCCCTTAAGATTTAAGTGGATTCAGGTCTGGCAGAACCACTTCATTGCTTCCTGCAGTTCCCAAAGCTCAAATGTCAGCCTTAACTTTATTTACAGTGCCTGGATTTGGCCTTTCCCTGACCACTGTTAAAACCGCATTTTGAATTCTCACTCCACAAATATATTTAGATTCACAGAAGGACACTGAGTACGGGAATGAAAGCTCAGCTACGACAGCTTGCTGCTTCGATGTGATTCCCCCCCTCTGTTTAAGACAAAACAATTTAGTATTTATTCATGCATAATAAAGTGTCTGTTGCAGTGTGTCCTGCCAAAGGTAGCAGGGGAAACACAGTGATTAGGTCTGGAATGCATTAAAAAAGTGACTTAAGCCAGGGCATCCCTTTCCAAAGCACCCTGGCTGCTTACATTAGATTCCGAAATTTGTTTTGATTTAATGTTAGTACAGTGGTGCCCCGCTAGACGAATGCCTCGCTAGACGAATGCCTCGCTAGACGAAAAACTCGCTAGACGAACAGCATTCGTCTAGCGGAAGCTGCCCCGCAAGACGAAAAAGTCAATGGGGCTGCTTCACAAGACAAAAAAATTTCGTCTTTTTTTTTTCCTTCGTTTAGCGAAAGCGCAGCTGTCATTGCCGCTTCGCTAGACAAAAAACCCGCTAGACGAAAATTTTCGCAGGACGAATTATTTTCGTCTAGCGGGGCACCACAGTATGCCACTTTCCCTAGAATGCTGAATTCAAAATGGCTCACACAAAGCATTAAAGAAAGAAGCAAACATTACTATGTACTGTACTGTATAGAACGGGCACACTTCAGAAAAGCAAAAACAGACAGTAAACAATGAATGCTGTTCAGTGCAACCTCTCATTCATTCAAAAATGGCAACTAAGCAAAAACTCAAAGCCAGTTGGCAGTACTTCTCTGGAACATGGAAGCTGACTTATATTACCCTGTTCAGTAGTGTCTACATAGACTGGCAGTTGTCTTCCATGATTTCAAACAAGGGGTCTCTCCCAGTTCTTCCTGGAGATGCCAGAGATTGAACCTGGGACCTTATGCATGCAAAGCAGGCGTCTTACCTACTCCCAATGCAGCACACGTTTGCAGGTGTGGTTAAGCCTAGGTTTTGTCTTACTGGGCTGATAGCAAAAGTGGCGTTCCAATGAATTTGAGTGGACTATTATGCAGTACAGAGTATTTTTCTACCCCTACGTCTCCCTGTAACAACCCAGCTAACACACACCAATCCTGCTTGGTCCATCCCTGGTTGTTTCCAAACTGTGATTTGTGGCTGGGCTTGGTGATTTCTGGCAAAGAGGAATAATGGGAAATACAGATGTGAAGTTGGTGGTTTGCCCATGAGCAGTTCGACCTGCAGCAATCAGTCAGGAGAGACCACAGGTGAGGAAGAGAGGCTGACAAGGGGCTGCAAATATCCACACAGAGCCTAATGGCTTATAAACCTCAGAAAGATCCTGAGAAAGAAAGAGAAAAAGGGCAGCCTTAGACAGTGGGACTGACTTGATCAGGGGTGATATATGGACTATAGTACCACAGTCTCTACCTCTGACCATGTCTGTAGACATTGCATGGCTGGGTGAGATTCTGGTCTTATGAAATGCTCCCTGAGCCCTCATTGGCCCTGCTTCAACACCTGTGTTTTTACCTGGCTGGAAAGTATCCTTGAACTCTTGCTTGAAAGGAAAGAGTGGGGGTTGTGTGAGTTTGTGTCAAACTAGCCTACTGTACAAAAGGTACAGTTTGCATTTTTATTGCTCTTTGAACTTTTACCTCCAGGTCTATCCACCACTAGCATGTCGCCCTTGGAATGTTCCCCAGAAGGGCAGTCAGCCCTTAGACTGAAAAAAAATTGTTTCCCAGCTCTAAAATACAGCATTTGACCAAACCCAGCTGAGTTAAGCAGACAAATTTTGTAACTTCATTATGTGTTGTGTCAAAAAGTACTGACTCTCCTGGTTTCATCAAATTGACCCAGAGTTATGGGAATAGCTATTCAATATTTTCCACACTATGCAAACTATCTCCCCTCCCCACCACACACAATCCGTCATTTCCCCATTAACTAACTTTTCTTAATGCCTCTAGATTTTCCTGAAAAGAAATTGCTCCAATTAAAACTCCAGTCATTGTGATGTAACAGATGTGGATTCTGTATCTTTCATTGGGCATTGCAGCAGCTGCAACTTAAATCTAGGGAAACTGAATGGGTTGTATCCAATGTTAGTTATACTCAGAGTAGACTCACTGAAAGTAAGGTCTGCTCTGAATATGACTAATAATGGATGCAACCATAAACATTTTGTTGTGTATTCCCCTCCACCTGATTTTAGCTGCATTTGAAACCTGAAAAGACCTATGTAAGAGAAACATCACCATATAATGCAAAGTTATTACACATCCAGTTCTATCTGGACCCTGGCCTTATTTTCTCTCTGTTAACTGTACATCATGGGCTGAAAAAGAAAACGAAATGTCCTGAACAAATATATTTTGCAAGCTAACTGGTATGCCCCCTGAACATTGAGCAACCCTTCAGAGAAGGATGTCCCTGGCACGAGCCTATGGGCTTATACATGGACTTAAGTACTGAATTTTTTTAATTAAATTTCTAAAAATGAATCATAGGAATGTTTTGATGCATACACTGATTAAGTGAATTTACCAACATGTTAAAGTAGTTTGTGAGAGAGTGAGTGATACCTGCTCAATGAATCAGCAATTGAACTTGGGAAGCTTGGCCTGAAAGATTCCCAGGGGTGCTTCAGAAATTATTCTTGCCTGAAAGTCACTCTTGCCTGAAAGTCACACCAGATTTCAGAGTTACATAGGAAGCTACCTTAGGATGAATCAGTCCATTGTAGCTCAGAATTTTGCACAATTTGAGCTTCAGGCTCTTTCCAAACCCTTCCTTGAGATTCTGGGGATCATTAGGGGGAGATTGATCTAAATCCCACTTCTGACAGTAGAAAAGTGGCAGTTTGGCTAAAATGCATAAAGCAAGCTGTTGTTGATTGGAAACTAGGCTTGAAAACACATGTCTCTGAAATACCACCAGAATTTGAAGAAAACCTTCTTCTTAGGTTTCATAAACATGTGAGCCCGACTTTTTGAAGACTGAGTTGGATATAACCTTAACCCTCCATATAAGCAAAGGAAGATTGAATGAATAAACTTATTGCCCTGGAAAGCCTTTTAAAAGGATCAATAATATTAATAGATTGATAGTGAGATAAGTTCATTGTTATATTCCTGTGCATAAGTCTGTTGTTATAAAGACATAGGAACAGGGAAGGTGTTTTTTGTTTTTTTAAAAAAGGGCAATTCTAATTAGCCATCACCTTAGAGTACAAGGGAGACAAGGGTTGGTTGATTTGGCTGTGTGAAGGGCTCAGTGGCAGAAAATCTGCTTTGCATGCAGAATACCCCAGTTTCAATCAACAGCACCCCCAGGTATGGCTGGGAGATGCTTCTATCTGAAATCTTGATAATTGGCAGTGTATCATGTTCCCTTGTGTGCAATGGTATGACATGGCATGGTATTGTAGCTGTGTGTCTCAACTCTTGAAACTGTGATGCAGCTAGATGCAGTTGTGTAACGGTTAGGGTGCTGAAGTAGTACGTATGAAACAAATTGGACGAATAAAAAATGAACTCTTCTTGAAATAAAAATTGCCCAGTCCAAAAATATGGTTCAAAAGCTTTACTACAGAACTTTCACTCCAAATCAACTTAAAACAATGTTATATTCTGGTAGATGCATATGCTGATCCCAGCACAGATAAAGTATCTTAGAAATGAATATATTTCATCCAGAGCTCAAATCAAATGTCTGCCTCTCTTGCAAACAGTCTCCATTAGCTTGTTGAGGCTGTTTTTCTGGAGAGAGATTTATTACATCCTTTCTCTTCAGTGGCTTCAGAACAAAGAAATGCACACCCAACATGGATGCCTACAGATTTGCATATGCATAGACCTGTAGTGCAACCCCTTTCAATGTGATTTAAATTAAACACCTCTTGACAGAACTAGCAGACATACAGTCTCACTTTAATCATTAACTGTTAGGCTCCCTGTAGCTCAATGTAAGTTTCTTGCCAGGCTACACAATATACATACCGACGCATTACGGAGTTATTTTCCATTTCAGTGCACAATTAAACAATTAAACTTAACACCAGACAAATTGCGAAGGGCTGAAGCTACTTTGTGGGATCTCTAAGGAACCAAACATCCTTGCTAAGCCATAGAGTTGGTTTGGCTGTTAGGGAAGCGGGGGCACCTGAAAGCTGGCTGGCAAGTTTGCTTTGCCCTCTAACACATTTAAATTGGGGGCCACTCCTGTCATTAATCCAGGAACAGGTAACATTATTCAGCCTGTGGGTCACCTTTTCTTCTGGGCAGACATCCAGGGGCCACATGACATGCTGGGCAGGGCCAGAGGCAAACATGGGCAGAAGAAAAATGTGGGTTTTGTCTTTGTACTGCAGGCTACTTTCTACACACCCTCGCTCACCCCTTTCTGTGTTCCATCCTGCCAAGCAAGAGGTATTATCAGAGTTCATGGACACATTTCAGCCATACAGAAACACTCAAGGTAGGTGCAAAACACGATTAATGAGAGATTTAGAGAAGTGGTATTACTAAGGAGAGTGCATGACTTGGGGGAAGAGCCTCTGGGCTTGAGATTCCACATCCCTGCATTAAGGCATTGGAAGCAGCTGCCTCAAGCAACAGATGAGATGAGCAGGGAGCAATTGCAATGTGCTTGAGGACAGAGCTGTATGTTTTGTGTGTGTAACTACCATCAGCTGCAGTGTATGACATTAGCCCATTCCCAGTATGGAGGTAAGAATCAACTGGCACTCAAGTTGAGTTTGAAATATAGAGGGTGAAGAGATGTTGTCTGGTTCACCTCAGACAACTAAATAACGAGGGTAGGGTAGCTGTCTCAGACAGGTGTTGAGGAGAAGCCTGGAGGGCTGTATTTGTTCTGCAGTCCTAAAATTCTCCACTCCTTCTTTAAGTTGAGTAGGATGGTTGCCTCAAGGAGCAGAAACTGGTGTACACATGTACACTTTTCTCAAATACCGGTAAATTGGCATTTTTCTCCCACATAGATAGATGAGAGAGAGAGGGATTGCTACTGAAAAGAAAGAAGCTGGTTAATGACCTCCCTTCTTGCCAATCATGCCATCAAGAAAGAAACCAAGGACTCCTTTTAGTACAATGAACAGGAGTGTTCCCAGTGGCAGCACGTCTGGTTCACCACATCTTAGAGTCAGTGATGTAATACAAATTAACATCTAAAGCAGGTATGAAAAGCCTTTGGCCCTCCAGATGTTGCTACAACTCCCATCAACTCCATGTCCATTGCCATGTTTGTTCATGCCGACATCAGGCCATTTAGTCTATAACCTTAATGAGATGTAACTGCACCGCTTCCTGTTACTAGCCAATCGGAGTTGTGCCCTGCCAGTTTTTTTTTGCTTCCAATAGAACGGATTTCCCATTAGCAAATTCTGGGGAAGGAGAAGGGTCCATCTGACCAAAGCCCAGTGACTGGGCTGCCATAACTGTTTCACCAATAAAAGTATGTCTATCAGGGCACCACCTGATATGCTTCTATCTTTAGCATCCTGTCCTTTCCCAGAAACAGACATTTTGCATGCTAAATAAATGCCTCATCCCAATCACTACCATGCAGTTTTCATTTAGCTGTGCATATTCTTACTGACCTCAGGGCTCCAAGCACAGCCTTGGTGGTTTTATTAACAGATGGTCTCAGTGAAGATGCTTTTGCTGCGGTGTACCTTCCCTCCTTCTTTGGCATATAATATCTGGCCCGGCGTCATTACTAAGCAGCCTGAGACATATAGGAAAAATATGTCCAAGCTTGGCCTTGCCAGTTATTCCCTGTTCAGATCCTACTCTCTTCTGGTAAAATCTTTCTTGACCCTGCCTGCATTGCAATAATTTGTAGCCTGGGATAAGTGGAATTTCCCCATCTGGTTCTTTTATTTTCCTCCTACAAGGGTTTAATTGGACTTGTTTCCCCTTAATTCTGGTTTAAGTAGCACACACCTTTTATAAAATAAATCCAGAAGGGAGCATGCAGCTTTTGCCTAAATATCCCCCTACTGTCTGGCTTCAGAATAGGTCCAGTGGGGTACGTTTGTGTTGGGACCAGGGGAGGAGGGTAAGAAGTGCTTTGCCAGCCCTTGGGTGGAATAGGCATGATATATAAAGTGGTCATGCCTATATCCTCCCCTCCTCTACTTATGCAGTTTGCCTCCCCTCTATACAGGGTGAAATTAGCCGATCACCATGATGGAGCTAAATATAAATGCTTAATTTTCAACCGTGAGGAATTTTATTTTATTTTTGTCTCCTACATATTAGATCTATCCTGGAGTTCCTTGCTGGACATAGAACTCAAACTCCCAGTTCTGTTTTTGCCAAAGTCCTTAATGCATAACACAGATGAGTACTGTTATAGATTTTGTGGGGATCCCCCCTAAAACCTAGAAATCAATAAATAGTAAGATTTTGATTACCTGGAGTACTGAAGGGAAGACTGCAGGCCAGTGGAAATAGACAAGCTACTTAAGCTTCATTTCCATGCCAAGTCCTCACCTTGGATAGAAGAAGAAGAGAAGAAGAGTTTGGATTTGATATCCTGCTTTTCACTACCCATAGGAGTCTCAAAGCGGCTAACATTCTCCTTTCCCTTCCTCCCCCACAACAAACACTCTGTGAGGTGAGTGGGGCTGAGAGACTTCAGAGAAGTGTGACTAGCCCATGGTCACCCAGCAGCTGCATGTGGAGGAGTGGAGACGCGAACCCGGTTCCCCAGATAACGAGTCTACCGCTCTTAACCACTACACCACAGAGGCATTAACATGACAAAATGTGTCAATCCAAGAGGAATCTTGGACCTGGGCAAACAGAGGTTGCAGGGTAACTGGGTGTGAAGTGAGAGGGAAAGAGAATATTTAGCAAGGTGTGCTGGGAAGAAGGACAGAGAGAACAAAGGGAGAGGGCCATCTTACGCAGGCTGGCCAAAGGCTGGCTGGGAGAGATGACGTGCACTCCAGTGCTGCACTGCTGCGGGCAACAAGTCCCTCTTGAAATGATCATGCTATAAGACCTGGGCTCCTTCCATGTAGACTGAAGGTGTGAATATGTGAATGAATCATATATATTAAAGCTACAGCAGTCTCTGCTGTGTCTTCAATTCTCCAAAGGAACACAAACCTTGGGCGAGTGCCTGGAACCCCCTGGAATTCTGCTACTGCTCAGCAGAGAGTGGAGGTAGTGCTCAGCTTCTGTAATAGTACATAGACAAGGCAGTGGCACAAAGGGCTGTCAGCAATTTCAACGGTGGATATGAAAAACACGCCTCAGAAGCCATTCGACTTCTGAGGCGCGTTCGAAAATGGAAGCAATTACTTCTGGGTTTTCGGTGTTCAGGTTCCAAAACCTTCGGCTTCCAAGACACTCACAAACTGAGGTTCCACTGTATAGCAGGTACCAGACAGCCTCCATGACTAGGCACAAGCAAGAAAATTGATCCAACATGTGATGCATTGTCCCCACAACTCTCAGCATGGCAAGCCTCTTGATTGGGCAAGTATATGGGCACTCCTTCAAGTGGGTTGGGGCTGCAAAGTTTGTCCTCACAATGGAGATGGAGTTGGTGAAAGGTCAGCATCTGACTTACTCTCAGGAACCTCCCTGGAAAGAGGAGGCTCACCACTGACAAGAGGCAGCCCCTGGAGGCAGCAGCTCCACAACAGGAAAGGTCCAACTAGGGGCATCTGATATCACAGGGTGGAATGCTTCTCTGTCAACCATTTTAATCCCTTCCCTGGATTCCGTTGCTCACTCTCTAGCTCATTGGCCCTCATCTTCGGTTCCAGCATTTTGTGGAGGTCCAATTCATCACCCCCAACTCACTGGGGCCCTCCCCCAGATCATCAAACCCCCAACTCCCCATGTTCCTCCCATTCTTCCTCCGGGTTAGACCATCCTCTCCACGATCATCTCCTCCTCCACAGTACTCATAACAAGATTGGGATAGAAGCAGTTAGAAACAGGAACCAAGTAAGTATGTTAACTGGACTATTCACTTGGGAAGTATGTGTGAGAAGGGGAACACGTGTTCAGAGGCTCCTGCACACTGATGAAATACGAAAGGAAAAGAATTTTGCTGCACAGGCCCTATGTTCATTCTAGGAAGGACAATATGCTTCCAGGGCATGCATCAGTGTGCATTATTTGGGTTTTCTAGGTCCAAAAATAAGTGTCTTGTATTGGCCTTAGCAAGTATCACATGTTCAAGTCCCACTCTCCTCCAGTAAAATCTGCCTGAATTAAAATGATGAGGGTTAATGCAGAAGCTATCGAAACCGAAGAGCAGAATATTAACACGTGGAGCAGAATGACTTTGTAGGAGAGGGCGAAATCAGAGGATGGAAGCAAGAGCAGAACTCATAAAGGCTGAATCAAGGAGCCTATGCCCCACCCCTTCAAAGTTTTGGGAAAGACATTCCTATCTGCTTATTGTCCCAACAGGAATAATTTTGCTAATGTGACTAAATTGCATTGGCATTCTAATAAAATAATTTTATTAGTTTGGAGGAAGCAAATCTCATGAGTCTGGGTCACTGAAGACTAGCAATTCCCAGTGGGCTATTGCATTAGTCTGTTGCAGCAAGAACAACAAGGAGTCTTATGGTACATTAAATACTAACACAATTTGTTATAGCAAAACTTTCATGTGCTAGAGCCCCCTTCATTTGATGCATGTTGTTCTCAGATACACATACACGGGGGAGGAGAGAGAAGAAGAAGAAGAAGAAGAAGAAGAAGAAGAAGAAGAAGAAGAAGAAGAAGAAGAAGAGGAGGAGGAGGAGGAGGAGGAGGAGGAGGAGGAGGAGGAGGAGGAGTTTGGATTTGATATTCCACTTTTCACTACCCGAAGGAGTCTCAAAGTGGCTAACATTCTCCTTTCCCTTCCTCCCCCACAACAAACACTCTGTGAGGTGAGTGGGGCTGAGAGACTTCAAGGAAGTGTGACTAGCCCAAGGTCACCCAGCAGCTGCATGTGGAGGAGCGGAGACGCGAACCCAGTTCCCCAGATTATGAGTCCACCGGTCTTCACCACTACACCACACTGGCAGAGAGAGAGAGAGAGAGAGAGAGAGAGAGAGAGAGAGAGAGAGAGAATGAATAATGATAGATAGATAGATAGATAGATAGATAGATAGATAGATAGATAGATGATAGATAAGATGGATAGACGGACAGACAGACAGGCATTTCAGGAAACTGAAGCTGAGGAGGGAAGGTTAAACTCTAAGAGACAGACAAACATTTATGGCTTCTCCACCATTCCTGAACTCCTTGCTGTGGAACCCTAGCTTGATCACAACGCAGAGCAGGCATTTCATGAAATAAATTCCAAGAGATAACATAACACAAAGTGTTAGACGGCTGCATGGCTCAATCACCAACAAAACTCCCAACCCAAACAAGAACAGAGTCATTTTCATTCCTGTTTTCCCTTGAATCCTGACCTCAAGCTTCTCATAGGAATCGCCCATGTAGCCCAGACCAACAGGGGAGACAATCAGGCTTTGTTTAAATTCATTACTTGTGGTCTTGAAGTTCTTGAAGCAAGCAGATGCTTTAAGGACATGAGCGTAGCCAAGGGACGGCAGCGGGGACAGCTCCTTTCCAGAGTCAAGAGGAAACAAAATAAGAACAGTTTCTGATAAGGCCAGGGAAACCAAACTTATTTGAAAACAGAAATGCACACATCTGGAAATTTTGCAAGGCTTAACAAAAATGTATGTTGTAAGCTGTCTTGTCCCTTAAATATGCTACAAGTCACTAGCGATGTGAGAATATATCAATTTCTTTCAGTTCCTCGTTTTTCCAATCTAAAGTTCTGTTCTCCACATACCAGTTTGAGATAAAGAAATTATAAAAGTCCTCATGAAAATTCATCAGCATTTTAGCACAAAATTATCTAATAAATACATTTTTGTATGCCATTTTCCTTAATATTAACATTTTTTGGAAAGTGATTTCCTCTAACATAATGCAATTTTGTATGTTATATAATACATGTATTTACATACACACCTTACAATAGTATATTCATTTTTGTACACATTACTTGCTTGGAGAACTGCACTGCAAAATCTAGAGAAATGAATTTCAAAGGATTGCTGTGGTTCAGTTTGCATATTGGTTTGGAAAATGCGAATCAGGTAAGCTTGCCTTTAAGTGCAAACTAAATTGTAATGTTCCAACATCCTTAGTATCCACTAGATTTTTGTGCTATAAACTGGAACAGCTCCATTGATTTCTGGTCCCTTTATGCAAAGGGGACATGTTGTCTAGAAGAAAGCTATGAGAGAGACCCGCCCATCAGACTTACATACTATTGGTCCAAATATGCATTTAGATCAAACTGGAATGCATCTGGAAAACACTCCCTTTTGAAAAATACACACGCCCTTCTTGGTTCTAGGAAGGAAACTTGGAAGGATCTTTGCGATTCAGAGACCTTCCCCAGAAAGAACCCAAAGTATGGCAAAAATAGATTCCCTTGAGACAAAGCAATGGAGCAGTAATGGAAATGAAGACTAATGGGACACGACTGAGTCAATCCAACACTTACGATCCTGGCAAAGCAAGAGGAGAGAATTTCAACTAAAGGAAAAAGGGCTGGCTTTGGTGCTGTGCAATAACCGTGGCATGCACTTTTAAAATATCCTTGACATGGTAGGGACACCACTCAATTGACTGATCAGCTATTGTCAGTTTAATGTATGAAAGTGACATATACTTATATATGCATGATATGAGAAAGACAGAAAAACTTGATGGATCAGTCCAAAGGACCATCCAATCGAGTACCCTCTTTACCACAGTGGCAAGCTATGTACCTCCATGGTACCTAGGTACCAGAAGCAGGGCATGAAGGCAACACCCTTTCCCCTATTGCACCTTCCCAAGCAACTCAGAGGTACACTGCCACTGAACTTGGAGGTTTAATTCAGTTATCATGGCTAATAACCTAAGGAATTCTTTACTGGATAAGACCAACAATCCATCTAGTCCAGCATCCTCTTTCCTAAAGTCGTCTTTCAGAGCACTAGGAAAGTCCTGCGGCATCATACCAGTGGCTCATCCAGTCCAGCACTCTGCTCTCACAATGGCTAACCAGGTGCCTCTGGGAAGCTCACGAGGAGGGCATGAGAGCTGAAGAGGAGGAGGAGGAGGAGGAGGAGGAGGAGGAGGAGGAGGAGGAGGAGGAGGAGGAGGAGGAGTTTGGATTTGATATCCCTCTTTATCACTACCCAAAGGAGTCTCAAAGCGGCTAACATTCTCCTTTCCCTTCCTCCCCCACAACAAACGCTATGTGAGGTGAGTGGGGCTGAGAGATTTTAGAGAAGTGTGACTAGCCCAAGGTCACCCAGCAGCTGCATGTGGAGGAGCAGGGACGCAAACCTGGTTCACCAGATTACGAGTCTACCACTCTTAACCACTACACCACACTGAAGTCCTTCTTCACTCATTACACTGTATGTATGTATGTATGTATGTATGTTCTTCTGCACATGTTCCAGTCATGGTATGGTCCATCTATTTCATTAGATGAACATAAAGTTCTGGTGCTGTAGGAGGGAAAGAAAAACAAAAACAAAACTCATTTCCCCCCACCCAACTAGAAATTGTCATAGCCTTCCTTCCCCAACCCCCCAACCCCGGCCATTTGGTCCCTTTCCTGCCCCTTTTCCCACAGGTGCCCAATAAACTGCTATTTGTCACTTGCAACCTAAAGGGTAATATATTTAAAAGAAATGAAAATCCAGTCATGCTGACCTGGTTTAGGAATCCAGGCAGTGGGAGTTGGCCCCCTCATATATACAAGTCACATTGTGCTTGCATATGACTGAGGAAATCCAAAGGATCTGTAAAACTCGTTAACTATTCTCCATTTGGAAAACCTTCAGTCACCATAAAATAAACACACACTGGAAGAAATATTTCTCCTGGGTCTTCCCCTTTCTTCACTGTTTATCTCAGATATATACGTAAGCTGTTTGACTGTGTGACATTTTTTTAAATTTAAAAATGGAAGGAATATTTTCTTGGTTGAGAGCTTAGTAAAGATAGTGAAGCTTTTGTGAGCCAGCCTAGGCATGATGGTAGATCTCACTGAGGAATATCAACCTGTCGCAGGGCTATACCATTTCATACTGGCTGTGTGGGGGAAGGCAAATGAATGAATATTGCATCTCTCTCTCTCTCTCTCTCTCTCTCTCTCTCTCTCTCTCTCACACACACACACACACACACACACACACAATCATTGAAGATAGAAAGCAAGCATATCAGGGAGAAGGATAGGCTTGGAATTTTCTCCTGAACATGTAAGGTTCATTCCCACTCATTTCAGAGTTCTACCACTTTAGAATGAAGGCAAGGATTCATGATAGTGTGCTACTCCATTTGATAAAACATCAGAATGTAAATTAAACAGTGCCTCATTGATTTCACTGGAACCCACAATTCAGCTTAGACTGAATCCAACCAAACTATTTTGCTTATCTGGATGGGGGATAGAGAAGAATGTGTGTAGAAACTAGCCTTCTTGGTATAAAGGTAACATGCACATTTGTTGCTCCACCCACTTTTGCCTCTGGCCACACCCACCAGTGACATGTCACACTCAGAATGTATTGTGTGGGCTGAGCAAGCTTCCTCATCTTGGTCTTCCTCACAGACTGACAGCAGCTCTCCAGGGTTTCAGACAGGGGTCAGGAGACAAAATGAGTTGAACCTGGGACCTACTGCATGCAAAGCAGATTCTGTCACTGAGCTACAACTCTTCTTTCTGTGGATACCGTTCACCAGCCTTCTCAGAGTAAGCAGTGTCAGGAGCAAGGAGAAGGAGCAACCTTCTCCTACGCTGCCAATTGGGCCCAGGGAAAAAGACTAATGAATGGTAGTAAGAAAGAGGTTCCCCCACTAAGGGAGGAGGACCAGCTGAGAACATGTTGCCCATTGCCCAAGGTTCCCACAACCACCCTCCAGAAAACCACCCCAGGATTCAGGACTGAGAGGAGAAGCTTGGTCTCTGCTCCTTCCACTATCAGCCATTCAGGGAGATCCCTGAAAAGTGGGACAGGACGGATTCTAAATCCCTGTGACCAAACCACAGTCTGCTTCTGGAAAATATCTCCCCATGCCTCCCAGCTCCTCTCGTTTGCTAGGATTTATTGACAGGAAGTGGGGAGTGCTAAGAACAGTCTGTGTTGTAGCCTGCTGTAAATCTCTGGATCCTCTGAAACAGAAATGGCCTATGCTTGGAGAAGCCACACACAAGGCGACCCTCAGCTCTCCCTAATGCTCTTATGCGCCAGCAAGAAATACAAGCCCTCAACCAGCATGCATATATTACTTGTACTGTTGTGGGTTTGGGGCAGTAGAAAGGACAAAGCAGTTTTGTGTTGCCTACTTCCTCTCCCTTCTCTCTCTCTCTCTCTCTCTCTCTCTCTCTCTCTTCACCCCCTGCCCTACTTTTCCTGCCTTGTCTCCCTTCCATCTCAGAGAAACTATCCTTCTTTCTTCCCCAGTAGCTGATGATGGGGGTGGTATGGCCTGCTGAGGCCAAGACAAACTGTTAAGTGCTCTGCTTCTTAGTGGTGCCTCTCGAAAAATGCTGACAGATGCTGGACATGAGATCAGAATGAGACTCTCTGCCAGACCGAGGCTTGCGGCCAACCATTGATTCCTTCTTTTTATAGCAGAATCTAAACCTCAGGTTGTGTTCCAAGGAGGGGTGGGGGAAGGAGTGACATTTGGATAGCCCATGCCTCAATTCTTGTCCCTGTCTCTCAGTCTTCACACCCTCCATCCTTCCTTTCCATAGGCCTCCCCCCTCCATTTCTCTGCTGTCTTTTGAGGTCTCCCCCCCACTTTCTTACATCCCTATTGATATTTCTCCCTCCCCCCTCCCCCATCTACTTCTTTTCATTTTCCCTTCATCCCATTTCCCCCTCCCCTCCTCTCAGCTAACAGGATGCCTGCCCAGGTTCAAATTAGCAAAATAATAGAAGGGAAAAGGCGGCGGGGTTCAGAATCACAGAGGGGAGCAGCAGAAATGTCTGTCTCTCCCTCTTTGTGTGCGAGAGAAAATGGGATACATTATGGAGGTGAAATGAAGCTGGAGTTGATGGGTCAATATCTTTCCTGCAATTGTGAGACAGAAAAGGAGGCTTGCTCAAAGGGCCCCTCTCTGTCTACTCTCCAAGGGCTGTGTTTACAGTTAATTTTTTCATGGGTGAAGAGCTATTGAAAATCGTTGGGTCAAAAGTTGGGGTGGGTGAATCTGTCAATTGCAGTTACCCAATCATAAATTCAGTTCTCTGCATCAGTTTGCGAGGGTGGTCTTTTGGGGGGAGGATTGGGGGAGAGAGAAATGGTGAAACTTTGTCTTCATTTCAGAGTGCATTTCTCTAAATATCCATTATTTTTGCAGGCAACTTCCCCCAACGCAACACTTTTTTTTGTATGCTATTTTTATGAATATATCCATTTTTACTCACACATTCCCCTAGTATATATGCATTTGTGTACACATTATTTGGTTGGATGATGCCTTACTACATTCAAAAGGGAGAAATACCGGTATAGTAATCGTGTTGGACTCCAACTTCCCCATTATCCGTTGGGACTGAAACTCAGCCAAGAATATAAGGTCCAACAATTTTCTCCATTGCCTTGCTGACAAATTCATTTCCCAGAAGGTGGTAGAAGCAGCAATGGGATCATTGAACTTGGACCTGGTCCTCACGAACAGGGAGGAACTGATTGAGGAACTGGAAGTACTCGGAAACTTTGGAGGAAGTGATCGTCTTCTCCTGGGTTTCATGATATAGAGCCAAGGGGAAACTGTGTGTAGCTGGACACGCACTCTGGACTTTAAGAAAGCCAATTTCAGAACACTTAAGGAGCTACTGGGTGTGACAGTGGCATAGCTAGCCCTAGGGGGCCTGGGGCAGCATGCATGCCCTGTGCAGAGCCTCACTACTGCCTCCCTCTCAACTGTAGGGTGGCTGAGGGAGAGGTGGTGGGCAGACACAAGCCCCACGCTGCCATTTGTGGCAGCTCAGAGCTTGCAGGCAGTCTGCCCGTCACCTCCCCCCCCCCTCAGCTGTAGGGCAGCAGCCTGAGGGCGAGGCAGCAGGCAGACACAAACCTCATGCTGCCATTTTGGGCACCATGTAGCCTGCGGGCATCTGAGCCACCGCGTTACTCCGAGGAGAGACACATGGCTCGGGCGTGCTGCAAGCCCCACAGTAAGTGCCGCCGGCTGCAGTGTGGTTTCCCTGTGCCCCCACCAGCTATGCCTCTGGGGTGTGACCCCATGGTCAGAAATACTCAATGAAAAGGGAGGCAAAGAAGGATGGGAGTTTCTAAAAGGAGAAATATTGAGGGCCCCAATGCAGAATGAATTCAAATCCCCAGGGCCTGGTGAGCAGCATCCAAGGGTACTAAAGGAACATCTGGATGTAATTTCAGAGCCTTTGTCTATGATGTTTGATAATTCTTGGTGAACAGGTTAGGTCCCTGCGGACTAGAGGCGGGCAAATGTTGTCCCCATCTTCAAAAAGGGGACAACTCCTTGTTACAACTCCTTGAGATAGGTATGTTTGGTTTAAGACATTGTGTCTAACCATGAATCAATTAACTAAATGGATGAAAACTGGGTCTACTCATTCCTACATCATATTAGTGTTAACCATCAACCATTGAGAGGCAAGAAAAGAATTCTGAAGTCCCCACCCCTCTCATTTGAATCCGAACCAGCCAGCCATATGACCTTTTCTAGCCAATGCCTACTGTGGATTTTAAAGAACTAACTTCTGGTCCTCTATAATTGGACCCCAACAATGCTAATTCAAAGCTCAGTTGGAGGATAGAGTTATGATTACTCTTCACCATCACTCATAGCATATTTCAGGGTAGGACTTGCTTCTCAAAGAACAGAGAGCATTGGGATGCCAAATCCACCCTGCCAAAATAGAAGTATAAACCACAGCATTTGGGCATACCCTGTGAAATACTAATTGGCCAGTAGAAACATGTGACCACCACAGCCTTGCCTTTGGGGTTGATTTATTCATGTCTTTGTCAGCCAGGAACCACTGAGGCAGCCAGCTCAGAGATTTAATACTAGGAGACCATTTGGCATTCTTTGAAAGTATGTTCAGAGATGGAGGGACTCAGTCTGGCCAAATTCATTAGCATTCAGATTATAACATAAAGGAAAACCCTCATTAAAAAAAACAAAAACCACCCTTCCTAGAAAGAAGAAAATTAAAGCACCTAGGAGCCAAACTAGGCATTATGATAAATGCATTGTTGCATTTCATGTCCCATGTCCTTTTTAAAGAAGAATCATGTGAAACCTGTAACAAAATGCTATAGTGTGGAGTGGTTCAAGCCAGTCATACTCTCTTCCAGAATACTCCATTCCATATCCTGACCTGCTTTCCTATTCTCTCACCCTCAACAGACACTCAGCATTTGGGGAAAACTGTTTTTGGTTCCCTAAATACTCCAAGGAATGCCTTGCTGATATGCTGCTGGTAAGGATGGACTGAACAGGTGCACTTTCATTAAACTAAAATAGTAGGTTTTGTGTCAGGTGGAGGGGACACACACACACACACACACACACACCTTTCTGGGGACTTCTGACAAGGCAAGATGGCGGTTGCCATGGGCTCAGCAAGAGAAGAAGAGTTTGGATTTGATATCCTGCTTTTCACTACCCGAAGGAGTCTCAAAGTGGCTAACATTCTCCTTTCCCTTCCTCCCCCACAACAAACACTCTGTGAGGTGAGTGGGGCTGAGAGACTTCAGAGAAGTGTGAGCAGCCCAAGGTCACCCAGCAGCTGCATGTGGAGGAGCGGAGACGCGAACCCGGTTCCCCAGATAACGAGTCTACCACTCTTAACCACTACACCACACACACACACACACAAATTCCTCTACCACCACCCAGGGCCGGCACGTCCATTAAGGCGAACTAGGCAATTGCCTAGGGCACCAAAATGGAGGGGGCGCTGGCAGGACGGGCTAGCAGCAGCTTCTCCGCTGTAGCGGAGAGGTGCTGCCTGCCCCCTACACCACCCCCTGGCTCCCGCTAAAGCAGGCTTTGGTGGGGGCGGGCGGTGGGATGGGCAAGCAGCAGCTTCTCTTGCCTCTCCACCACCCCCACCTCCCGCTAAAGCAGGCTTGGGCGGGCGGCGGCAGGCGGCGCCAGAAGGTGGTATCGCCTAGGGCGCAAGAAACCCTAGCACCGGTCCTGCCACCACCCAACGCTCCCCCCTCCTTTCCCCCCTTTCCCTTCTCTTTTTCTTTCTAGTCCTTTCCTGCGTTCTTGCTTGTCTCTTGTGTGCTTCTGTATTTGTCCCTCTGTCTGTTTGTCTGTCTTTATTTGTCTGTCCATCGTTCTGCCGCCAGGGTTAACGCAACCACTAATAAGCCCTTGAACTAACCAACCCGCTCCAGGGAAATCAGCTGTCTTAGAGGCATCCAAAGGAAGCAAGAGTGAAACAAGGGCACAGAAAAAAAAGAGACTTACCAAAATCAACACCAACTATCGCAACATTTAAGGCCCAGAGCCCAGAAACAACAACAATGGTTGCCTAATACCAGAGCGCTGGGTAAGCCACCAAACAACATAGCCCGTCTGACCTCCTAATAACCACAGAGAACCCAACCCCCACACACAACCATGAGGGGAACCTAAGGTGAACGCAAGATACAACAGCAACAGACCTGCAGCACACCCCCACCTCTGGCGCAGGGAGCAGAGGGCAGGGCGGTCCAGAAGATAGAGGCAGGCAAGGGCCCACAGCCCAGCTCACTAGTGGGCCAGGTGGGGCTCGCTGGACTGTATGCTGACTTCAGACTTGGATTGACCCAGAACCTCATTTCCTGACCTTCAGGCTTTCAAACTTTGGATCTTGGACTGTGGACTCTGTGGATGCTGATCGGCCCTGTGATTTTGAACTTGGTCTTGGCACGCTGTCTGGCTGCCAGGTAGGCCAGGGGATCAGGACAGGAGGGAAGGAGGGATATTCTTGGGGAGGTCACCTAAAGGACTTTCATATAGGGGAGAGGAAATACTTGTTCTCTTCTGGCACAGAGGGATATTAGAGGGGAAAAACTATTGGTGGTAAGAGAAGTTTGGTTCATGTT
The DNA here is from genome assembly GCF_009819535.1 of Lacerta agilis. Classification (NCBI taxonomy): domain Eukaryota; kingdom Metazoa; phylum Chordata; class Lepidosauria; order Squamata; family Lacertidae; genus Lacerta; species Lacerta agilis. Next base: position 6,610,349 of record NC_046331.1, on the reverse strand, counting down.
TTGTTTGAGGAAGTGCAAATTAGGAAGTTTTTATTTAAAATATGAACCAAACCGAACTATTCCCCCATCCCTTGTTAGCTGATGTCCTCAATAGTGGGAGAAGGTGGTCCTCTGGCTGCCCTGAACTGAAATATGAAAATATGGCTGCTTTCATCAGAATCCTCCAGACTCTGGTTTCTTTCTGCCGGAGACCATGCTGAACCAAGCCCCTTCTTGCAGCAAACAACATATGCAGAATCCATTGACAGGGGACTCTTATTTTCAGCTTGAATTAGACTCTTGTGTATTATCTGCTGCTCATCCACTATGTGAGTGTTGAAGGATGAACGCCACCTGCCAGAGATACAGATCCCACATTTCATAGCTGGCAGATCAAATGGCCACAGTTCTTATGAAGCAATATCCTTATCTCATTAGCAGCTGTCAACACCAACAAGGGAATGTCCCCCACTTTGGCCAGCAGCCGTAAGGTGCTAATTTGTGAAGTTTTGGAGGGTACTGCCTGCATGGGGATTAGCAACTAAAGGGCACCTCCCTGGTTTTCTACACATGTATGAATGACTTTGGATTCTTTCTTGAAGATGGACCTGAAAAGGATAGAATCATAAAATTTTGGGGTCATCTAGTCCAACTCCCTGCAATGTAGGAATCAAAGGGATCCTCGACAGGTGGCCACCCAAATTGTGTTTTAAAATCTCTCATAAAAGTAAGTCCACCACCTTCTGAAGAAATCTGTTCCACAGTCAAACAGCAATTGCCATCATAAAGTTTTTTTTCCTAATGATTAGTCGGAATCTCCTTTCTTCCAATTTGAATCCATCAGTCCACATCCTACCCTCTGGAACAGCATAAAACAAGCTTGCTTGTTTTTTCGATGGCATCATGGATACACCCAGAATGAATCATTTGTTTGGTAGCCAGGCATGCCTAGCTGAAGTGTGTGGTGTGTCAATCATGCCAGTCTTCAAGCTGATTGTACTTGTTTGAGTGGCACACTAGGAGCCACATGGAAAGCCCAATCTATTGCAGATATTAATATTGCATAGCTTGAAGTTATAGGGTGCATAAAATCTGAATCTTCTTGAAATAAAAATTGCCCAAACCCATAAATGATTCCAAAAGCTTTATTAACCACGATTGATGTATGATGAGGTATACTGTGTGAGAGGCAACAACGGGTGGGAGCAAGGGAGAAGACAGGGAAACTCCCAGGTGAGAACTGAGAGGGTTCACCTCCCTCTATGTGGGACAAGTTAAGATTTCCTGTGAAAGAGGACTTTGTATTCTTCTTTTCTTGTTTCTTTGTTTTTGTTCAGATTAGGGTTGTTGTTGTTTCTGTAAATAAAAGGTCTTAATAAAATCTTTTAAAAAACATTACTAACCAAAATCTTCTTCTTAACAGGTGCAAAAACAAATAATGATACACCCAAATAGTTCATCTTCATAGTAATATTAGATTACTCCAAAGAGACCTGAAATCAAAGGTCTTTCTCTCCCTACAGCCTCCATTAGCCTAGAGCAGTTTTCTCTCCCAAAGAGACTCGTTTGCACATCTTTCTTCCACTGTGGCTGGGAACAAAAAACCAAAGGCAAAAATGGTAATTTTCAACTGAATACCCCTCACATGATCTAAAGTTAAACACCATGTGAAAGAGCAGAGAACATCAGCAGTTAATTATCAACCCACCTAGGTGCTCAGAAAACTCTCCTTAGCTTTAGTATACTCCAATGGAATTTTCCTTATTAAACCCTTGGGAATTCACATGCAGGTATTTTCCATTTCAGTGTACAATTAAACAATTATACAGTACTTAACACATTCCACATTGGCTTCAGGGGAAGCCCAAGGAAAAATCAACCCTCTAGGAATATAGATACGAAGTCAAACCACTGGTCCACCCAGCTCAGCGTGAGCTACTCCAACTGGAAGTGGCTCTCTGGGGTTGGAGACAGTGTTCTCTCCCATCCCATGCTGGGGACTGTACCTGGGACCTTTTACATGCAAGACAGATGCCCTACTAAGCTGTGGTCCTTCCAAAATAAACCCAAGAGCAACTCATATAATAAAAGGTTGAACACTGCAGCTGTTTTGCATTTGTTACCATGCCCCAGGGACAATATACAACATGGAATATACAGTATGGGGAAGATCTGTTAAAATAAAACAATTATACTAAAAATCTCCATTGACAGAAACCACCCAGCAGCATAAATAAAGCTCACCAAAAATAAACAAGTCTGATGGAATAGCTGCTAAGTGACATTTCAGAGAGCGCCTTAAGCAGCTGGTCTTCTAAATAGAGCTGATGGAATAGTCCTGCTTCCCTTCTCTCGCCCTGCATTGCATTCGGACTGAATGGACACTAATTCTCAACATAGAAACTAATGGAATAGCACTGCTTCCCTTAGCTTCCTCTGCACTGCAGCCTGATGGAATAGTTGCTGCTAGGTGACTCTTCAGCGTTTTCAAAACACGTTACCCATTTTCTTGCTGAAATCCGTATAACAATCCTGAAAGGTAGACCCATTTTAGTATTCCCATACTGCAGAGAGTCTAGTAGTGTGTGGTTTGCCTTAAACCACCTAGTAAATTTATGGCGGAGACAGGCTCACCCTCTTAGTGACTACACAGTGATGCCACATAGCAAACATCTAACACATGAGGTTCTTGAATATGTCACAGATGTAGTCAGAGAAGCCTTGGCCAATCAAGGTCCACTGCTGCATGTTCATGAAAAATGAAGAACATTCAGTACTATTAGATGGTTCTTCTCCTGATCACATTTTATCCTCAATGAGTGGGGTTAGGCAAAGAGACTGAAACTGTCCTAAGGCCATGAATGAATTTTCATGACTCGGTAGAGATTTGAATACATGACTCCCCAACCCTAGTCCACCACACCAGAGGTGGAGAACCTTTTTCAGCAAGAGAGTCACATTTCCTTTTGGACAATATTTCACTGACTACATGCCAGTAGTGGGTGGAGTCAGAGGTAGAAGTGGTGGAGCAAGTAATGTAAATTGTGCCTTTGCAAAGTAGGTCAGCTGTTTCTACACTCACCAACACATCCTTCTCTAGCCTTCTTATAAGAAAACAAAAGTCTGTCAGAGCTCAAAGACACATTCCAGGCAGAAAAGCAGACTTCTGCAGGAGTTGCTTCTGTCCAGATGCCCAGGCAGGGGCAGGGGCCACAGCACTCCTCAAATGGGGATCCTTCAGGGGGTGCTCCTATTATATGTATGTCATAGGACCCCCCTGGAATTGACCCTAGAAACATTCCCAACAGGCAGGCTGGAGTTAAAAATGGTAAGCCCAATGCCTATGCCATGTTGTTGTTTAGTTGTGTCCGACTCTTCGTGACCCCATGGACCAGAGCACGCCAGGCACGCCTATCCTTCACTGCCTCCTGCAGTTTGGTCCGACTCATGTTGGTAGCTTTGAGAACACTGTCCAACCATCTCATCCTCTGTCGTCCCCTTCTCCTTGTGCCCTCCATCTTTCCCAGCATCAGGGTCTTTTCCAGGGAGTCTTCTCTTCTCATGAGGTGGCCAAATACTGGAGCCTCAGCTTCAGGATCTGTCCTTCTAGTGAACACTCAGGGCTTATTTCCTTAAGAATGGATAGGTCTGATCTTCTTGCAGTCCACGGGACTCTCAAGAGTCTCCTCCAGCACCATAATTCAAAAGCATCAATTCTTCAGTGATCAGTCTTCTTTATGGTCCAGCTCTCACTTCCAAACATCACTACTGGGAAAACCATAGCTTTAACTATACGGACCTTTGCCGGCAAGGTGATGTCCCTGCTTCTTAAGATGTTTGTCATTGCTTTTCTCCCAAGAAGCAGGCAAATTTTAATTTCGTGACTGCTGTCACCATCTGCAGTGATCATGGAACCCAAGAAAATAAAATCTCTCACTGTCTCCATTTCTTCCCCTATGCCATACCGTTCACAATTGTGATCAATAAAGCTGTGGCCTATTTGTCCCAATATACACTCATTGTCTTGTCTGGTTATTCCATTACATTGGGGGCAATGGGGTCACAGGGCCTTGGTACACTAAGAAGCAGACCTTGGAAATGCGTCACCCTTCAGGTAGCTATTGTGCCTGCTGTGGCTACCCTAGCGTTTTAGATTGCATGGAGAGCTGGTCCCATATTGCAGGGAAGGAAAGCTTACAGCCTCCGGGCCGGAATATGGTTCTGCAAGCCTCTCTATATGACCCTAGGAGTCTCCCCAGGCCATACCATTTACTAACCCTGCTTTGTACTATTGAGGGGTTGGGATTTTTTTGTTTTTGTTTTGCAGACTTCTATTCTTTTCTCCATTCCTTGGACTCCACCGTAGGCAGGTAGCCATAAGAGACGTTTCCTGACTAAAGAAAGCTTTTGAAACTGTCATGGCAATTGCACCACCCAGTGGCTATAATGCAAAATGTAGCTTGTAGGATAATTTACACACACACACACACACACACACACACAGAGAGAGAGAGAGAGAGAGAGAGAGAGAGAGAGAGAGAGAGATGCAATATTCTTTCATTTGCCTTCCCCCACACAGCCAGTATGAAATGAGACTGCCCTTCTGCCGTTCAGTTCCAAAGCATGACACAAAAAGAACAGTTAGAAACAAAATATTTTAAAACATTCAGAAGGCAATTAAGACCAACAGTACTTTACAAAATAAAAAAGATACACCTGTCTTCTACATGGCTAGATAACCTCGCCTAAACAAAAGTGTTTAGCCAGTACTACCAATGCATTTGGGACACAGGTGGCACTGTGGGTTAAACCACAGAGCCTTGGGCCTGCCAATCAGAAGGTCGGCGGTTTGAATCCCTGTGACGGGGTGAGCTCCCGTTGCTCAGTCCCTGCTCCTGCCAACCTAGCAGTTCGAAAGCACATCAACGTGCAAGTAGATAAATAGGTACCACTCTAGCGGGAAGGTAAACAGTGTTCCCGTGTGCTGCTATGGTTTGCCAGAAGCAGCTTAGTCATGCTGGCCACATGACCCAGAAGCTGTCTGTGGACAAACGCCGGCTCCCTCGGCCAGTAAAGCAAGATGAGCGCCGCAACCCCAGAGTCATTCGCGACTGGACCTAATGGTCAGGGGTCCCTTTACCTTTACCTTTTTACCAATGCATTTATTTATTAAAATTATCATGGAATCACAGAATTGTATGGTTGGAAGGGATCCCCAAGGACCATCTAGCTGCAGGAAACACAGCTAAAGAATGCCTGTCAGGTGCCCATGCAACCTCTGCTTGAAAAATCTCTGATGAAGGCAAGACCACCACTTTCTGAGTTAGCCCATTCCACTTTCAAACAACTTTTTCTGTCAGAAATATTTACCTAATGTTTAGTCAGAATCTCCTTTCTTGTCATTTGAATCCATTGGTTTGGGTAAAAAAAAACAAGCTTGCTTCATCTTGCATGTGGCAACCCTTCAGATATTTGAAAATCGCTATCATGTCACCTCTCAATCTTCTCATCCCAAGGCTAAACATACCCAGCTCCCTCCACTGCTCCTTGTAAGACTTGGTTTCCAGGACCTTGGCCATCTTGGTTGCACTCCTCCACACATGTTCCGACCTGTAAACATCCTTCTTAAACCATGATGACCAGAGCAGGACACATTGCTTCAAGGTCCTGACCAAGGCAGTGGTAGCATAAGAGCTCCGCAAAGCCCACCATCTTGTTCTTACAGTAGCCGACACGGTTCCTTTGGGAAGCCCACAAGTGGAACAAGCAATTCCACCATTTGTGATTCCCAGCAACTGATATTCAGAGGCCTGCTGCCCATGACATTGGAGGTGGAACATAACCATATTGGCTAGTAGACATTGGCAAGGAGTTGGGCCCATTTAGGGAAGGGGCATTAAGGGCATATTTTGACCATTGCAGGGAATTGGACCAGATGGTCGTTGTATCCCTTCCTATTCTACACTTCTATGATTGTATGACCAAAGGCACTCCCAACACCTGGAAGCAACATTTCAGGGGTAAAACAACCAACATTCAAGTAACATTAGATTACATCCTTCAGGAATTCTATGTTAACTGCTTAAATAGACAAGGGGAGGATTCATTGCAAATGGATCAATCGGAAACTGGGGAGCATGTGCCCCTAGTGAATTACAACCGTGGGAAAGGTCTGATACATTTTTCTGTTAATCTATTTTTCTATTATTAGGTACATTGGTTATTGTTCACGTGGCTGTAATCCCTTGAAGTCTTTATTAAACTGTGCTGTTCTTTTAAAGGCTTCCTCATAAGCTGCCTGAAAGCCATTCTCAATATTTACCTGCCACAGAGGAGTAATTTCAAGTCTTTTCTCTATAAATGGGTCTGCTGCCCAATAAGGACATTTTTCTCTTTCGAAATGATCAAGTGGAACATCAATCAGGGCTGTATCAAAACCATCAGCGACAGTGGAACTTGATCCAGGAACCTTTTCAGAGTTGGACCGGGGTTATGGGCCACATTCACACCATACAGTGGTATAATACTTTTTTACGCAGTCATGATTTCTCCCAAATAATTCTGGGAGCTGCAGTTTGTTAAGGGTGCTGATAGTTGTTAGAGACTGCTAATCCTCTTGCAGAGCTATAGTTCCTAGAGTTGCTGGGAAAGAGGAATTGCTTGTATTCCCTTTGAAGAGGGGTTGACTAGAATTTTTCAGCAAGCTCTAGATTAGACACTCCCTGTGTCAAGAGCTGCCAGGACTAGACTGGGGAACTCTGGCTCTCTGTTTAGCAAGGTAACAGAACCATAGTTGGGAATATCTCCTTGACCAAGTGGATAGCCAGCCAATCATTATTTCCCTCCCCCCCTTCACTTCTCACTTGCTTCTGTGGCTCCCTATCATGCTGTGGCTCCCTATTTACATATTTTTCACCTGTGGTTCCCTTGAAATATCCTGGGGCCTCCCAGGAGGCCATATGGCTCCTGGTTGGGAAACACTGTTTTAGCTGATGGACGGAGGGATCCTAAGTTGCTCTGAGCAAGCTGGCAATGCCTTTCGGCGCAAGGGAGTCTGCAGCTTGGAATTCCATAACATGAATGTCAGAATATTTTTTTTCAAAAATATGTTATACACAAAGTGGCATTCTTGAACTTGTTTATATAGCAACAAGAACAACAGAGACTTAGACGGAAAGGACAACTGTTCCATTAGCTGAGCCTGATGTTTGACCTTCCAGTGGAAACTCCAGAACTGAGCATTTGCCTGATGTTTTCTCTAGGACCAGAAGGATGGCTTGTTTGCATTAAACTACTACTCCTCCTGTCCCGAGGAATCTTGCTGTCAGATTTGGGGCAGGAGGGGGGGAGTTCCATTTTGTGAACCCACAAGCAGAGCAAACCATTCCATTAAAAAGTGTTTAGAATATTTTAGGATTTCAGAGTTCAAGAATCCATTCAGTCCTCAGGAAACAACAGTTCTCAGAATGATAAACTAATTGAAATTGCTTCTTCCTGCCTTCTGGAACCATGTGGAGGTGAATGAAAATCAACTACCTGCTGGTGCAAAAAGCAATGGGAAACCTGTGGCTCTCCATATGTTGTTGGACTCAAAATCCCATTGGCTGCAGACAACATGGTCAATGCTGAAGGATGCTGTTAGATTTCCCCAGCCACTCTGGGTGGCTCCCAACAGAATTAAAAGCACAAGAAAACACCAGACATTAAAAAAATTCCCAAACAGGGCTGCCTTCAGATGTCTTCTAAAAGACAGATAGTTGTTTATTTCCTTGACCTCTGATGGGAGGGCGTTCCACAGAATGGGCGCCACTACCAAAAAGGCCCTCTGCCTAGTTCCCTGTAACCTCACTTCTCCCAGGGACAGGAGTGTAGCTAGCTTCTCCGGCACCCGGAGCAGCAGGGGCAGGGCAATCTGTGCATGGGGGGCACTGCATGGGGGCACCGTGGCAATCAGCGCATGGGGGCACCACGGCGATCTGCTGGGGGTGGGGGCGTGGCACGGCGATCCACCCAGGGGGTGACGCAAGCTGCCCATGGAGTCTGCCTGGCAGACGCAAGCCCCATGCTTCCATTTTGGGCAGTGTAGGGCTCTGAGCCACCCGTCACTCCCAGGAGAGACACGTGGCTCGGGCACACTGCAGGCCAGGCCCCGCGGTAAGTGCCATTTTGTCACCCCCCTCAAAGATGACATCCGGGGCTGGCTGCACCCCCCTTCCTATGCCCCTGCGCAGGGAGGGAACTGCCAGAAAGCCCTTGGCGCTTGACCTCAGTGTCCGGGGGGTGGGGTGGAGACACTCCTTCAGGTATACTGGGCCAATGCCGTTTAGGGCTTTAAAGGTCAGCAGCAACACTCTGAATTGTGCTTGGAAACGTCCTGGGAGCCAGTGATGTATTGCCAGGTAATTGGGTCTTCACAATCCAGGGGGAAAGTCAGAATTTCATCAGAATCCCTGTCACACAGAGCTTAGCTTTCCTGTTCACACCTGGCTAGCTGGCAACGCAATACTACCGTGGTGTGAACTGGTGCTATACAAAAATGTATCCTCCAATTTGAGGGTTATCTTCCCCCTATGTAAAAAGTTTCTGGTTTTCATTTGTGGGGGATCTTTACAAGTTTGGTGGTTGTGAGATGAAGCTTCCATTATTGCTGTGAGATGACATCTGTTGTGTACTTTTCTTTCCATTAAACTTTTCTCTAGTGCTTTGCCATCTTCCCATTACTCTTGATTTGGTGGGCAGTAGGGCAGGAAGTCCCATGGCAGAAGCTAACTCATGGCATTTTCTCCTGGGTTGTAACGGAAATGTGGGAAGCCAGAAATACCGGCTTAGAATAATAGAATCATAGAATATTGGAATTGGAAAGGACCCAAGGGTTATCTAGTCCAACCCCCTGCAATGCAAGAATCTCAACAAAGTTAGCTCATTTAGACCCTGGAGAGAATGATTTTATACTCGGTGTTAGCCGTCCTTAGAGTAGATCTATTGAAATGGAAAGATATGGCTAACTTAAGTACCTTTATTTCACTACTCTGAGTGGAATTATAGAAAATTGTAGAGTTGGAAGGGACCTCAGGGGTCATCTAGTCCAATTTCCTGCAATGCAGGAATCTCAACTAAAGCATCCATGACAGATGACCTTCCAACCTCCGCTTAAAAACCTCCAAGGAAGGAGAGTCCACCATCTACCATGGGAGTCTGTTCCAGTGCCAAACAGCTCTTACAGTCAGAAAGTTTTTTCTGAATGTTTAGTCGGAATCTCCTTTCTTGTAACTTGAAGCCATTGCCTCAAGTCCTAGCCTCCAGAGGAGGGGGTAGACAAGCATGGTCCCCCTTCCGTGTGACAGCCCTTAAGATTTTTGAAGATGGCTATCTCTTCTCAGTCCTCTCTTTCTAGGCTAAATATACCCAGCTCCTTCAAGTGCTCCTCATTTGGCTTTAGTTTCCAGACCATTGATCATCTTGGTTGCCCTCCTCTGCACACGTTCCAGCTTGTCAACATCCTTATTAAATCGTGGGGCCCAGAACTGGACACAATATTCGAGGATTGGTCTGATCAAGGCAGAATAGAGTTGGGACTATGACTTCCCTTGCTCTGGGCACTATACATCTGCTGATGCAGTCTAGAATAGTGTTAGCTGATTTTTTTTGTTGTTTTTTTGCTGCTGAATCAAACTGTTGACTCAAGTTAAGCTTGTGGTCCATCAAGACCCCTCCTTTTGACATGTACAGCTAGTAAGCCAGGTGTCCCCCATCCTGTATTTGTGCATCTGATTCTTCCTGCCTAAGTGCAGAACCTCATCTTTGTACTGAAATTCATTTTGTTAGCTTATGTCCAGTTCTCTAATCTGTTAAGGTCATTTTCAATTCTGATTCTGTCTTCTGTGGCATTAGCTACTCCCCACAGTTTGGTGCCATCTGCAAATCTGATGAGCACCCCCTCAATTCCTTTATACAAGTCATTTATAAAGATGTTGAACAACAACTGGCCCAGGACAGAGCCCTGTGGCACCCCACTTGTCACTTTCCCCCCAAGATGAAGGCTGCAGAATGCAGACTGCACTACATTATTAAACTGACAGATAGATTTAGGGCACTAGCAAATCAGGGGCATAAAAAGAAATCATGAGATTTTTAAATTATTTTTTTAAAGGATTTGACTTTGATTGCGAAGCTTTTGTAACCTGCTTTCAGTTTAGTGATAGGTGGGCTAAAAGTGCAGATAAATAAAGTTAGAATAACAAATGAAAGGAGCACAAAATCCAAAGTTGAAAGAATTAGGAGGGTGTGTGAATTCTGTGCCAGGTATCACGTTCCCTAGCCACATGGAATATGTATGTTTCTGACCCTTACTTGCAACCTGGTAGGCTCCATTACCTACCTGTATACCAAGGATGGAGAACCCCAGAACCAGGGGCCAAATGTGGCCCTCCAAACCTCTCTGTCTGGCCCCTGGGCTCTCCCTAGGCCACTCTCCCTACTGGCTCTGCATCACACCCTCAAGGAATGTACATTTTACCTGTACAGAGTAGGCAGTTTCCAAACACACACTTCTCTGTCATCCATCCAGGCAGTCATATAGTTCAAGAGGTGTGTGTTTGGAAACTTCCTACTCTGTACAGGTAAAATGTTGCTTTCATTCCTCCATCCACTTTTGCCTCTGGCCCTGCACAGCACTGACATGCGGCCCCCAGAGGATGGTCCAGGAGGGAATGTGGGAAAAGGTTCCCCAGACCTGCTTTTAATAATGTCAAAAGTCCCTCTTTCGAAAGGATCCCCAGAAGAGCACAGCAATGTTTGTGCTTGCTTGCATTCGAGCTGTCCTGTAAAGTCTTTGAGAAATTAAAGCAGGAGAAGAGTAAATCCCTCTCTTGCTGGAGTAGTTCACATTACGCCAGCCAAGGGATCCATTTATTTGAATTGTCTGTACAAATATCTCATCACCATAAAAATAAAAAAGGATTTGACATTTGATTTGGGTAAAAAAAAAAACAAAAAAAAAAAAAAACACCCAGCCAAGTAGTCATAATGGAGGAAATCAGAACTTACTTAGATTTCCTTCACTATTCACTCTACCAGCATTTTTCTGTTTCGCTTTTATTATTTGTATGTTTATGCTGCCAGTTCCACCAATCAAAGTGGTCAAGCTGGCACATGTGAGGTAAGGCGATCTCGTAGGTTACTTATCACCAACTAAACCAGGGGAACGCCCTACTAACATGGATCAAAGACATGCAAAGAAATCAGGACCTTTCATGTGTTGTAATAAATCTGCATCTCCACATAAAAACAAGCACATATTGCGTAATTTGGATTTTTCTTTTATTTTGAATTACACATAAAGGCAACATAGTATTTTCAGTACTTTTCAGATCCTCTTAATCTATCCCTGAATGCAGGGGCAGAGGAAGAGGGTGCGGTGGGGGGCAGGCTGCCCTGGGTGTCACCCCTGGGAGTGCTCCCCCAGGGGCCCGAGCAACTTCCTCCACCGCTGCCTGAATGCCAACCACCAGAGAGATGATTTGGAAAATGAGACTCACAGAACTATCTCAAGAGTAAGGTTGTTATTCAGTCGTGTCCGACTCTTCGTGACCCCATGGACCAGAGCACGCCAGGCACCCCTATCCTCCACTGCCTCCCACAATTTGGCCAAACTCATGCTAGTCACTTCAAGAACACTGTCCAACCATCTCATCCTCTCTCATCTCCTTCTCCTTGTGCCCTCCATCTTTCCCAACATCAGGGTCTTTTCCAGGGAGTCTTCTCTTCTCATGAGGTGGCCAAAGTACTGGAGCCTCAACTTCAGGATCTGTCCTTCCAGTGAGCACTCAGGGCTGATTTCTTTAGAGATAGATAAGTTTTATCTTTTTGCAGTCCATGGGACTCTCAAGAGTCTCCTCCGGCACCATAATTCAAAAGCATCAATTCTTCGGCGATCAGTCTTCTTTATGCTCCAGCTCTCACTTCCATACATTACTACTGGGAAAACCATAGCTTTAACTATATGGACCTTTGTCGGCAAGGTGATGTCTCTGCTTTTTAAGAGTAAGGTAGAGGAAACAAAATCCTTGAACTCCACCCAGGATCATTTTACAGTTACAGGAGCTCTTCAGTTCCTGCAGTGAGCGAACTCTAGGTAGGGTGCAATAAGAATTGCATGCAGCGTATCATATACAACCTGGTGAGAGAACATGCTCATTGCACCCAACTCTCACTTTTTCTCATTAGATTCCCCCCCCCCAATAAGTGCATCACTTAATGGAGCCGTCTTGGGAGCTGCATTGATTTTCTTCAGAGCAATTTCCATCCACAATGCAAAGGAACAGTGTGTCTGTGAGCACACAGGTATGAAAGGGACCTTATTACCGGGCTCTGATTAGGTAATTTGGTTTAGGAAGGATACCGGCATCTCTCAGGTGGGGAATATATTACTTTCAATTTACGTCTAATGAGAGGAAACTTGCAGCAAGTTTTCCCTGAACTTCAGAAAATGTGCAAAAGTTTTCTGTTCCGGGGGTGGGGGGGGGTGGAGAGAGTGGCAGTGATTCCCCCCCCCTTTGCCACCTCTTTCTTTTTAAAGCCTGGTTTACACACCTGTAACATAAAGAGGTGGTAGAATCTTCAGGTGGCACAACAGACTGTCACATTTTGTACTGTAGGTGATGGATCCAACTTAGAAGGGTCACCATTAGGCAGGGCCGTAGCTAGGGGGTGGCGAGGTGGGACCTTGCCAGGGGCGCAGGTGAGGGGGGAGCACAAAATCTCCTAAAATATGTCCATAAATAAAAATATTGATTATTGCCTCATAAGATAAGGTATTAAATACAGGGTGAATTGACTGGGTGGTGGTGGGGTTGAAGGAAAGGCGGAAACAAGAGCTAATTTGTCTGTGGCTGAGGGGTGCGATCTGGATGGTTCTGCCCAGGGGCTCAAGATCACCTAGCTACGGCTCTGACATTAGGGGTGTGGGAGAAAGTTATAATTCAGTTATCATTTAAAGGTGACCCTGACCTGATCTGCACTTTCCTAAATAATACAGCTAGCATTCAAAATTTATATTTTGCGTTGGAAAGAGAATTGGAGGGAAGTGACCCAATGTCTATATCCCACGAGTCATCAACTATTTGGGGCACCTGGGCACATTTGCAAACTGTAGAAACCATTGTGGGCACCACACACACATCATAGCCAAGCCAATCCTGCAACCATATTGTATTGGCTACAGCAAAAAGCTTCTTTTAAGTTGAATTTCAACAGGGAGGTGTATGGGTGAAAAGACCCAGAGAGTGCCAGTGAATACCTATTCAGATGCAGTCATTGGCACCAAGGTGGTGACTCCTGCTCGGTCCTCTGAAGTATTTTCTTTGACATTTTCTTTTCTTTTCACTTTTAAAAAAAAAGAAATGCAGGTAAATAGGGCTAATCATAAGAGCCAACTCCCGGGGGCCAAGGTCTCTTCAGGCTCCTTAATAAAACTTGCTGTGTTCATTGGAACCAACTCCACTCATTTAGGGAATTTGGGAATTTAGTCTGCATGTGCTCAGAGGCATTGTTCTTTATTAGGTAAAGGTAAAGGGACCCCTGACCGTTAGCTCCAGTTGCAGACTACTTGGGGGTTGCGCTGCTCATCTTGCTTTACTGGCCGAGGGAGGCAGCGTTTGTCCACAGACAGTTTTTCCGGGTCATGTGGCTAGCATGACTAAGCCGCTTCTGGAGAACCAGAGCAGCGCACAGAAACGCCGTTTACCTTCCTGCTGGAGCGGAACAGTACCTATTTATCTACTTGCACTTTGACGTGCTTTTGAACCGCTAGGTGGGCAGGAGCTGGGACCAAACAATGGGAGCTCACCCCATCACGGGGATTCGAACCGCTGACCTTCTGATTGGCAAGCCCTAGGCTCTGTGGTTTAGACCACAGCACCACCTGTGTCCGTTGTTCTTTATTAGTTCTGCCTTATAGCCTGGCTGACAAACAGGATGTTTTTGGTGCACTTGGCAGCATCCCAAAACTTAGGCACAACCTGCTCTGTCTTGGGTTACTGTTCTGCTTCTGCTTCCCACTGGAAACAGAATTTTGGGTTGGAGGGACCTTAGATCTGATTCACCAGGGCTATTTTAAGGTTCTTGATACAGGATCCTCTGTCTCATCACATGTGTCTACATGAAACAACCACTAGATGGAGACAGTTCATTGCACTTATGAAATGTACATCTGTTCACCTCAATATTTGATTAACTTGTCACATTGCTGCTCCATAAGCCAGCAAACAGCAGGGGAAAGGAGTAAATGTTGTTTGCAATGCCTGTAGGCAGTGTCTGTTTCAAAGAGCACAATGCTGTTTTTTCCTCTGTAGAGCAAAGAATCCCCTTCAAGAATCCCTGATGAGCTTTATAAAAGAGACTAAGGCACACTTGCTTATAAGTAAGCTCCACTCAACTGAACAGAACTTACTTTTCCATTGTAAGTGAGGATATGATAGAAGTGCATTAAATTATGCATGATGTAGAGAAAGTGGGTAGAGAGAATTTTATCCCCCTCTCTCATAATCTAGCTTAGGGCCATCCAGTGAAGCTGAACATTGGGAAATTCAGGACAGACGAAAGAAAGGACTCATTCACATAGTGCACAGTTAAACTATGGAATGAATTTTCTCCCACAAGTGGCAGTGATGGTCACCAACTTGAATGGTTTTAAAAGTTTACACAAAAAGACGCGGGTGGCACTGTGGGTTAAACCACAGAGCCTAGGGCTTGCTGATCAGAAGGTCGGTGGTTCGAATCCCTGCCACGGGGTGAGCTCCCGTTGCTCGGTCCCAGCTCCTGCCCACCTAGCAGTTTGAAAGCACGTCAAAAGTGCAAGTAGATAAATAGGTACCACTCCGGCAGGAAGGTAAACGGTGTTTCCGTGCGCTGCTCTGGTTCACCAGAAGTGGCTTAGTCTTAGCCTTAGGCTTAGGAGCAGAGTGAACCCTGCTCACTCTCGGTCCGCTCACCTGGCCCCTCCCCCATCAACACAACAGATTGGTTCATTTAAACAGGCATCAGTAAGGTGGGCCAGCTCCGGCAATCGGTTGTGCTGTGTGCCAGTCCGCAAATGGTGCCCACCATTGAATGGGTGAGTGGTTATTATGAGGTTTACAACATGTTTCCCTGAAACTTTTTTTTAAAATGTGTCTAGATCCAGCCGCAGTATGCCTCTGAAAACCAGTTGTTAGAAGTCACAAGGGGAGAGAGTGATGTTGCACTCAGGCTCCAGCAGGGCTCTTATGTTCTTATGACTGCTGAGTTCAGGCTTGGATATTTACCTCTAAATTCTTCTCCTGATTTGATGACAATCTAAACCAGGGGTTGTCAACCTGGTCCCTACCGTACCGTCCACTAGTGGGTGTTTCAGGATTCTAGGTGGGTGGTAGGGGGTTCTATGGCACAAGCGGGTGGGCGGCTGCTCATACCCTCAGAAACGTGTTTCTCTCTCCAGAGAGAAGCGAATAGACCCAGCAACAGGGAGTTTCCTTAACGCTCCAGCACTGCGCATGCCCAGCAGCCAGTCAGAGCAGCAAGTGCATGCCCAGTGGCCAGCGGCTTGCATTGCAGCGCATGCTCAGAGAATGCCCTCTTTTGGCCGTTTGGGGGAGGACACTTTATTTGTCGGCTTCTGTCAGAAGAGCGGCTGGATGGCGAGTGGGGCAAGGGTGAGGCAGGGTGCATGGTTGTTTCGCTCACAGTAGAAAGGTTATGGGAGCCAGGGTGGGAGAGGTCTCTCTGCTCCAGAGCGGTTTCCAGTTTTTTTTTGTTTTGTTTTTTTTTAAACAGAATTTATTAGCATTTTCATAATATAACACAAACCCAACCCCACACCTACAAATACAAAAACAAATACAAATACACATAATGTCAGGATTCTTCTTCTTATCTATATACCTTGCAAAAAAAAAAAATCTAGTTCTGAATCTTGACTTTTGACTTCCCCCGCCTATACACCTTCGGTTTTAAATCAATATACTATTTCCTTAACAACTTTTCTCTGTAAAAAATTTAACTTTACTTAAAAAGAAAAAACACAATTGTCTTAATCTTTGCATTATAACCTAGATCTTAACCAAGTATTCTTATAGCTAAACTTATTTCTTCTATCCTTTATCATGCTGCTTTTGACTTAAGATTCAATATCTCCTTACTTATTTAAAATAAACTTGTAATTAACAGACTTCACACTCCGATTTCGGATACCATGGCAGACCATTTGGATTGTACATTTAATATTTCAACCCACTCCCCCTCTGTCCATTGTCTTTTTCTGTCTTTCACCAGAACCAAATCTCCAATTGTCTTCCTGAGAGCGGTTTCCAGTTTTACTTTGCCTCACCCTAAATCAGGGGTTGTCAACCTTCCATCGAGCACTGGTAGGCAGTAAGGAAATTTTACCATCAAGAAAGATGCATTAGTGGGTGGTAGGTATAAAAAGGTTGACTACCCCTGATCTAAACCAAAGAAGAATTCCAGGCCTACCCACTTAACTCCCAACACTCCCCTGCCTCCACCTACTCAACAACTGCAAAAACCCAGAACATGCTGATAACCCTGGGGTGTTTTTTCCTCCTCAGTGGCCCATGTTGGCTCTATTCCTGTTGACTCTAACAACCTAACATTGCTATTAGAGAGAGTGACTATAGGAAGCTACTTTATACCATCAGACCATTGGTCCATCTCTGCCTGTTTAGTCTAACTGGATTGGAAGTTGCTTTTCAGGATTTCAGACTGGAAGCTTTCTCAGCCCTACCTACAGATGCCAGGCATTGCACCTGGAATCCACTGTGTTCATTGCATGTCTAGCATATAAAAAGTGTGCAAGTGGAACATCATAAGGAAGAAAATATTTTTTTTCTACTGTAGGAATGGCAGCATCTGTTTTCCCAACAGCATCCAGAGGCATAGAAAAAAACCTCTATCAACTTGTGTTCTCCATGGCTTGGGGAAACACTTTGAGGAAATCTGCCAGCCAGAGTACCTCTGTTGTTCCAAGATGAAGGCCTCTCATTCCCTCCACAGAAGAAAAAGCGCCAGAGGAGAACCCAACACCACTCTCACTCCTTCTGAAGTCCCTTGAAAGCTGAGATCACAAGATTCAATCGCAAAACATTGCCAGCACATAACTGGAGGCAAACAAAACCATTTATTTGACTAATGAATCCCTTGGGTGGCTGGGTTCTTTATTTTATTTTATTTTTTTAAGCAACCAAACTCTTATCATTCATCATCCTAATTTACTAAGCAGAAGTGTCAGCTACAAGGATGAATGAAATTCAGAGCAACCCTGTTAAGGTTTCCACAGATAATTGTGTGGTGTGATGACGAAGGGCTCCCTGAAGGGCAAACATGCATACTGAGAGAGATACTGGTTCTGGCAAGTTGGAAGTGTGCCAGAGAAGGACCAGACCAGATAAAATAGCTCTTTGGCCTGGTTTCAGATATTGACAGGATGTGCTGGAACTCTATGCAGATTCCCTGTGTGGTGAAACTTCTCAGTGAAGTTCCTTCATTCCTTGGACCTATTGCATCCACCCAACTGACCACTGGACTCTCCTGGGCAGAAAATAGTATAACAGAGCTAGGAAGCTTTTTTTAGCTCAGAGGCCACATTTTCCCATGGGCAACATTCTGGGAATTCCATCAGGAAAAGTAGTCAGAGCAATAATTGTGACTTTGTATGATAGGTTGTGTACCAGACACGCAGATTACTATGCACCTGCACACCCATCTCTCTGTCATCCATCCATCGATCCAAGCAAGATGCTGCTATCATATTTCCATTATAGGAATCTATGTTGTAGCCACATTTGGAATATTATGTACAGTTCTTAGAATCTTAGAATGCAGAGTTGGAAGGGACCTTGAGGGTCATCTAGTTCAATTCCCCGCAATGCAGGAATCTCAGGTAGATTATACATGGCAGGTGGCCACCCAACCTCTGCTTAAAAACCTGCAAGGAAGGAGAACCCACAACCTCTTGGAGTCTGTTCCCTCTATCAAACAAGTCCTACCGTCTGAAAGTTCTTCTTGGTGTTCAGTTGGAATCTCCTTTCTTGTAACTCAAAGCCATTGGTATGGGCCTTAGCCTCTGGAGCAGGAGAAAACAAGCTTGCTCCATCTTCCATGTGATAGCCCTTGAGATATTGGAAGATGGCTTTCATATCTCCTCTGCCTCACCTCAAAAGGATTGGAAGATGGCTTTCATATCTCCTCTGCCTCACCTCAAAAGAAGCCTGCCTCACCTCAAAAAGGATATTGTAGAGCTAGAAAGGGTTCAGAAAGGGGCAACCAAAATGATCAACGGGGATGGAGCAACTCCCCTATGAGGAAAGGTTGAAGCATTTAGGACTTCTTAGTTTAGAGAAAGGGTGAGTCAGAAGGGACATGTTAGAAACTTATAACATTCTCCAAATGTTCTTGCCCGTGCTTTTTTTCTAAAAATAAAATAAAAATAAAAAATTAGGGGTACTCTCATTTTCCTACTCATATTGAAATACTGCCACTCAATGAGGCCAAACTTAGATTCACAAAATGTTTAGGGGTATGCATACCCCTGCGTCCCCCCAGAAAAAAGCACTGGTTCTTACTATCATAGTTCAAGGACATATTTCTAGCCTTACAAAAACATTTGAGCAGGAGGTGGAGTGGTCTGGTAAGGCGGTGTTTACCTGAGAAAGTCTCAAGGGCCTGGATGGCACATTCAGTCTCCAAGCCTAAGATTCATCACCCTTACTGGATTTCTGTTCCAGGTGAGTCTTGCTTGAGCAACCAGGGCTTCCTGAGCTCCATCATATTCTTGTAATTCCTGTTCATTCTCAGGGCCTAACACCTGACGTTCTTCAGCCCTTTGCACCTTGGTTCATCTCCAGGCCAGCTGGTCTTCCATCAGTGATGGCTGGTGTATTTAGATTGGTGGAACATAAGGTAGAAAGACCAACAGAAGGTGGAGACTTCCGGTTAAGATGGTGATGGTTCAGAAAGCAGGCTCCGGAGCTCCGCAGATCACAGGATTTTAACTGGGTTTTAATTGGATTTAACAGAACATAGAGGCAAAACCAATGAATGACTGTAAATAAGGAGATATGGATTGGCTGAAGGCAGCCTGAGGGTAGTGGGGCCATGTCCTATTCACCCTAACAGCCAACACTGTTGTTGTTGTTGTTGTTGTTGTTGTTGTTGTTGTTGTTGTTGTTGTTGTTTATATTTCTAGACCGCCCTTCACCCAAGAATCACAGGGCTGTTTATAATATAAAAATACATTTAAACCACCTATAACACATGGGAACATGTGGAATATTTTTTAAACCAGCAACTGTAGAAATATTTTTGTTGCTGATTATAGTACTAATGTAATTACCTGGACGTAGTTGGGGTTGTTTGGGGGGGGGACACTGTATTTGATTGCTTGCATTTGATTATATGTTGTTCTTATATTCAACAAATAAAATATATTTTTTATAAAAAAAATACATAACATAATAACAAACAACACACACACACACACACACACACACACACACACACTGACCATTGTAGGAAACCCGACAGGCTTTTGGTGTGGTCCAGCAGAACTAATCTTACATCCTGAAATTGTCAGTGAGTCGACCTTGCCATCTCCACTTCTGCTACCAAGAACATGGAGTCAACTGCGCTGGCGCAAACTGACTTTGACGCTCAGCCTACTAGGAGGGGCATTCGCTTGCCTGCTTCCCCAAGCCTGGGCCTCAACATGTCGTCCATGCAAATGATAGTGTCCATCCCACTCTTTAAAATGAGAGCTCACAAAGGTATGTCATGGGACAGCATCTTGGCTTCTACTTAGCTACGTACCCTAGAGCAGTGCTGTGCTTCCTGACTTTGTAACTTGTAACCCAAGTTATGTTTGGGCCACTTGGTGGATTTTGGAGTAAAGCTTTCCATCGTAACAATGGCGTTGAGAGTCTCAGTACCACATCTGTGAGTGGGAGTCAGGACAGGCTGTCTCCTACCAATACGTCCATGGATGCCCTCCTCTTCTTTCCTGCATTCCTCGCCTCTTGCTCACCCGCCTCTCTAGTCCCCCATGTAAGTAAGCATTTAATACATTCCCGAGCAACACTGCCCCCTCTCCAGATGCACAACACATCTTCATTAACTCCCCATGACATTCCAAATTGCTGGCGATAAAGGCAAACTAAATCTGGAAAGACAACTAGAAATACTTTCCCACCCCCACACCTCCTCCTTCTCCGTGCCCCTGCACAGTGCACTTCCCGGCCCCCTGGGGCTAACTTGCAATTACAAAAAGATGAATGGAGTGAGCATTCCGCTCTCAAAATGCTTGCAGGAGATGTGGGGTTGGCATGTCTCCCACCAGATGGCGCTGGAGCTCACCAGATGAAACACCGCTGCAGGTTTTTGTTTTTTTTCAGATCCAAGGGAACACACTTTCGATCAAAGTTCTGGAAGAGATGCGGGTTCAGGAGGAGATTCATGATTGGATCTTTCAAAACTTAAATTGTTTTGTTTTGATTGTCGCAAGTGTGCTTGTGGATGGAGTGTTTTAGCCCTTACGCCTGTGGTATTTCTCCCAACCTGATGCTCGCTGTGTCTGCAATTTGGTAACACACCACTTATTCATCTTATATAGCAAAGTCAAGGGTTCTGGGTAGCCAAGGGATGGGGAGCCTCAGAAAGGTGCCCCTCTAGGCAGGGACACTCAGTGGGAAGGGGGCGAGGGGGTCAGCCCCTCCCCCAAAGAATTCTGATGAAAGGGTCACCACTCTAAAGTTGCACGGCAGCCACACATGCATGCTGGGTGGCGTTCTCATGTCACATGCATAAGCTGTGGGGTGTCCGCATGACACATCAGCATGCCCTGCAGCGTGTGTGAGTGACGTTAGCACACCACAGGGAGTGTGTGCATGGTGTGCTGATGTTGCATGGCCCCAGGCTCCCTCAACTACGGGTACAAGGTGGCGTGTATGCCTCCAGGTCATTCTATCTGGCCCTTGGGACACTTCCCCAGCTACACCTTCTGTCCACAGGCTACATAACCTGCTGCCTTTGCTTTGCACTCTGTGTGTTTTTGTCTAGCTGGAATGTGTGTTTGGTTCTGATAATGACTTGTGTTTGACCGGAGCAACTGTTACTTGAAAGCAAGCATTGAATGGGGTTGGGCCAGATGACTCCCTGAGACCCAACTCTACAATTCTATTATCTTTTTGCCCTATGAGTCTGCTGCTCAAGCACACGAGTGATTCTATCTACAAAGTTGGTGCCTAGTTATTTATGGCAAGACTGTCTCCTGTCTTGAAAAGTGCAAAGTGCTGAAGGGGTAACCTGAAAGAGTAACACTCTTCCCTACTTCCTTTTTCAACTATGTTTTGAAAGCTCAGCTGAATTCTACTAGATCTAACTTTTACCCAATTCCCTGGAATAAGCAAAGTGTGTAAATGAGTGGTTTCTCTCTAGGCCTGGGTGCAGGGCCGTCTTTAGCAGATGCGGCGCCGGGGTGCAAATATCCGCACAGCACCCCCAAATTACCACGGATAGAGTTGGGGTGGCCATAGCTGCACACTGTCAGCCATTAGGGGGTGCAACTCTCCCCCATGCCACTGCGGGAGAGCGATCCTCACAGAGGCTTGGGAGGGAAGCTGCATGCCCGCCAGCCTTATGGTTGGTGGGGTGCAGCTGGCAGGCATGCAGGGAAAGGGGAGGCTGCCGGCAAATCCGCGCAGCTCCCTCACTTGCTGGGGTGCCCCTGAGAGGCTGGCACCCTGGCGCAACACACCACTAAGCCCTATGGGAAAGACGGCTCTGCCTGGGTGATGCATCGATATATCGCCCAGGACTGGTATCAGGAGCAGATCATGTGGTATATCGCTGGTGAAACTGACACCACTCCTGAGTCCCTCTGCTAGTAGTGTCCTTCCTCTAGTGGTGCTACTAGCAGAGGGACTCAGGAGCAGTGGCATATATCGCTGAGAGAAACCACCATTGCACTCTGCCCTCATATGATCGGCAAGGCGCCGATACAGCTTGTTCCTCCCTATGCATCTTGAAACTGCTGCCCTTACCTCAGCCAAACAGTTAAGAGAGCCTCCAGTGCAGCGCTGGCTCCTGTGGGCCGGCAGCAGGGTGGGGGCTCTGCTTGGTTGGCGCTCCCTGCACAGAACAGTTAAAGGGGTCCCGATGCTCCGCCCTCCTCCCCAGCTGAGCTGCGCAAAGCACTCCCAGTGATCCTGCCCCTCGCGTGCAAGCAGCAGGAGCTCCAGGGCTGTCTCAGCTGGGGAGGGGGAACCTTCCCAATCCCCAGCTGAGCTGCGCAAACAAGCTGTGTTGACCCAGCCTGTGACTGCCTGGGTGAAACTGCCTCGGTTCCCAAGATGAGAGCTGGGGCAATTTTACCAGGTGCCTCACAGGCAGAGGCCAATACAACTTATTTTTTCAACATCGCAGTATATCGCCAAACCGCAATGTTTGGCTGGTGATACACCGCGATGTTGAAAAGCTGATATCGCCCAGCCCTATTTCTCTCTTTCTGTTTCTTGGAGGAATTGGAAGCAGATCTGGGCAAGACAACAGAAATGTGACTAGATGAGACTGGCACATACAACACTTGCTTATAAAATAAACTTGCATATTAAAATGCATGTCATATTTACATGTCTGGGTAGGCTTGTTTAAACCAAATAAGGTTTTGCAGTACAGTACAGTGAAGGACGCGGGAGCGCTGTGGTTTAAACCACAGAGCCTAGGGCTTGCTGATCAGAAGGTTGGCGGTTCGAATCCCCGCAATGGGGTGAGCTCCCGTTGCTCGGTCCCTGCTCCTGCCCACCTAGCAGTTCGAAAGCACGTCAAAGAGCAAGTAGATAAATAGGTACCGCTCTGGCGGGAAGGTAAACGGTGTTTCCGTGCGCTGCTCTGGTTTGCCAGAAGTGGCTTAGTCATGCTGGCCACATGACCCAGAAGCTGTATCCTGGCTCCCTCGACAAATAAAGTGAGATGAGCGCTGCAACCCCAGAGTCGGCCACGACTGGACTTAATGGTCAGGGGTCCCTTTACCTTTACTTACAGTGAAGGAACCTGCCTGATATCAATGTGGAGGGTTTCCAAAGGTGGTGGCACATTGAAGGATCAACTCCTTGAAAGCTCAGTGCCGGTGTTATATGACATTTGTTAAATGCCCGTTCCACAAATCAGTGTGGTCGAGTGGGCATATATTGGGTAATATCCTTTTGTGATGCAGTGGCATGCCAATTTGGATCAGGGCTCAATCCAGCTGAATGAGCCTTTATTTTCAGGTGAGGCTCCTGGTGTTTGGGGAGGGGTTTTACTGCCAACTTCCTGAACACCCGCATCTCGCTAAAGGGTGCCCAAACCTTGGTGAAGCCTCTCCTTGTCCCCCCACTGCTGCCACCAAGGAGACCTGAGAGCCCCCCCTCAAAACACTTGCAGTACCCTTAGGGTTTGTTCCTTGTTTTTGTTTTCAATCAAACCATCTCAAAAGACCTTTGAGGAAGCTGGAAACTGTGAGCAGGTTTCATGTATGGGAAGTTCCATGAATCATGGAAATCTGAATGAAGTCATTTTCAGTTTCAACCAGGTTTCTGTGAAGGCAGCCTCAGGTTTCTTCATTGCAAATGAAGGCAATTTTTTGAAAAAGAAGAGTGGGCTGGGGGAGAGACCAGGTTTGTATGGAATTGGGGGGGGGTCTGACACCCCCACCCCATTATAGATCATTGGAGTTGGAATTTGTTTCCCATTTCTAACAGGAACTCAAGGCTTCGCCTCTCAGCTCCCCCCCCCCATGGCTTTTCAAAACATTTTGCAAGCCACTGTCAGAAAGGATAGGGGAGGATTTCATTGTGAAGCTCACCACACTTGTGTCCTTCCAACACACACACACACACACACCGAAAGCAGTGATGTGAATGGCTTAGAGGTTGAATGTGCCACAGAGCTGCCTTTGGAAACTTTAATCTTTGGTTGCAGACTTTTTAGTCTGGAGAAAAGACAACATGACAGAAATTCACAAAACTATGCATGGCGTGGAGAAAGTGAACGGAGAAAGGTTTTTCTCCCTCTCTCATAATATAACACTAGAACTTGTTTATACCCAATGGGGCCAGATGTTGGATGATTCAGGTCAGATGAAAAAGTCCTTGTTCACACAGCACAGAATTAAACTGCAGAACTCACTTCCACAGGAGGCAGCGATGGCAACCACTCTAGACGCCTTTAAAAAGAGGATCAGACAAATCCATGGAGGAGAAGGCTATTGGTGGCTATCAGATAGGTTGGCTGTACTCTAGCTCCACAGCTGGAGGAAGCAATGCTTCTGAGTAACAATTGCTGGCAACCACAGGAGAGAAGAGTGCTGCTGTGGTTCAGTCCTGCTTGCAAGTTTCCCATAAGCATCTGGTTGGCCACTATGAAAATAAGATGCTGGACCAGGTGGGATGTTGGCCTGATCAAGCAGGCTTTTAATATGTTCTCATGGATATCAGGAGAAACATCTTAAGGATAAAAGCAGTCTGACATTGACATCAATTACCTACAGGGGCATAGAGATCTCTTTTGATGAAAGCTTTCAGTCAATGGCTTGACAGTCATCTTCTGAAGTTGCTATAGCTTGGGGGGGGAGCTCAAGTTGGGGACCAAATGTGGTCCTCCAAGCCTCTCTGTCTGTCCAAGAACCCTCAGGGCTCTCCTGAGCCTACACTCCTTCCCAGACCACACCTGAGACCAGCAGTGCAGGACAGGCAAGATTGTTCACCCTTGAAGGTGGTGGGGCATTGAGGGAGCCCACTGTACTCCAGGTCAAGCCTGACCTAGGGGTGGAGCTGCTGCAGCTGGCACACCACAACTGAGGAGAGTGGGTGGCAGCATTGCTGCTACTCTCCTCTCTCCACCCCCTAGTTGGTCTTCACCCAGGGGTGGAGCTGTGGCTGACAGTGTTGGGCCGATTCAGGATCCAATGAGGTAGCCTGTCGTGGGGGCACCTGATCATGTCCCCTCAAGGCATGCCCCCTCCCTCTATGCTACTGCCTGTCAGTGGACTTGCTCCACCCACACCTAGAGGGCTTTTGCCCAGCTGGGTCATGCCCTTGCTGTAATAATGCCTCTTACTTTCCTGAGTATGTTCGTATAAACCACTTTATTTCACGTGCCTTGAATGTAGGGATGGGAAAAATTGCCCATTTCAGTTCCTCACCCCCCCCCCCAAATCTTTAGTTCCTCACATTTCTACATTACTTTGTGGTTTGTTTGTTTGTTTGTTTGTTTAAAAAACACACAATGTTGCTCATTTGGAAACTTAACTGTATTCCAGAATGAATGTCCGCTAATGCAAAATGTTTGTATACAATTTTGCCAAATGTTCTTGTCTTTGCAAAGCACCCCCCCCCCAATATGTAATACATTTTGGCTTATTAGTTTAATAAATATTTGCATCTTTATACACAGCATATGTATTTCCACACACGTTATGTGGCCGGAGACCTGCACTGCGAAATTTGGAAGTGTGAGAATTTCTCCAGTTCTCAAGCTCTTTTGGAGAGTATAAGGTAAAATCAACTTTTAAATGTGAATAGGAGCAAATTTCTCCTCCAACCCTACTTTAACATAGCCTACCATGCAAAAGAAAGAGTCACATCAGAGCCAGCATTCCACAGTTTGATGTGGTAGGTGATATGGTTGCAGAGGCATTGCCTGAGCTCACGGCACCTGGGGAGGGAGGCCATGAGCAAGCACCGGGGGAGCAGGTTGCCGAGGGTAAAGGAATCCGGCGTCACACCCAGCCCTGTGTACCAAGGGAGAAATGAGGCACCATGGCCAACGGAGCCAATTCCTCCCTGGGCTGCGGGGCCCCCAAAATGTGCCCCCTCCCCAAATGCAACTGGGGCCCCTGCCCCAGATGCCCCCCTCCATGCTACACCACTGGAAAGGTAGGCATCTTCAAATATTTGAAGGGCAGGATCCAAACCAATGGATTCAAACTACAAGAAAGGAGATTATAACTAAACATTAAGAAATAGATAACTTTGGAAGGTGGTTGGTCCTCCTTGGTTGGAGGTTCATAAACAGAGGTTGGATGGCCATCTGCCAGGAATTCTTTAGCTGTGATTCATCCTTTGCAAGAGGTTGGCCTACATGACCTTTAGTGATGCCTTCCAACTGTATGATTAGTGGATGCCTTAAAAGGAACTAGGGTTTTCAAAACCCAACAGCCCCAAAGCAACTGAAGGTGAAATGGAAACCATACTTAATATTAACCAGCTGAGCCAAAGTAATGCTGGGATGTGGACACTTGTTGTTGTTGCTTAGTCGTTTAGTCGTGTCTGACTCTTCATGACCCCATGGACCAGAGCATGCCAGGCACTCCTGTCTTCCACTGCCTCCTGCAGTTTGGTCAGACTCATGTTAGCAGCTTCGAGAACACTGTCCAACCACCTCGTCCTCCGTCATCCCCTTCTCCTTGTGCCCTCCATCTTTCCCAACATCAGGGTCTTTTCCAGGGAGTCTTCTTTTCTCATGAGGTGGCCAAAGTATTGGAGCCTCAGCTTCAGGATCTGTCCTTCCAGTGAGCACTCAGGGCTGATTTCCTTCAGAATGGATAGGTTTGATCTTCTTGCAGTCCACGGGACTCTCAAGAGTCTCCTCCAGCACCATAATTCAAAAGCATCAATTCTACGGCGATCAGCCTTCTTTATGGTCCAGCTCTCACTTCCATACACTAGGACACTAGGGGGCACAATAGGTTAACAAGTAAACTCAGGTGGTACCTGCTTACTCTATAGGAGGATCAGCACAGAAGCATCATCCTTCATACTGACCTGTCTCCCGTGTTCCACTCGCTGTGAATTTATGGAGCAGTGATTGTGTGAGTTTCCTTCATTATTCCCAATGGCATTTTCACTTCTTAAGTGTGTTTCCATAATTATGGTAATTATTTTTTTTTTCAAAAAAAGAATAATAATCAAACCCTCCATGAGTAATGGGAATGCCAAAAGAAACCTGACAAACCATAATTTTATTTTGCTGGGCGATAAATCAAAATGCAGGCTTGATTTCACAGTTGACTGGGATATTTGTTTCACTTGATCGCACCTGCGTCCCAGACGTTTCTTGTGCCAAGCGTTCTCCCCAAACGCCCAGCATGGTGCTGCAGAACCTAAATCTTCACCTTTGAAGGGGCCAAGCTCTAAGGTGATGCTAAAATGCTCTTTGTCTCATAGAAGGTGGAGGGCACAAGAGTCCTTCACTGACCTATTTTCGTTGGGAAAATGTTGGCGGCTATGCTAGGATGTTCCTATTTTCATCAGAAAAAAATATTGAAGGGTTTATAGAGTTATGTAACCCCCGAACCAAGGAGATAAGTAACTTTACAACTTTTAGAAGACATCTGAAGGTAGCCCTGTATAGGGAAGATTTTAATTTTATTTTTATTACTTTACTATGTTTTTATATATGTTGGAAGCTGTCCAGAGGGGTTGGGGCAACCCATTCAGATGGGAGGGATGTTGTGGTTGTGGTTGTTATTTAGGACATCCCTATTGGGAGGGTATGAAATTAGCAACATCCACTACCCTCCCCTTAACCTTTCTTCAGGACAGGTAGAAAAACCAACCTGGTTGTGGAGATGTAGTTCATGTGTAAATGAAGATAAATTAAAGGTGTGGGTTAAGGAATCATTATATTTTCATTGTTACAATACCCCAGTGCTGATTGCTGCTGCCATTCATTCACAACTGTATTCTTGCAATAAGCTTTTAATTGGCAATATGTAGACACATAAATTAAAATAGTTGAGGTTTCCGCTTTTTGCTTAAGAGAGTCGTTAAGAGAAGCACTTCAGCACGTTTGGATTGCAAGAAATCTGGGGCCTTTCCAATGATCAGAGCATATGGTAAAGGCTCATCAGGGGTACATTTGTCAGAATGGAAATTCCTCTTTAGATTTCCCAAAGGAATAAGCTTTAGACACACATTTCATAAACTATTTTGGTGCATCTGCCAAGGAAACATCACTTTTGATGTCACTTTTTCCTGAAGGGGACACATTGCAGAGATGAGTTGCCCCTCACATCTGCTCTAATAAGAAGCTACAATTGGCTGGATAAAGCCAACCATACACAACTCAAAATGCTGGTGCGTCTGCTAAGCCAGGCTTGAAAACAAACTTCAGCAGATCTTAAATGCCCACTTCTAATGAGATTTCAAAGCTCTGAAATTATTCTATGGCTCAGATAGCAACCTGAGCTAGAGAAGAATTCTTGGGGGTGGGTTGTATCTCAGTGGTACATACAGAAGATGCCGGGTGCATCCTCCACATCTCCAAGCAGAGCTGGGAGAAACCCGTTTGAAACATTGGAGAGCTACTACCAGTCACTAGAGACAGTAGATGAATTGATAGTCTGACTTGCTATAAGGCAGCATCCAATGTTCCTACCACCACCCACTCTGTGTATCAGCTCCCCACTCCCCTAAATACCTCCCCGCTTGGCATTTTACCTGGAATGGCAGCAACAATAGGGATAATTGAACTAACACTCTGGGGAATTTCATGTCCCATCAATTGCTGGGTCCATGCATATCAGCCAGCCAGGATGCCAGGTCAGGATGGCAGGATACTAGGTGAGGGTTAAGGAAAACCCTTCCTCCTCCCTCCCTCCACAACTGATCCTACTGTTGCTACAAAGCCAGGGAAAGTTTCAACTGCACTTTTCTGAAAGATAGTTTACTAGTTGCTGGTTTCAGGCAGTGGACATTCCCAACCCTACCTGAAGTTGCTGGGGATTGAACATCAGACCTTCTGTGTGCAGATCTCTCTGTGGCTTTTGATATTACTGACTATGGTGTGCTCCTGGAACAGCTCTGTGGGATAGTTAGCAGGGGCAACGCATTACAGTGTCTCTGGTCCTATCTACAGGGTCAAGTTCAGAGCGTGGTTTTTGGCCTTCTGACAGCTATGGTATGGAGTGTCACACAGGGCACTATTTAATCCCCATTGCTGTTTTTTCATCTACATGAAGTTGGCTGTCATTAGGATATTTGGGTGCCAAAAAGAGCATAGGAAAAGGCCTAATATTGATCATTGGTTCATCTAGCTCTGTACTGATTTGCACTCAGCTCTGTTTTTCTATAGCATCCCTGCACCAGTGCCTTGATGAACCAGTGAGCTGGAGAAAGGGAAACAAACTAAGCTAGAATTTTGGCAAGGCAGAGATGAGTGGACTTTGAAAAATCAACCCATTGCCTGGTTTGAAGCAAGTAGCACTCCCACTGAAGGAGTAGGTATGTCATCTGGGACGGCTCCTGGATCCAGCTTTGTCACTGAAGGCTCAGGTAGCCTTAGTGGCCAGGAGTGCCTTTCTACAGCTTTGACTGCTATGACTGTTGTGGCTGTTCCTGGGCTGGAACTTAGCTCAGGCATTGGTAACTTCAAGACTGGATTACTATAATGCACTACTGTATATATGGAGCTTCCATTGAGGTTGACTTAGAAACTCTGGTTACCTCAGAATGTTGCCACACAATTGCTGGCAGGTGTGAGATCCTGCTGGCATATTAAATCTGTGCTCATGTATCTGTGCCGGCTGCTCATTTGTTACTAGGCCAAGGGCAAGGCTTTATATAAAGCCCTTCATGGCTTGGGACCAGTTTATTTGATGGATTACTTTGTCTGATACATGGAAGTTTAACCACTTTGTAGAACTTGCACTTGTACAAGTGCAGCTCCTGTCTTTTGGAAGCCACCCCACTCACTGAGCAGGCGTACCCAGGCATGTACCATATTTTTCCATGTATAAGATGTCCCTGTGTATAAGGCGCCGACTACCTTTGGGGGCCCCAAATTGAGAAAATGGGGGGGGGGAGATGTCCCAGAGTTGTTGGGCTTTTTTTCCGGTGGGAAGGATTGCCAAGATTTGTTGGGCTTTGGGGGGAGTGGAATGCCCTGAAAATAACTCACTCGATGCTGCCAATCGTGCGCGTTGCATAAGAAAACACCTTCTTTTAGAGTAAAATAACCTTGTCTTATACACAGAAAAATACTGTAATTTAGTTATTTATATTTTTGTTTCAAAGATTTACTGAATATTGGTGGTTATTTTATGCATACAGGTTATGCGTTTTCGGGTGGCGCTCCGTGCCGAACCCGGAAGTACCGGAACAGGTTACTTCCGGGTTTTGGTGCGCGCACATGCGCAGAAGCACTAAATCACACTTTGCGCATGCGCAGAAGCGCAACCCACGCATGTGCAGATGCGGCGCTGCGGGTTGCGAAAGTGCCTCCTGCACAGATCACGTTCGCAACCCAAGCGTCCACTGTATTTATTTGTGCTAAAAGTTTTGTACCATTGTACAGTAGGTTGGAACTGAGAGAAACCTCCATCTGAAATACTGGTGAACAGTTGCCAGTCAGTGCTGGCAGTACTGAGGTAGATGAAATAATTGGTCTGACCCAGTGCAGGGCAGCTTCCTATGTTCCTAAACTTTATTAAAGAACATTTATTGCAATGTTTCTAGTTTGTGTTCCTCGATCTAACAAGGAAACCTAAAGAAAAGTTTCATGAACTCATTTGAACCTTGGAGTGGAGATGCTGGGGAGAAATATCAGGATATTTCCAAGTCAGGTTGATGGTTCTAGCCTGTTCTTATTTTATTCTAAATTTATGTACCCAGCCAAGAGTAATATTATTTGGAAAGAGAAACAGAGAGAAAGAAAAAGAAAAAGAGAGAGAATATGTACACAGAGGCTTACATTGGGGGTGAAACGGAGGGAATGGTGTTCTTCACAAAACAATTAATTTCATATATTTTGGACAATGACAAAGAGGGAAAGCCTTCCTGGACAATATTTACTATTGGAGCTCAGATGGAAATTCTACGAAATGCTGGCTTTGCTCCGTGCAGGCTTCCCACTCCACTGTTCTTAAAAAGCTGAGAAATTGCTTATCTTAGCATTTGTAAGTTTATTTTTGGATGTGATTACAAGGCCTGTCATGTCAACTTTCTGAGAAGGTTGCACCCATTGTCCTTAGAAAGCTAAAGTGTGCTTACTGTGGGGATTGCTTTTTTCTGTTACTCAATTGTTTAAAATCGGAGAAGTCACTGAGGTTGTTCTTTGACCCAGCTGTGTTGATGGATTAAAGATGGGAGTGAGTGAAACATTTACCACAATACACACACACACACACACACACACAAACACACACACAGAAAACCCCCCAGAAAAAAAACAGTCAGCACCCATAGGCTGTGGCAAGTGGCTGCAAGAGGCTTCCCTCAAGATGACATCCAAATAAAACCTTGGCTCTCTGTCAGGCCCTCAAGACTGTCCCCAAACCACACCACTCTGGCCCCACCCTGTACCTTCTTTCATTCTCCCCCAGATGGATAAGATAGAGAGGGCGTGTGTAGAAACTAGACTGATATACAGAGGTCAAATTTACATCAGTTTCTCTACCCCTCTTGACTTTGTGCCCACCATGGTTATATGCCCCCCCCCCCAAGCAGGAGTTGCCCATCCTATTTCAATGCCTGAGGTTGAAACGGAAGGTATGCCCTCCAAGTGTCCTGATTTCCCAGGGGCAGTCCTGGAACTATAAAAGCCATCCTGGCTTCTGATTCGTTCTCAGAATGTTCCTATTTCCCCTGCCAGTGCTGCCGCCACCAGTGGCATCACAACGGGGGGTGGCGGTGAGGGTGCTGCGCTCCGGTGGCAAGTCTCCGGAGGTGACAAGGCGGTGCCCCGCCACAGCCTCACACTGAAAAAGACCCCCTGCTGTGGCTGTACGGTGGTACCTCGACTTACGAGCGACTCGACTTCCGGCATTTTCGACTTCCGAATCAGTTCCGGAAGTGAAAAAATGGCCGCCGCTTCCGAAATTTTCGAGGGGAAGCAGCGGCACGATACCTCGACTTACGAGGTTTTCAATGCGGTTTTTTCAACTTGCGAAGTTTTTTTCCGTTTCGAGATGGCGCCTTCGACTTATGAAATTTCGACTTACGAGGGTGTCTTCGGAACAGATTATCTTCGTAAGCCGAGGTACCACTGTATATGTTGATTTTATTTGAATCTGGGAGGGAGTTATGATAAAGGGGGGTTCTTTATCTGGCCTATTGTGGTTAGAAAGGCCATGTTCCTTGTCACAAATGTCCTGGCCATTCATAGCAAAAAAACAACAACAACAACCAAAAAACATGTACCAGGTCCCTGCCAGATGATCTTAATAGGCAGGAGACTCATATAGGGGGAGCCTCTATCTAAGATGTTACATGAAACTCTATGGGAAATAAATTGTGGGCAAGCCTGCACTTTAGGGGGGAAAGAGAGTGTGTTCTTAAAATGTTCTTGGAGGGTTTGACACACAAAGCTGCCTCAGGTTAAGTGCCTTGTGTACTCTCTTCGGGGGGGGGGGGAGTTTTCACAAGAAAGAAAAGCTTTTACAGGGATATTTTTAGGGAGATACAGAATATTGAGAGATTCTGGCATAGGAGCCAACTCCTAGAAGCCAAATTCCCTTCGCCCGCCCCCCACCTAAAATATTTGAGGGGGCTGCCCTCCCCCAAGTTGATGGGCATTGCCATTCAAATGGTGTGCGTGCACTGCATCATGTGATCGATTATGCAGGGCGGGGCTTACCTGCCCACCACCCAATATTTTACTCAAGTTGGTGTTGCAAAACAGCAGCGTCTGGGCTGAAGGAAAACTCCACGCAGCAAATGAGGTATAACAAAAGGTTTATTGCTTGGCTAGCCAGCAAGCTGACTCAGAGGAATCAGTTTCCAAAGTCTGAGCCCCCTAATAAAGGGAGGGGCTCCTTCATATACATTTCTGTTATCTCTTAAGGCACTACATATGTATAAACTGCAGCAAAATCCTTCTAATTCTAGGCTACACCACCCTATTAGAATACCATTTATGGTCTTTCCTTAATTGCCTATACATTGAGCAAGCACACAAATAACTCTCTCTAAGCAGCACCTCGCTGCACGTGATCCCTTTGCATTCCTTTCCTTATATGGGTTTACCTAACGGAGTTTATGGGACACGGGTGGCGCTGTGGGTTAAACCACAGGCAGGGCCATCTTAAGCCTATCTGGCACTGTGGTACAGGGATCCCTCCGGCGCCCCCCACACCCACCTTTTCCTCCGAGGAAAGGTGGGCGTTCTGCGTGGATCCCTTCTACGGGGACCCCTCGGGCTCCTTCCCGCCTGCCCCATGCCCTCCTCCAATCCTGTGCTGTGGCAGGCTAGAGAAGCGCTCAGAGGAGGGGTGGGCACCGGGGATCGCGCCCGCCTCCTGGGTGGGGCACGCACACCAGCCGAAGAGGGATGGACAGAGGGAGGGAGAGCTGATCAGTGCACGTCCAGCTTGCTGTCACCAATTGCCCCTCCTGCCTTCTCCCTGGCGGCTGGCAGGCTGCCGCCCCTACCAAGCTACCAATGTGGCCCCCGGACCTCTTCCCTGGCACCCTCCACAACATGGTGCCGTGGTTCCCCGTGCCACTAGCCTCTATGGCTAAGACACCCCTGACCACAGAGCCTAGGGCTTGCCGATCAGAAGGTAGGCAGTTCGAACCCCCGCAACGGGGTGAGCTCCCATTGCTCGGTCCCAGTTCCTGCCAACCTAGCAGTTCGAAAGCACCATGCTGACACTCTGGGATGTGTTTTTGCAAGACAAAGATAACAACTCATGGTACATGATTAGGATATCCTGGCTTGAAGGTCTCTATATGTATCACTGGCACCCCTGGATTCTGGACAGACAAAAGGAAGTCTGTTACATGGGAAATGGAGCAAGCTTCGTTTTCTGCTGCTCTAAGGGCCCCAGCCAACAGATTCAAGTGACAATAAAGGAAATTCCAACTAAACATTAGGAATAACTTATTGATGGTAAGAACTGTTCAACAGTGGACCACACTCCCTCAGGTAATGGTGGACTTTCCTTCATGGCCATCTGTCAGAGATTCTTTACCTGTGGTTTCTGCATTACAGGGGTTGGACTAGATGATCCTTGGTGCCCTTTCCAACTCTACAGTTCTATGATTTTATAAGTGCTTCTTCACACAGCACAGTTAAACTATGGAATCTGTTCTCTCAAGAGGTAGTGATGGCCACCAACTTGGACGGAATTAAACAAATCCATGGCAGTTAAGGCTATCCATGGCCACTAGCTGCGATGACTATGCTCTACCTCCACTGTTGGAGGCAAGTTACTCTCTGAATACCAGTTTCCAGGAAGCACGAAAGGGGAGAATGCTGTTGCGCTCTGGTCCTACTTCTTGGCTTCCCATTTGGACATCTGGTTAGCCACTATGAGAGGTGGATGTTGAACTAGATGAGTCTTTTTCCTAATTCGGCATGGCGCTTAGTCTTAGTAAAGGCAAAATGGTATGAAAAGAAGCAGGGAAGAGAGAGCAAGGGAATGAGGAGGCATAAGCTCTATTCAGTCATTCCATTAATGTCTTAAATGTCTTAGCTATCAGTTCTCAGTTTCCTCTTATCCATGCTAAACATACACAAAGCCCTCAACCATTCCTCATAAGACTTAGTTCCCAGGCCCTTGGTCATCTTGCTTGCCCTCCTCTACACAGGTTCTAGCCTGTCAACATCCTTCTCTAATTGTGGCACTCAGAACTGGACACAGTATTCCAGGTGTGTTCCAGGTGTGTTTTGACCAAGGAAGAATAGAGCGGGACTATTTCTTATTCTTCTGCTTCTTAGGAGAAAAGCAATGACAAACCTAGCCAGCATCTTAAAAAGCAGAGACATCACCTTGCCGACAAAGGTCTGTATAGTTAAAGCTATGGTTTTCCCAGTAGTGATGTATGGAAGTGAGAGCTGGACCATAAAGAAGGCTGATTGCTGAAGAATTGATGCTCTTGAATTATGGTGCTGGAGGAGACTCTTGAGAGTCCCATGGACTGCAAGAAGATCAAACCTATCCATTCTGAAGGAAATCAGGCCTGAGTGCTCACTGGAAGGACAGATCCTGAAGCTGAGGCTCCAGTACTTTGGCCACCTCATGAGAAGAGAAGACTCCCTAGAAAAGACCTTGATGTTGGGAAAGATAGAGGGCACAAGGAGAAGGGGACGACAGAGGATGAGATGGTTGGACAGTGTTCTTGAAGCTACCAACATGAGTCTGACTAAACTGCAGGAGGCAGTGGAAGTTAGGAATGCCTGGCGTGCTCTTGTCCATGGGGTCATGAAGAGTCGGACACGACTAAACAACTAAACAACAACGGCAATTACTTCCCTTGATTAGTACACTAAACTTATGTTGATGCAGCCTAGAATAACGTTCTCTTTTTTTTGCTGCTGCATCACACTGTTGACTCATGTTAAACTTGTGTTCTACTAGGACCCCAAGATCCTTTTCAGGTGTCCTCCATCTTATATTGTTGCAGCTGGTTTGTCCTGCCTAAGTGCAGAACCATACCTTTGTCCCTGCTGACATTTATTTTGTTAGTTTTGGCCCAGTTCTCACATCTGTTAAGGTCATATTGAATCCTGATTCTGTCTTCTGGGGCATTAGCTACCTCTCCCAGTTTGGTGTCATCTGCAAATTTGATGAGCACCCCCTCAATTCCTTCATCCAAGTCATTTATGGAGATGTTGAAAAATGGGCCCAGGACATAACCCTACGGCACCTCGCATCTAAGTTTTTCCCAGGATGATGAGGAACCATTAATGGGTTATTCTTGGGTTTGGTCAGCCAACAAGTCACAAATTCACCTAAGTTAGCTTGTTCAACCCACATTTTACCATCTTCCTCGCAAGAATATCATGGCAGATTTTGTCAAAACTCCTACTGTAATCCACCAAGCTTGTAACTCCAGCAAAAAACAGAAATGAGATTTGTTTGACATGACTTGTTTTTAAGAAACCTGTGTTGGGCCTTAGTAATCACATCATTATTTTCTAAGTGCTCACGGACCAACTGTTGAATTATTTGCTCTACAACATTTCCTGGTATCGATGTCAAGCTCACCAGTCGGTAGTTACCTGGGTCTTCTTTCCCCCCCTTTTTTGAAGATGGGAGCAACATTTTCTTGCCTCCCGTCTGCAGGGATTCACTTGTTCTCCAATAATTCTCAAAGATCATCAGTGCCAAGTGATGTAGGGAAAGACCCATTAAGATCTGGTCTATCTCAGTTTTCAGAGATAATGGGACTAACTCCATCCCATGCATTCTGAGGGAGGTGTTTTTTAATGAAAAATTATAAGACACCCACCCTCCCCCCATTAAAGTTTTTCCTTCTAACTGCTAATATCACATTGGGAGCAGGGGGAGGGGTAGCAGCAGCAGCAGCCATTCCTTCCCCATACAATTCCCTTTGAGAGAAGAAGAAGAAGAAGAAGAAGAAGAAGAAGAAGAAGAAGAAGAAGAAGAAGATGAAGAAGAAGAAGAAGAAGAAGAAGAAGAAGAAGAAGAAGAAGAAGAGTTTGGATTTGATATCCCGCTTTTCACTACCCAAAGGAGTCTCAAAGCGGCTAACATTCTCCTTTCCCTTCCTCCCCACAACAAACACTCTGTGAGGTGAGTGGGGCTGAGAGACTTCAGAGAAGTGTGACTAGCCCAAGGTCACCCAGCAGCTGCATGTGGAGGAGCGGAGACGCGAACCCGGTTCCCCAGATTATGAGTCTACCGCTTTTAACTACTACAACCACACTGGCGAGAACACAACCTAGTTCCTCCTAGGGGCCTTGCCTTACATGCATTCAAAGCACACGGCAGCAAGGAGCCCTGTGCATTAGCCTCTCAGATTGGGGCAGCTGTATACCCTATTTTAGAAGTGAAATTGGAGGGGTGCTATACGTATAGCACATAACCTACGAGGCCACCTTGTAAAATTATCCACCAGGCTGGGGATTCTAGAGTGGACCGTCGTTTTGTTTCAGGTAATGATCCATTGGGATTGAACAGGTTTGGCATAAGAATCTAATAAGATAAGATATAAGATGATAAGATAAGATAAGATAAGATAAGATAAGATAAGATAAGA
Organism: Lacerta agilis; assembly: GCF_009819535.1. Classification (NCBI taxonomy): domain Eukaryota; kingdom Metazoa; phylum Chordata; class Lepidosauria; order Squamata; family Lacertidae; genus Lacerta; species Lacerta agilis. The sequence continues at coordinate 6,573,342 of NC_046331.1, read as the reverse complement.
TAAGATAAGATAAGATTTCTTTATTGTCATTGTACAAGTACAAGTACAACGTTGTACAAGTGCAATGAAATTGAATGCCATCCCATAAAAACAAGACAAAAACAAACAAAAACACATTTTCAGCCACACATGCACATACATACACACCCATCACAACTCTCCAAGGTCATATTATCTGGTTACAGCATTTAAGATGGTTATAGCTCTGGGGTAGAAACCATTTTTTAAAATCTATTTGTTCTTGCTTTAATGGTTCTATATCTGTTGCCCGAAGGCAGTGGTGCAAAAGGACTGTATCCCGGATGAGGTGGATCCTGTAAAATATTGTTCACTTTTTTAAGGCAGCGGGAACTGTATAGTTCTTCCAAAGATGGGAGAGGGTGACCAATAATCTTTCGGACTGTGGTTATGACCTTCTGGAGCACCTTCCTCTCCATGGCTGTGCAACTGGAAAACCACACACAAATACAATATGCAAGAATGCTCTCTATGGAGCCTCGGTAGAAGGACAACAGCAGTCTCTCACTCAGATTGTTCTTCTTTAAAAGTCTGAGGAAGTAAATTCTCTGCTGGGCCTTCTTTACCAGAGCGGTAGTATTTGTGCTCCAAGTCATACCCTCTCCACCCGGTCCCCGCCGATATACAGGGGCTGAATATCCGCCTTTTTTCCTGTAATCCACCACCAGTTCCTTTGTCTAGGCAGTATTAAGAGCCAGATTATTTTCTCCATGCCAAACACAGAGCTGCTCCACCTCGTCCCGATAGGCGGACTCATCCCCTCCTGAAATGAGCCCCACCACCATAGTGTCATCAGCAGTAGTGTCAAGAGCTTGCTGGATGAAGCCAATGGCCCATCTAGTCCAACATTCTGTTCTCAAAGTGGCCAACCTGCAACAGGATTTGAGCACAAGAGCACTCTCCCCTCCTGTTGCTTCCAACAGCTGGCATTCAGAAGCATTGCTGCCTCTGAGTTTGGAGGCAGAGCATAGTCATCATGGCTAGTAGCTGACGAACCTCCACTTCACACTCCCCCCTTGTTACTAAGTGAATTTCTAATCAGGTGTTCTGGGTCAAATTTCAATCCACCCCACCTGTCCCTCTGAGGTCCGTCTGTGATGTCAATCCCCTTTTATTATAATCTGGGAATCTCTTAGTAACGGGAGTTTTCCTGTCCAGTGGCCGTGGCCGGTTATATCCTCTGCTCTGCGCTTCAGGGGTTAAACTCTTCTTTGCCTACAGTTCGGGGTCTCTCTTTCATTAGATCCCTCACTATATCAGTTAGCTAAGCCCTCTTATCAACTCTGTGACAATACCAGGGTTTCCACCCGCTAGCCCCTCCTGAGGGAACTCCAAGACACAAACTATCACCCTGCAGGTCAGTTTTGTCCTTTCCCTGAGTTCACCTCCTCATGAGCATACATAGCTCGCTGGACCAAATGAACGACGATATTTTCTTAGCTCAACATAAGAAGTCTTTATTTCTTTCAGAACATAACGGTTTCAGTAATGGTTTATAAGCTTAGTTTCATAACAGAGTAAACTCTTTCTTTCAGCATCATATACACATCTTCAACGTATCCTAACCTATCCTAACCTACCCACCACTAGTTTTGTGGCGATCACCAGGGTCCCCGGTCGTTTAACGGACTATTGATCCCTGTGCCACCACGGCACTTTCGCTGCCACCAACCAGGATCCCCTCCCTGGCAATCACTGTCACAGTCAGGGTGTGATTTTAAACAAAATAATAAGTATTTATTTAAAACTTCAACAACTTAAGATATTGGTTACATTGGTATAGCCTTCTCCTCCGTGCATTTGTGTAATCCTCTTCTAAACTCATTGAGGTTGGTGGCCATCTCTGCCTCATGTGACAGTGAGTTCCATAGTTTAACTATGAGCTGCATGAAGAGGTCCTTTCTTTTATCTGTCTTGAATCTTCCAGCTCTCAGCTTTGTTGGGTGTCCACAAGTTCAAATATGAGAGGCGTATGGCACATGGACACCAATTTTACAAAGGCAATGCCCATCAAACTTTTTTTGGGGGGGACAGTCCCCTCAAATATATTATTGTGGGGACTGAAGACCCCCCTCGTTGCCTAGGAGTTTGAGCCTATGCTAGTGGGGGTAGCTCCAGATGGTGCTTTGAGGCAAGCCATCCATGAAACCACCTCTCTAAAAATGGATCCTTCTAGGGAGGAACCCTTATGAGCTCATCCACCTTTTCATTGGATTGGCTGGTTGGATGGAATTTATCAATAAAAGCAGGAATGAGATGACTCATTGTTATCTCCCTGGCAATGAGGTAATACACCTAAAAGAGAATGTGACTCTCATCTGAAAAACCTATTTCCCCCTCCTCTTTGAATTCATTTCCCTGATGCAATGCGGCACAAAGAAATTAGAGTCATTGTATTAAGATTAAAATGGGTATCGTGTCAAGGCAATTTAATTCTGCCCAGAGACAGCAATTCAGAAAATAACCCTCTCACACTCGAACTTTCTTCCCTGGAAGCTCGGAGGCTTCATCCCACTCGCATATCAGCACTACACCAATTTTAACCCTTTTAAATTATACAAGAGGCTATAAATTGTAGCTTTGAAGACACAGGGATGGATAGTCATAGATCATTTCCTAATGAGTCGAAAAATGTTATCGGGATAAGGGAAGGAGCAAGGGGGCAAGGTATCAAATGGGCTGTCATTTGAGTGGTGGAGTTTGTCAGGGACTTCTGCTGGCCAGTGGCTCTTGTGAACAGCATCAGTGCAGCTTCTTGGCAAAGAATCTTCCCAGGTTGACTCCACCAATGGTGCCTGCTGGCTTCTCCTGTCCCACAGGAAGGTTGCCAAATCAGAAAAAAGGATACATTACAAATGAATGAGCAGTGCCCTGAGGACTGAAGACAGGATTTACTTTTGCAGGCCAGAGGACTAAGGCTGCAGCAGATAGGAGGGAAGCAGGGCAACTCTATCAGTTCTGCTGAAACCTGCAACATTTGGATCATCTCCTTGTTTTCTGGGTTTCTGCATGAACATATCCCCTCCTCCCTCACAATTTCCTTTCCTTGTGTAAAGGTAAAGGGACCCCTGACCATTAGGTCCAGGTCGCAGACGACTCTGGGGTTGCAAGGCTCATCTCGCTTACTGGCAGAGGGAGCCGGCGTACAGCTTCGGGTCATGTGGCCAGCATGACTAAGCCGCTTCTGGTGACCAGAGCAGCGCACGGAAATGGCATTTACCTTCCCACTGGAGCAGTAACCTATTTATCTACTTGCACTTTGACGTGCTTTCGAACTGCTAGGTTGGCAGGAGCTGGGACCGAGCAATGGGAGCTCATCAGTCGCAGGGATTCATGTATTTCCTTGTGTATTGTGCCTTTTAAACTGTGAGCCTGGGGGCAGGGACTGTCTTTTTACTGATCCTTGGCAGCTGATCTAGGAGTCTTTTCAGCTGAAGAATAGGGTTGGGGGGGGAGAGTTCTTAATAAAAACATAATATTATTTCTTGCCATGTATTATTTTACCATTAACTTGAAAAAGAATGGATGCATTTCAATACTACATGAAGACCCTTTCCTTGAATAAGGAAAAGGTGGAAAGCCTAGTCCCAATGGGATTATATATGCATTACTTGCCGTACATGTCTAATTAACACAGTAATGCAAGTGGATTTCTTTAAAATTGTTTTATAATGTTGGGTATGCTGAAAAAATTCAAACCATGCATTCATCAGCCATCCAGGCATTGTTGGAGGCAGAGTAATACGAGTGAAGCATTGTTTTTATGCTTGTAGTTGAATGTGCAAGCCTATTAGAGGGACATGAGGCGAGATGTGAAAGGACGGGTCAAGAGTTCCAGTAGCACTTTTTATTAGGATTTGTTTGAAAGGGGATGTTGCATTTGAAGATGAAGAAGTAATGGGTGGTTATTGATTTCTGCACACACACACACATCACAGAAAAATGAAAGCATAAGATTCCGAAACTGAGTAAGAGTGAGGAACACTAGAATTTCTGGACATCCAATGAGCTGAACGCTGGAGGATTCAGGATAGACAAAAGGAAGAAAGAACTTCATGCATGATATTGTTAAACTGTGGAACTCACTCCCACAGGAGCAGGGGTGGTCACCAACTTGGAGAGCCTTGAAAGAGGATTGGACAAATTCATGGAGGTTAAGGCTATTAGCAGCTACTGGCCATGGTGGCTGTGTTCCGCCTTCCTCCACAGTCAGAGACACCATGGGGGTGGGGGAGAGTGCTCTTGTGCTCTGGTCCTGTTTCTTGGTTGCTACAGGCATCTGTTGACCATTATGAGAACAGGATGCTGCACTATGCTTCTCATGTTCTTAGGATCTTAAGAAGGTAGGAAGGGATCATGGGTCAGTGGTAGGGCACAGAGGCTTTGCTTGCCAGAAAAAGAAAATTCCCGGATTCAATCATCAGCATCTCCGGTTAAAGCAGGGAAAGACTCCCTGTCTGAAACCCTGGGGAGCCACTGCCAGTCAGTGTTGGCAACAGCTGGGTAGGTGGTCTGACTCAGATAAGATATCTTCCTCAGTTAATTTGTCAGGCATTTGTTGATGATTTGAAGCAGAGGTGAGGATCCTCAGACCCTTTGCCAGGCCTGCTCCATGCTCCCTCAAGTGCTTTTGCCTGGCTGGAACTGTGATAATGCTTGTTGACTGCCAGGATTGAGAGATGTTTGTGCATATTGGTGGGTGATGCTGAATGGCTTGGTGCGGGGGGGGGGGGCTTTTGCATGAAGCAGCCCACTGTACAAAAGATGAGAGTCCCCATCCAGTTACCCAACTTTTACCTCTGGCTCCACCCACCACTAGGATGCATCTCTTGGAAGGTTGCCCAGGGCCAAGGGCTACCTAAAAATACCTCAGGATTCTCTTTTGGTCCACAGAACAACAGTTTCTCAAAAAATAAAAATAAAATCATGCAAAATCCAACCAGCTCAAGCCATGTGGGTTTATTAGAGTGACGCAGTTGGTGAAGGCTACAGCAAACCACCATCTAGCCTGCTCAAAAGCCACATAATAGAGACAAACGCAAACAAACCATATGCTAACTCTCTTCCTACATTTACTAGGGCACTGCTATTGCAACACCTAATAATGTAAGTTGCAACACCAAAGATCAACCCACCTGCTTATCTTCCAGTGTGATGTATTCTGTCATCTGCCAGCAAATCCCTTTGGCATTCTGCATAGGACCAGAAGATCAGCTCCTATACAAAGGAAGAAATGGGTACAGAACTGGCATCAGAAACAAGCCAGCGGGAAAATATTTCATTCCCTCAGAATGTTCAGTGGCTGACTTTATGGTGGACATTTTGGTGGCAACTTGAAACATCTGAGAACTGGGAGGGAGGCATGGACCATCTTCATTTCCCCCAGCACTTCCTGCATCTGCCACCAGGGCTGTGGCTATGAGAGACAGGAGCAACGGCCGCTACCCAGGAGGGACTCCTGGCCAATGTGTCAAACATCTAGCTTATTCATCACTCAATGGACTCATATGCCAGTAGACTCAGTAGCAGAATGGCATTTGCTGCAACATCAGAGAACAAACAGGGGGAGCCTCACATATATCTTTGTCCTGGTGGAGTGGCTATTGTGTCGTTATCTGTTTAATTGTGTTTCAAATATATTATAAGCTACCTCAAAAACTTTAGTTAGTGGGTGGGGTATAAACACTCTTAAATAAATGAATAAACTTCCGTGGGAAACACCAGTGTGCAACTGCTGAATTGCAACTTATCAAGAAGGTGAGTTATATAGATTTGGGTCTGAGTTAAAACAATGGCTTTTGATCCCACTGCAGGGATCATCTATTCAGCAATGCTAGGTTATGAAAGGTCAGTGTTCTTATTTAGCACATTTATAAGCTCAAATCGAATGGTCACTCACAGACTGTACTTTTTGTATTTCATTGCCATTTAACTCCAATGTTTACATTTCCCCTGTACACCTATGTGTATACATACTTGCCAATGAGAATGATACCATATGCATCTAATTCTAGTCCATGGAGGTTTATGCCATGATAAATGTGTTAGTCTTTAAGGTTCCAAGGGACATTTTGTTGCTTAACCTCAAATAGTGTTCTGAGTCAGTGGGGGGGGGAGGAGGAAATGAATTGCTAATTGTTCTTTCCATACCTTCATACCAGCTTTCCCCCATCAATTCACAGCTGGGAAAAGACACAGTGCAGAACCTCTGATAAAAGCCAAACCATCTTTTAGCTGGCTGTTCTTTTCCTCATGTGAACCTATAGGGCTGTTGCTCTCTCTCTCTTTCTCTCTCTCTCTCCTCTCTCTCTCTCTCTCTCTCTCTCTGTGTGTGTGTGTTGTGTGTTTTGCTAAAGTTAAACAATATTAATATGTATTGGCTCATTATCAGCTTTCCTGTTTAACTTTAGAAGCTGTTGCCAACATGTAGCAAAATCTTCCATTGACTATATCACCCTAAACTTGGACCCCTCCCTTGGTAGGTCTCCTTTCCTGCTTGGACACATGGAATCCTTCTTGTTTGGTTTTGCGTATACTGCAAAGGCATTAATGCCTATGGGAATGTGCATGTTTCATTAGAAGAACAATGAGGAAGCTTCTTCCCCAAATACATGCCACCCAATATGTAGCAGACTTCACAAAGCCAGCTGGTTTCCAAATAGGAGATGCACTAGAGTTTAAATCTAACTCAAAGTGGCACCAGGTGATCTTGATGCCCTGCTTAACCCCACATGTGTGACAAAAGCCAAATATAAGAGAGAGAAATACTCACATCTACTACTCCAGACTTCAACCTTATCCCTTCAGGAAGAGGAATCTGATCTCAAGGTTATGAGATCTCGGGAAATGAAGCCCGGACAGAAGTGGTGGTGAAGGGGAACAGCAGCAGAATCAGCAGCCACAAAATGCATCATCCAACCCTTCTTTAGTTTCATTCCCTTGTCAGTAGTCAATTTCAATTTGGGACCTCCTAAACAGTGGTGCCCTCCCCTGCTGCTACCTGGACCTTCATGATCTGAGGCTCAAAGCTAGGATTGACTTATCAGGAGCATCCCAGTCTCTGAGATTTCAGGATCCAAACCAGAATCAAGGATGTCATGGGAGCAGGTATTGGTGATGTCCCACCACTGAGCCATGGAGATGGAGGTTAACTGGGGGAGGGGATGAGGAGCAGAGGAAGGCAGATCCCCAGGGAGCCATAATTTGCAGCTGGCTCCTATTAGGCTAAAGCTTGCATGGTGCACACATAAGTCTTCTTAAAAAAAAAAATTAAGCCACTCTCACCCACCTGCAGATTCAGGCAAACCTGGAGGGGGACAAGCAAACCTGGATACTTCAGGTCAGCTATGGAGACTTCCAGACCTCCAGAGCTGACCCTGCTCTAAGCCATAGCTTACTTAGCTTGCCTGTCTGGCTGTCAGCAGCTGGAAGGCTGCCGGCTTAGATAAACAGCACACAGTGGTGGTAATTACAAGAATGGAACAACGTTTAAACTATAGAATGCAATATTAAGATATAATAAAAACAGACAGGAGAAGTTATTATGTAAAGAACCAGAAGAGGAAGTTGAGGGAAATCGATGGTATATCATGCGTGTAAAAATGGCCCCAAAAATGTATAGAACAGGCTCCAATAAATGTTGGAAGTGTAAAGAGGAAGGCATGTTTTATCACATGTAGTGGAATTGTAACATATTTTTTTAAAAATGGGGGGGGGGGACTTCCGATCTGCTGTGGATCAGAAATGGTGGCGCAGCTTGTGTCATCTGATTAAAGGGCGACTGTTCTGAGGCTGTTTGGGCATTAGGGGAGAGTGCCAGGGCTAGGCACCCCCCTAGAGAACCCTATGGATGAAGTGGGGCACGAGAGGACTAGGGGCAATTATACTCCCACAACCTCCTGTGAACCAGCTGCTGCCATGAGGTGAGTGGAGGGTGGGGGGAGGAAAAGCAGTTGAGATTGCTCATGGCTTCACTGCTACCCTACAGCCAAAGCCACAAGTCGTCACTGAAAGCAACAGATTTTCCAGAAAGGTCTTTGGATCCAAATCTTATTTAAGGAGAAAATTTTATTGGATACAGAGATTTCCCTTCTGATTGAACTTGACTGGTGAGTTCGAACTTGGTCTATTGCTCCTTGTTATTGGCATTTGGAACTTAAACTAGAAGTCGACTGAACAGCTCTGGTATTAGTATTATTGCAGCTGGGAGAGGCTGATAATTGGTGATCACACTATTTGGATTTCAAAAAAAAAAGTCTGCTTACTTGGAGGACCCTGGAACTTCACAATCGAACCTGACATTTGTCAGGGGAACACTCAGCTAATCCTGGGGATTTACTCCTGGAAAGGCTGAGTGCCTGGAACAGCTGGAGGTGAAAATTTGGAGATCAACATACTTCATAAAGTGACTGTAGAAGACCAGGGCACAGAACAATTTGGTATACAATTGCCAATTTTGGGATTATAAAATAACTATCTTGATTAGATGTACAAACTACACATTTTAGTGCTTCCAGATTAGACAGGGCTCATCATCAAAGGAGTGACCCAATGTTGTGCTCCTCCCTCAAGAAGGTTAATGAGGAAGCTCACGCTCTCTCTGTCATCTTGAAATTCCTTCCCCCTAATCTTCATGAGGGATGCGGGTGGCGCCGTGGTCTAAACCACACAGCCTAGGGCTTGCCTTTCAGGTTGGTGGTTCGAATCCCGGCGACTGGGTGAGTTCCCGTTGTTTGGTCCCAGCTCCTGCCCACCTAGCAGTTTGAAAGCACATCAAAGTGCAAGTAGATCAATAGATACTGCTCCGGTGGGAAGGTAAACGGCATTTCCATGTGCTGCTCTGGTTCTCCAGAAGCAGCTTAGTCATGCTAGCCACGACCCGGAAGCTGTCTGTGGACAAACGCCAGCTCCCTCGGCCTATAGAGCGAGATGAGCATGCAACCCCAGAGTCGTCCGCGACTGGACCTAACAGTCAGGGGGTACCTTTACCTTTACCTTTAATCTTCATGAACCAAAGAAATCCAGTCCTGAATGACAAATCCGAGTTTTCCCCAGAAAACTTGGGAGAGGGCCAACTAGAGACTTAGACATTTGCAAGTCCTGTTCTTGAGCTAACTGCTTGTTCTGCTCCCCAAAAGCTCCTGCTAGGTGATCGAGCTGTGATTTAAGTTCCAAATATTGTTACCACAGTACCTGATAGGGGTCGGCTTCAGTGCCCATTGCCCCTGCCCCCCTCATCGTGCCTCTAGCTTCTCCTTGCTCTGTGGACATTCCGACTCTTTCCTGGCCATTTGATGTGAAGAGTGGAGATGCTTCCAGCTGGCAGGAGCTGGCAGGCTGCTGGCTTAGATAAACAGCACACAGTGGTGGTAATTACAAGAAGATTTATTGTGTACAGCCTCAGAGCCGCACACACTAGTGACTATCCAATCAATTGAAGCATCTGAGTCATCATCGCGTCTCCAGCAGGAAACAAGCAAGTGTCCATCCCTCCTCCTTTTGATTGACGCCTCTCTTTGACCTTTGTTCTTCTGCAAGCCCTTGGACTTTCAGGGTCAGCTCCCACCCCTTCTTCGGCTGAAGATTCTCCCCTCCCCTGAGAGGTGTCCAAAGGCCGCTCACCAGAGGGTTGGCCTGCATCCAGCCCACTCTCACTGTTGCGTGGCCAGGCGGAGTCCCCCAAACCCCGGGGCAGCCCCTGAGGGAAATAACGACACGTGATAATGTTCTATGTGATTAAATTGGCCACAACTTTATTAATATTCTGATGTAGGAAGACCTTGGCTCAGGCATTGGGCGTTTATCCTTCCCAGCCCCCCAGCCGGGGTTCTGGGTAACTTCAGGGTTATCCAGCATGAGTGGGGAGTGGGCTAGTCTGGAGAACATATGTTCAAGCAGATAGCCTGCCCCCTATGTTTGCTGCCGCTGGAAGGGGAGGGCAGTGACGACCCTGGGCGTATGGTCAATGCCTCCCCCTGAGACCCCTTTAACGGGAACCCTGTTATCGCGACCACAATGGGGGCAGGGGTCACCGCCCCTTGCCCCCCCAATCCTGTAAATGACTAAAGGATTCTGCCCAAGCCCTGCAACCGCCAAAGTTGTGACTAATTGCTACGGGAAAGGCGAAACCTGCCAATGCAGGGAAAGTCCTTTCCGGCCCTTTAACAGTGACCTTGTCATAGCAGCGCCTGCATGCCTGTGTGGCTGTGGAAAAAGGTGGTTAAACCTGCAAAGTAAGCATCAATTGAGGGAGTGGAGGGTGGGGAAGATCTGAATCCAACGGCCGCTTCCCAGGTATGACTCAAGTTCTATTGTGTACTGTATAATCCCTCCTTCTACCTGGCCAATCCCCCTGGCAACACCTCCCCAGCCGGGATTGGGTGGCTGCTAGAGTAGGTGGAGTCCACAGGTATCCCAACCTGGGAAAGGTGGTGCCAGACCCCAACTGCCAGGAGCTGCACCGTGATCCAATGGGACTACTCGCGACCACGCAAAAGGTGCACCCCATTTGATGTGGGGGAACGCTCATTCTGATAAGGTACAGTACATTCTCTCCTCCTTCTGGAAAGGGGGACTCTAGCTGACTGCCCCCCCCCCCCGCTTGCACTGTTCCTCTGGACTGTGGGTAGCTATGTCCATGACACTGGCCCTGAGTAAGTCCCCTAACTATGTTGACCACCAGCATTGAGCCTGTTATGAAAACAGGTGTTGCTCAGTTGTCCTTTTGCAAATGCCAGTGTCATCTTGAAATAATGTCTCATTGGAGCAGTTATGGTACTTTCCAGAAAGAAAAGAAGAGAAAGATGTGATTAGGCTTGGTTGGCAGCACAAAACTGCACAAATAAATATGTACCATGCGACCAAGTCACCAGGAGGGGCACATTCTCCTGTAATTTATGCAAATAAATCCACAGGGTGCTCTCTGGGATCAACCGCGTTGTACATTTGTATTAATCAGAGGCAATGTAACTGACAAGGGAATCTATTGCACTGCTTTCCTGGCAAGAGGCAAATCTAATGGCAGAGGAGTCTGCACCACAGTCTGCTGCAGAAGGCAGAGGGCTGCCTGCCTTATCTCAACAAGTCCTTTAGGTATCTGGGGGAGGCCACCAAACCCACTGCATCTCTGAATAAATAACACTTTCTCAACTTCAAAGTTCACCAGTTCAACCCTCCACAATGCACACATACAATGTTGATTGTCCCTTGGAATTTCCACTGTTTTTCATATCCTCCTTCTCTGTATAGGATGCTGGGGCATCTGTTTAATGCAAAGATGTTTGCATATCCTCGGATGAACTTTTCTGACACTTCAACAAGAACAGCTGGATTTGGGGGCGAATAACACAGCCCTGGATTTGATTCAAGGCCCCCAAGCTGCCTGATTGTCCCTGGTTGAAGCCTCTACTTTATCAAGCAGCAGATGAAAAAGGCAGTTGGTTTCTGGTGTTTCTCTGATATATTTTCCCTTCTTTCTTTCTTTCTTTTTTATAACAACAACATAAAAAAGATTTTCTAAGCATTTAAGAAGATGAGAAATGTTTTGTTTGGAATGGGGCGAGATCTGTTTTTACCATAAGAACCAGTGGTATTCCAATCTGACCCATAATCTGTCTTGCCCAGTGAAAAAGATTGGGTGCCAGGATCATATCAGTGACTATAACATTCAGTTCTGAGAATTTTCACGTCACACTGGAGTGTGACCAAGACACACTGTTTGAGGAACCTAGCTTGCAGGGGGAAGAAGGCAATCCTCTAGGGTGCTAATGCCTCCCCTAAGCCTCTACCCCCCACCCCATCTCCTACCCATGAGGCCCTTGTGGCCATAGTGGGTGAATAAGACTGACTTTACAACAGGTCTTTCCATTTCTTTGCCAGAAAAAAGCTGCTTGTGAGGGCTTTGTGTGGGCAGGGAGCAGCTTGATGGTGAGTAGGCTGACAGGCAGAATTTGAAACTTGATAGTTGAGAATGGGGTTGGGAAGAGTACAGGAGCTCCCCAAACCTTCTCTTTACTGAACCTGGTAGCTCAGACATCTCCAACATAGTGCCCTTATGTGTTATTGGACTCCACCTCCTATCAATCTCAGCCAGCATAGCAAATACTAGTCAGTATGGTGGGAGCTGCAGCCCATCAAGGCCCGGAGAACACAGGTTTGGGGAACACGGTGATAGCTTTGGCTGTGTTGGAGGATTCAGGACAAACAAAAGGAAGTGCTTCTCAATACCCATGCATAGTATGAGGCAATGATGGCCACCAACCAACCTGGGTAGCTTTAAAAAAGATTAGACAGATTCATGGAGGTAAAGGCTATCAATGGCTGCCAGTCCATTTGCTTTGCCTCACTAGCTGGAGGCAGCTAATGTTTCTGATTACCAGTTGCTGGAAACCACAGTAGGGGGATGTTGTTGCACTTAGGTCCTGCTTCCAGGATTCTCAAAGGCATCTGGTTTGCCACTGTAATAAAAGGATGCTGCCACTGGCTTGATCCAGCAAGACTTTTCTTTGGTTCATATGTTGTAATATACTAGAGAGTTTAAGTTGATTATCACACAGCCCTCAAGGCTTTCCAGGTACTAGGGACATCTTAACATTCCTATCTTCTCATTTCCTGGGAAGGAGAGCCATAGGAAGGTGCCTTAATACTATGTCATGCCTATCTATCCATCACCACAGATTCTCTACTCCATTGTCAGCAGCTCTTCAGTGGCTTCAGAGAGCTTTCCCCATCACCCTGCTACCTGTTCTTTAAAAAAAAAAAAAAAAACCTGGAAATGCCATGGATTGAATCTGGGTCTTCTTCACTGACACTAGCCTACCCCCAGCCCCTGCACACACATTTAACCATAGGTAAGTGGGTGGCACTCTGGGTTAAACCACAGAGCCTAGGGCTTGCCGATCAGAAGGTGGCAGTTCGAATCACTGCGACGGGGTGAGCTCCCGTGCTCGGTCCCTGCTCCTGCCAACCTAGCAGTTCGAAAGCATGTCAAAGTGCAAGTAGATAAATAGGTACCGCTCCAGCTGGAAGGTAAACAGCGTTTCCGTGTGCTGCTGTGGTTCGCCAGAAGCGGCTTAGTCATGCTGGCCACATGACCCGGAAGCTGTCTGCAGACAAACACCGGCTCCCTTGGCCAGTAAAGCAAGATGAGTGCCGCAACCCAGAGTCGGACACACTGAACCTAATGGTCAGGGGTCCCTTTACCTTTACTTTTAAGCCCATAATGTGGAGCCTTATTCCCACTTGCTTCCTCAGCACCTTTATCAAAATCTCTGGTTTTCTCATGCCATGCACTCCCTCCAGATGTTGTGAATAGGATAACAACTCAAAATTTAAATTTATGACAAGGGTAGCATAGGCATCCTGTGCCAGACATGGGGAACCGTTGCAGATCTTAGCAGTGGGGAGGAAAATGGGAAGATGGGAGTGTGGATTTAAAAAGACTGATTTTATCAGCTGACTGATAAATATGTGAGTACATTAGAATCACAGAACCGTACAGTGAGAGTGGGCCCCAATTGGTATCTAGTCTAGGCCCCCAGCAAATGCAGAAAATCCACTGCTACAGCATTGGGGAAGGGCTGTAGCTCAGTGGTAAAAACACCTGCTTTTTAATCCCCCAACACCTCCAGACAGGGTTGGGAGAGAATCCCTGTCTGAACGTCTAGAGGAACTACTGCCAGTCACTTTCCTGCATGTGTGACCCTTACTGGGACAGAATGAAGAACAGGGGTGTGGAGTCTCAACCCCAGGGGGCAAATGTGATTCTCATAGCCTATCTGTCCCTTGAGACTCTTCACATGCTACAGGTCCTCACTAGCCACTCCTCTCCCCAGCCCATGGTCCTTAGTGCTCCTGCTTTGCATCCACCTTGAGTGCTTTCCCCTAGCTGAAACGAGTCATTTAACCCTGATAATGCCTCTATTTCGCCCTGAGTGGAGGATGAAGAGGGGTGGGAGAATGTGTGTAGAAACTAATGCAAGGGTAACACTGACATTTGTTGCCCCACCTCCTACACGAACACTTTCATCTCCGGCCCCCACTGGCATGTGTCCTCCCAAAAGGTTGGCCCAAAAGAAATGTGGCCCTTGGGATGAAAATGTCCCATCTCCCCCCCACCATGGAGGGAAATAGGGAAGACATGGTATTGATCTGAGCTTCACTTTTATTGAAGTATCAGCAAATGCTTATCCAAATTCTATTCCAGCCAAAAAGGACCTTAACTGACTGCCAATGCAATTAAACGGAGAAGTGGGGAATAAAAGAATTCAAAACTGCCTGTGGTCAGATTCTAAATGGCTATGGTGTCCTGGATCCCACAACAGAGACTCTTACTTGAGATTAAGGGCATATATCTTTATTAAGATAGGGTAGAAGCACAGGCTCAGTAACGGGTAGCAAGCCTCAGCAGCCATTATGCTCAGGTTAGTGACTGGAAAGGCAACACTAGGTAGGCCAGAAGCAGCACTTCCAGCTGGTGGAATGCAAGATCAGGGCGAAGAATTTAGAGGTGTATGGAAGCAGTGGCATGCCAATGAGTTAACATGCCACCTGCCAAGCATTTTGAGACTGTGAGCATGCAAGTGCTCACTACATCACAGGGGAATGTGACTATTCCCAGTGATAGGAAACATCACTGAGTCCTAGACAACGAGTCTGTGACAAACACACACCTTCTGACTCTCATTTCACCCACTACTAAGCAATTGGTTGAATTTTATTTATTTGTTTCTAATATTTGTGTCCCACCTTTCCTCCAAGGAGTTCAAGGTGGCACACATAGTTCTCCTCCTCTTCATTTTATCCTTGCAACAAACCTGTGAAGTCACACAGTCAGCAGCTCCATGGCCAACTAAGGATTTGAACCCTGATCTCTCAGGTCCTAGCCTAACACTCTAACCACTACATCATACTGGTTAATGCCCTCCCCAGATTGCATTCCATGAATCTGTAGCTGGGGTGGGGTGGGGTGGGGGTGGATTCCCAATCTCAACCCCCTCCACCACATGTCAGCCTTCTGTTCTCCACCCTTGTCCATCTCACCTTGCAGTGCCTGAGCCTGGCAATACCTCAGGCTCTTTAAACTGGGCACACACAAAATTCACCAAGAGACAAAATAACACAGGCTGGGTCTTTTCTAAAAAAAAAAAAACACACACAAAGAAACCTCAGCCTTTGTGATATGGGTTGATGCCTTGGTTGATACTTTTTGTTTGCTGGTTAATAGCCCCAGAAAGCGGCTTTTGAGGTCAGGTAATGTAGGGAGGGAGGACATCCAACCTTCTGCAAAGACCTACAGTAAATGGGCTGCTACAGAGAGAGAGAAGGAAACCCCTCCCCTTTCTTGTAATATATACCTGTAGGTTTGAATCCTGCCTTCTGGAAGAGTGGTGATACCCTCCAAGGCTTCCCAGTATCCAAAACAGTATGCCTCTGAATGCCAGCTGGTGTGAAACACAAATGAGTAAATTGCTGTTGCACCCAGGTCTTGCTTGTCGGTTTCCCACTGAGACATCTGACTGGAAACTGAGAGAACAGGGTGCTGGACTAGATGGGCCTTTTTGCCTGATCCCATTTAGAGCTTCTTCTTATGAACGTAAGGAAATGATCTGCCCATTATCCATGCCACAATAATGCCCACACGCATTACTGCAATGCTCAGGTCCCCAATGAAATGGACATTGCAAGAATCAGGGCAGACCAAATAAAGTACCGTACTCAACACAATGTATTGTTCAGCTATGCAATATGCTCCCACAGCAGGTTGTGGAAACCACTAACCTGGAGAACTTTAAATGAGAATCACACAAATTCATGGAAGTATGGCTATCAGTTGCTACTGTCCATGATGGTCTATGTCCTAACTCCATTGCTAGAGGAAGTATGCCTCTGACACCTCTTAATGGAATTCACCAGTGGGAAGAGCGCTATTACACTCGGGCTCTGATTGTTAGCTTTCCATATGGAAGTGAGAGCTGGACCATAAAGAAGACTGATCGCCGAAGAATTGATGCTTTTGAATTATGGTGCTGGAGGAGACTCTTGAGGGTCCAATGGACTGCAAGAAGATCAACCTATCCATTTTAAGGAAATCAGTCCTGAGTGCTCACTGGGAGGACAGATCCTGAAGCTGAGGCTCCAGTACTTTGGCCACCTCATGAGAAGAGAAGACTCCCTGGAAAAGACGCTGATATTGGGAAAGATGGAGGGCACAAGGAGAAGGGGACGACCAGAGGACAAGATTGTTGGACAGTGTTCTCAAAGCTACCAACATGAGTCGGAACCAACTGCGGGAGGCAGTGGAAGACAGCAATGCCTGGCGTGCTCTGGGTCCACGGGGTCATGAAGAGTCGGACACGACTCTAAACGACTAAACAACAAAAGACACTGTAAGAACTACTGAAAAATGATCCACAGGCGATATTTGACACCAAGAAAATTAGCCAAAATGCCTAGATCTAAAGGTTGATCTATGCTGGAAGTGAACAACAACAACAACAACAACAACAACAACAACAACAAAACCATATTTTATCATTCGTGGTGGTCTTGTAGAATAATAAAAGAATGTTGGGAGATGTTGTATAATGAACTTAAGAAAATGTTTAGAAGACATTTCCCAAAAAACCAGAAGCTTTCCTTCTGGGATACCAGTGGTACCTCAGTTTACATACGCTTCAGGTTACAAACTCTGCTACCCCAGAAAATAATGCTTGAGGTTAAGAACTTTGCTTCAGGCTAAGAACAGAAATGTGCTCTGGTGGCACAGCAGCAGCAGGAGGTCCAATTAGCTAAAGTGGGCTTCAGGTTAAGAACAGTTTCAGGTTAAGAACAGACCTCTGGAAAGAATTAAGTCTTAACCTGAGGTACCACTTTAATAACAATAGAAATCCCACAAAATCAAATTATTCTATGGCTGTATGCGACCACAGCTACCAGAATTCTCAGAAGGGAGGAAAAGACGAAGTACTGCCATGAAAAGAATGGCACCCTTAAATTATGTAGGAATATATAGAATTTGCCAGCATAACAAATACATTCAGAAACAAAGACAACAAGAATTTAAAAGAGGACTGGACATTTTATATAGATATATGGAAAAACATTATAACAAAAAAAAATAACCATGAAGGCTGCCAAAAAATACTCAGCAGTACAGGTTATATAAGGTAATGAAAAGAAACGTAGTAGAGTAAGACCATGCAGTTGAAAAGATAGCAGTTAGGAAACCAAGGAAAGAGTGGAAGGGGAGTCAAAGGTAAGGTTTATAAGAGTCAAATAAACCGGGGTAGTAAGTTATGTTACTACCAATATTCATTTATACATGTATTATATTTGTGTTATTTTTTCTTATTATCCTGTATATAACACAGTATGTGTTGATGATATGACAAAACAGAAAAGCAATTAAATTTATATCCAAGAGGGAGAAGAGAATAGGATGTGGGTAGTAGAGGGGATGCTGGCCTGCTTCATAAGTGCCTATCTTATGATTTTTATACAATGAATCAGTCTACCCCGCTTCTCTACGGTTGAAGAATCTATTTGCTTAGCATCATCGCCCAAATGCTTACCCTACCCCACAAGCACACACACACACACACACACACACACACACACACACGGCCTGCATTCAGTCAAATGGAAGTGCCTGAGTATTGTTGCCATGACTTGGTCTTTAGATGTTTTCATTGCTTGCCGCCACAAGATGGCATTGTGGATTAAGGGAAAATAGCAGAAGGAAGGAAGCAAGGAGGGTAGCAGACAAGGAAAGCGAAAGGAAAGGGAAGGGAAGGGAAGGAAGGGAAGGGAAGGGCGAGGTGGTGGGAGTTCTTCCCCTTTGCAATAATGGTGTTAAAAGGAATACAAGAGTTGGTTACTTCAAACAACCTATCATACTTCAGTCATCATACATCCTTTTTTAGAACTGGCGGGTGGAGGAGTGAAAATACCGTAGTTGCGTGAATGTCCCCAAATGCATGTTCCAGCGTTTATTATGGTCCTGTCAGTTGGCAGCAGCAATGCTCCTGGCTTGCCAATTTCCTGTACCTACAAAACTGCAGAATAAACACAAACTTGCCTCCACCAAGACCTGGCTTCAGTTGTCATTCCATGACATCATTATGAAGCCAAATCTGAGTGAAGGCAATTCTTGACCCCACATTCTGGAGACTTTTGGGTTGCAAAAGAAGAAAAAGAAGTCCAGCAACAACTAGCAAGTTTGCTCTGCACTTTGATCATTTTTGAGCTCCCCCCTAAAATAATTGACCCCAGCCAATAAAACTTGATCACTGTGTCACATGCCCTAGCTAGAGCATGTCCGCCATGAGACCCTGGAGCCAGAGATCTCCAAACTGGGATCCCTGGAGAATGCATGCTCTGAGCCAGATTCTCCAGCAGAACCAGCCCCTTTCAAACCAAGAGCCTCACAATCCCTGAAGCCTGCTTGATTCACAGGCATTGCCACAAGTGCCAGATTGGCCCGCAGCTGTGGGTGCCCAGGGCCATGGGTGCCATGAGCATGCGGCCGGGTACTGAAATTGGAACCACTTGAAGCACTTTAGATATGTGGCTCCTGCTATGTGGGTTTGAAATGTTTCAGCACCATTTCCACTCTGCAGAGGCCGGGGACCTTTTAGGATGGTCTGCCCTTGGAGGTTGATGGATCTGAGTGGTTTCCGAACAGCTCTGGGGTTTTAATCCAGCCGATACAGCCGGTGTTCCTGTCAAAGCCCTGTCGAGCTGTGGAATATCCAATGGTTCAAGCTGCACAGACACAATTACCCCTGAACACCCTTACCCATTTCATGGAGCTCGTATACTCCCAAGCTTAGGGTAAAGAAGCAAGCTAGGAGAAAGCTGGAATGCAAGTCAGGAAAACTCCAGATGAATACAACTGAACCCTGGTAGTGTGTATTTTCAACCTTACTCAGTGGCAGTGAAGGCAGCAAAGAAGGCATACTTTGCTACCTCCACTGCATCCTCACTATGTCACCCAGCAGAGCTTTTCTGGGTAGTGTGGGGCCTTTTGCAGACTGGCCCTCCAAAAGCAGCAGAACCAATGGTCACTCACTGTGATTTGTTTGCCAAGCATTTTGAGGATAAAATCACTTGCCAACCATCAAGACACTTGATCCTGCTATTATAGCAGTCATTCTCATGGGGTGCCCAGAACACTTTCTAGTCCTGTTTTATTGGATGAGTTTCAGTTGACGCAGCTCAAGAATGTGCACAAGGCACTTGGATTGATTTGGGTTACTACCTGCAATCTGGACCCTTGCCCCTCTTGGCTGATAAAATCCAGCAGAGAGGAGACAGCTGTCTGGGCCAGGGACGTGGCCGTTGCACCTTTACAAGAGGGGGTTGGGTCTCTGCCTGTTCAAAGGAGGCCAGTGACAAAACCATCTATAAATTCTTAGAACTTAGGTAACTACAGGTCAGTTGCAACACACACACACACACACACACACACACACACACACATGATTTTTAATGAGATTTTCCCATAATATAGTAAAATTGCAGCTACAAGACAATAGAAATAAGAGAGGAAAGAATTATGAAAGATAAAATAAAGAAAGGAAAAGAAAAGAAAAGAAACATTAGCAAAATATACCAAAGAGGAACTTCAAATTTTCTATCTTTACAGAAAAGAAGAAAATATGATTATTAAAACTTTCGGTCCATGGCAACATCAACTTCACTTTCTGTTAATCAATTTTTTTTTTAAGTTAAAGTGTCTCAGAATAATTCCTTTCCTTTTCCCACATAAAGTCCAAGATAGGTTCCCTAATTGTTATTTATTAACCATATTTTTCCCCTTTTAATTTTACCTCTGTTAATTCCCACCACCATTATGCAATATTTAATAATACTAGATTCTTCCATCCATGTCCATATTAAAGTCTCTCTAGTATTCCATTTTTTTTCTCATTATATAGCTGCTCATTCATGTCCAGTTTCATATGTTCAGTTCCATGACCTGCTGTATTCTATTTCCTGTTGTGCTTACCAAAGTATCCTGATCTGCTCCTCTACGACATTCCATTTTCGTTTTTCCCCAGTCTTTCTCCAGACTTTAATACCATAACTTTAATAGCAACATTCTCTGAATTTGCTCCAGATATAGAAAAGGATACTAGTATTCCTTTCATCCATTTTACTCTTCTCCAAGCTTTCACTTTGCTTTAGCCACTTTAACAATTTAATTACTTTTCTGTTTTTCTTTTCATCAACAGAAGGTGGTACTCAGATTTTTTCCCAGCAGATGGAGGAGAGGTCTCTTCCTTGTCCCAAATATGTTTTTAAAGTTTTTTTTTTTTTTTTTTTAAAGAGGGTGTAATTCTTATTACCTGTTTTCAGGTGACGCATGGCTTTTAAGTACCATATCATTCTCCTTGGCTTGCCAGTTTGTATTAATTCCTGTCCCAACTGCAAAGCATAGATAGCAGAAAAAATGGCTTTGATCCAAGCATCCTGAGGTAACTCCCAGATCACTCTTATCTCCACAGTGATTGATAGAGCCAGGACTGTCTGGTTATTATCAATCACCATGCAATTATCTTCAGTCAGCTGAAGCTACCAGAATGATCCCTGAACTGCCATGCATCTCTCCCGGAAGTTCCCACCAACTTCCCCTTTTTTTGAGCAAGGTTCTTGAGCAGGTGGTTGCTGACCAGTTCCAGACACTCTTGGAGACGACTGATTTTCTATATCCATTTCAATTGGGGTTTGGGCCTGACTTTGGCACAGAAACTGTCCTGGTCACTTTATATGATGACCTCTGTTGGGAAAGAGATGGTGCAATGTGTCTCTCTTAATTCTCCTTGACTCCTCAGTGGTTTTCAATACCATTCACCACTGTATTCTCTTGGAGAGGCTATCCAAGTTGGGGATGGGTGGCACTGCTTTGCAGTGGTGCAGGTCATACTTGGGATGGTCATCTTCAGTAGCTGATGGTTGAGGAGGGTTGTTGTTGTTTTTGCACCATGGGGCCTTCAATGTGTGTCCCTCAGTTTTCAATTCTATCCCCTGTGTTGCTTAATATCTGTATGAAGCCACTGAGTAGAGACATCAAGAGTTTAGGAATATGCTGTCAGCAGTACTATGATGACACGCAGTTCTATTTCCCCTTAACATCTACAGGTGTGACAGTGGATGTGTTGGACTGGTGTTTTGCCTTGGTAATGGACTGGATGAGAGCCAATAAACTGTAGCTCAGTCCAGATAAGATAGAGGCCTTGTTAGTGGGTGGTTCCCTAAACTAGATGCAAAGGCGTGGGGGGGGGAGCATGGGGACTGTGGCCCTGGGCGCAATTTTGTAAGTGGACACAAACAGGCACCCCCACAGCAGGTTCCTTCATTGGAGCCCAGCTCTGCGCAAAAAGGAGCTACGCCTTGGTTGCAGCACTTGTGATTGGCACACCTCTGCCCCAGGTCAGGCAGCAGTTTCTCTGCCCCTCTCCTACCCCAAACTGTGGCATGCAGAGGGTTCCCCCACCCCCACCCCGGGGCAGCATGGGCATACGCTATGCCACTGACTGGATGCATGGGAGGCTGCCAGCTCTTGTGGAGGTTACACTCCCTCTTAAGGAGCAGATACATAGTGTAGCTTGTGGGTGCTCCTGAATCCTTTACTGTCGCTTTAGCCCAGGGGGCCTCAGTGGCATGGAGTGCTTTATGTCAGCTTCGGCTGGTAGCCAAGCTACACCTTATCTGGACAGGGATAGCCTAAGTTCTGTAGTCTATGTTCTGGTAACCTCTTGGGTGGATTACTGCTATGCGTTATACATGCCAGTGCAAAATTCAATGGCCAGATTGCTCACGTTCCAGTTTGATGGTTTGAGCATATAACACCAATCCTGTCACAACAGTACTGAAGGCCGATTAGTTTCCGGGCTCAATTCAAAGTGCTGGTGTTGACCTATAAAGCCTTACATAGCTCAGGACATCAATACCTTAAGGGCCGCTTCTGCCCATATGAATCAACCCAGACCCTGCGCTTATCACCCAATGCCATCTTCTATGTTCCCCTATCCAAGAGTTTCGGAAGGTGACAACATGAGACGAGGTCTTTTCTGTGGTGGCTCCCTGTCCGTGGAATGCTCTCCCCAGAGAGGCTTACCTGGCACCATCATTTCATGTCTTTAGGTTCCAGGCAAAACTATTCCTCTTTACGCAGGCCTTTGGCCATTAAATAATCTATGGCCTGGTAAATGTGGGAAGAAGAGTTGAAGAGTTTGGATTTGATATCCCGCTTTTCACTACCCGAAGGAGTCTCAAAGCGGCTAACATTCTCCTTTCCCTTCCTCCCCCACAACAAACACTCTGTGAGGTGAGTGGGGCTGAGAGACTTCAGAGAAGTGTGACTGGCCCAAGGTCACCCAGCAGCTGCATGTGGAGGAGCGGAGACACGAACCCAGTTCCCCAGATTACGAGTCTACCACTCTTAACCACTACACCACACTGGAAGGGGAACTGTTATTATGATTACTTTATTATTGTGTATTATGTCTTTATTATTATGCTTCATAAATTGTGTCCTTAATGTTGTATACTCCCCTGGGATCTTTGGATAAAGGGTGGTACGTAAATTGAAACAAACAAACAAACAAACAAACAAACAAACAAACAAATAAATAAATAAATAAATAAATAAATGTGGCCTGCAATACTCCCTAGGAGGAGTGAGATGTGGTGCTGTCACTCTCAGAGAGATTGCGGGCAGGGTTGGGTGGGGCTGGGGGATGACTACCTTTCATGAGCAATTCCTAACCGTACACAAAGTCACTGGGAATGTGTAAACATATTCTTGACTGGGGCCAGTTATAGGGAGCATATGACTGCCTTGCTACAGTACAACAGCACCACAGGCTACTACCGGTCTGTTTCCGGACACATTTCGGAGTGCTGGCTATAACCTACAAAACCCTTAGGTATAAGCCACAGCGGTACCTTGGTTCTCAAATGCCTTGACACTCAAACGCCTTGGTTCCCAAACACCCAAAACGTGGAAGTAAGTGTTCCGGTTTTCGGACGTTATTCAGAAGCCGAACACTCAATGCGGTTGTCGGCTATTTTTTCCGGGGTGCCTATCAGATGCTGCGCCTCGGTTTTCGAAAATTTTGGAATCCAAATGGACTTCCGGAACTGATTAAGTTTGGCACTTTTGTTTTTGCTATTTATTTCGCGTTTTTGTTTTTTGAGGCTTTTTCGGTTAATTTGTTTTTGTGACTGTGTGGAACCCAGTTGAGCTACTGATTGATTGATTGGTTGGTTGTGTGACTGTGGAAATGGATAAAAGCCCCCCCCCCCATCCAAACAATGACTACCATCAGTGCTGGTAAGAAAAAATAATAATTTTTATTTTTATCATCTACAGTACTGACTTATTTATTTTATATTCAGGTAGGTAGCTGTGTTGGTCTGACAAAGTCGAAATAATTTTTTTTAAAAAAAATATCCTTCCAGTAGCAGCTTAGAGACCAACTAAATTTGTTCTGGGTATGAGCTTTTGTATGCATGCACACTTCTTCAGGTACCTGAAGTGTACAGATACAGAAATGTATCTGTTAAATTGCTGATTTAGGGGTTGGTTTTAAAAGTCTGGAACGGATTAATCCTTTTTGCATTACTTTCTATGGGCAAATGCGCCTTGGTTTTGGAATGCTTTAGTTTTGGAACAGCACTCGCCATGCAGGCGGTAGGTGGCTAGGGAAGCTCACCATGCGGGTGGCAAGCAGCACCCCCCATGCTCACCATGCGGGCAGTGAGTGGCTAAGGACGCTTGCTGTGTGGCCAGGTAGCCCTGCCCCCATGGGCTGGCTAGCCCCGCCCCTGCACCATTCCGCCCCTGCCTTGAGTTCCATCAGGGAAAAAAGTGGTACACAAACATAACTATAAAACAACAACAACAACAACAACAACAACAACAATAACAACAACATATTGGTTGTATTCAAATAAGTCATATTCAGAGTAGACCCATTGAAAGCAATGGCTCAATTTAGTCATGTCCATTGATTTAAATAGGTTTACCCTGAATATGATTTAGTTGGGTACAACCCTTATGTTTATGTGCCCCATTGACTTTGTCTATTGCTTTATTTCTTATGATCAGTACTTTCCCATGGGGTACTTCCAAAAGTACTGGCACCTCTTTTTGGGGGGGAGGGGGGGTGTTAAAAAGTGTGACGCTTACTGTAACGACTTCATGGTGAGTACTGGCATCTATTTTCCAGGGGGGGAGGGGGAGCACTGCTTATGATGATACCTGAAGCCAACTCTGAGTGAAGGCAGTCAGTTGGAGTCAGTTTTCTAATAGGTCATCAATGTAATCAGCAGAAATAGCAACATGCTATTAACAACAACAATACTAATACTAATTGTCCTTAACTGGCACGTGAATGATAAACAGAAATAAAATCAGTTAAAAAAAATTACGGTCACGGGAGCAGGGTGGGTCCTGAAAACATTTTGGGGGTTGACACAGAGAAGGCATTCTTCTGGGCCACCACTCCCACCTTGAACATCTGAAGCTGGTGGAATCACCAAGAGGATCACGCCTGGAAGGGTCTACAGCAGCCTTTCTCAAACTTGTGTCCACGTATGTTATTGAAATCTCTCAGACATTTGTGGCCTAAGTTACGCAGAGTTTTAAACACTAGCTTGAACATCTTGAATTGGGCCTGGAACTGAAGTGACAGCTAATGCAGGTTTTTTTAGAACCAAGATTATAAGAGTTTTAAAGGCAACCGCAACCTGCATTTTGGACCAGTTCAGGTTTCCCGGTCTACTTCATGAGCAGTCCCACATAGAGTGCATTGCAGTAATCCAGTTTGGAAGTTTCTAGAGCATGGAATACCATGGCCAAGTAATGTCTGTCCAAAAGAGGCTATGGCAATAGTACATAAAAACATATGTGAAACAGACTCATATTACACCATATGCAGGAAACCACTCACAATATAGCCAAGAAAAAACTACAACCCACTAAACAGAAAGAATATACAATTTTTCTTGTGAAGCTGAATGTAGGAGGAATGTACTGTAGTAGAGTTGTTGAAAAGATCTCCGGATTACAGTATATCTCATTTCATTACTTCATCAAAGTAATATAGAGGGGTGTGATTTCTCGTGATTGACAGTTGAAAACAACCTTCTGCCTTCTTATGTGTCCTTTCCAAAACACAGATTATCTTTATCTAGCTATCAAACACCCAATTAAATCGAACAATAGGCTTAATCTGGCAATATAAATTAAATTGCCACTCTTAATTAATTACTTGATTCTGAATCATCTAAAGTAGCTTAACCAGAAGAATTTCGCCACATGGGATTTATTGTTCCCCAAAAGGCTCACTCAGCTCAGTGGCTCTAAGTGTGCATAGGAGGATCACCAATACAATAAAGGGTCTGGATGACTCTTGGGGTACCTTCCAGCTCTAGAATTCTGTGATTCTATGAGACCATTGATCCTTCTAGCTCAGTACTGTCTACACCAGGGGTGTCAAACTCAAATTCATCGGGGGCCGCATCAGCAGTTTGGTCACCCTCAAAGGGCCAGTTGTATCTGTATGACTATGTGTCCACTCTTTATTATCATAAATTATTAAATAATAAAGATTAGCGAATGAGTCGCTCCTTCTCTCCCTCCCTCCTTGGGTGTGCACGGGCAGGCCCCGTTGGTAGAAGCCGTCCATCAGCAACCAGTCCAACCTGCCAGTGATAATGTGCGATCAACACCAAATCACCCCCGCCAGGCACGATCATCATCCCCTGCAATGCGAGGGGGGCTCGGAGCGGAGGCGTCTGCACAGATTGGGGGGAGGGGTGGCGCGCGTGGGGGGGGGGTAAGGAAGGAGGAGCGGAAGGCTGCAGCAACAGCAGCAGCAACAACGAGCACCGGAAGGGTTGTTGCAGCCGGGCTCATCGGCTGCTTGCCTTGGCTGAGATCCCGAGCTGCGATGTGCTCCTGGGGCCGCAGCCAATGCTCCGGCCGTCCCGCCTTCTGCTGCGGTCTCCCCCACCGCGCCTCGTTAGGAATAAAGAGGACATTGACTAAGAAGCCAGGATGCGCTCGCGCTGGCTCAAGAAAGACACCCTCCCCCAGCCGCCAGATTCGGAAGTCAGTCCCGCTGTGTAGAATGGGGATTGCTCCCAGGTAAGCGCGCACACGGCGGCAGCGTCTCTGCCAGGATTGGGGCTGCCCCGGTGCTAAAGCCGCTTGCTAAGGATTGACACGGCGGCACTTTCTGCCAGGTAAAAAAAAAGAAAGGTAGCGAGGCTGGCGCTGCACTAAAGGGGCGAAGAATCTTGGCCACCAACTGCAAGCTCAGACTTCTGTCTCATTTCCTTGTTACGTTCCAGATGTCAAAACGGTTCTTCTCTCACCAATCCCGCACCAAGGAAGCTGCCAGTAGCCACCAGTAGCCAAAAAAAAGGTAGCGAGGCTGGCGCTGCACTAAAGGGGCGAAGCGGCTCCCCCACAGTTTCCCCGCCGCTACTTGTAAAATCCACAAGCCCTAAAAGCCTCCTCGAGCTCCCTGCTCCGAGCTGACTGCTCCCTCCACCCACTAACAAGCGCCTCAAGTGCTTTTGCGCGACGCGCTCTAGAAACGCCGGCTAATCCCACTCCGAAACCAGGGCGGATGGATCGAGGCTGCCACCTTCAGCGCGCTCTGAAATCTCGGGAGTGTCGCGGCTGCTGTCTGCTAGAGCAGCGCCGCGAGGCTGGAGGAGGTGGGGGGTGCGGAGAAAAGGAGCAGGTGGGGGAGTAAGGAAGCAGCTGGGAATCCGGCCAAGCGCCACCCGCTGCGCGTCTCCAGGCCCGGCTTCGCTACGCGGGCCACATGACGAGGTCTGGCGGGCCAGATTAGGCCCGCGGGCCTTGTGTTTGACACCTGTGGTCTACACTGACAGGCTGATATTCTGTCTGTTATAGCCATGTTGCCTAAATTTACTCTCACTTGGCTAGGAATCTAGGGTTGTCTCGAATATATTTTACTCAGAGCAGATTCATTTAAATTAATGGACCTGCCTTAGTTATGTTCATCAATTTCAGTGGGTCTACTCTGGGTAGGATTAGCATTGGATACAGCCTGAAAATTTGTAATGGTTTGCTAGTTAACCTTTGTCTTTTATAGGGTATTGATATAATGGTTTTTAAGCAGTGACGGAAAATATCACTATTTGTAGTGCTTAATTAAAAAAAAAAAAGCTATTCTGAACTATCCATTTCCTTCTTGTTCATAGCTATAAATTACAACTGTAACACAATTCTTGTTTCACTGTACAGTCATACTTTGGTTGTTGAATGGAATCAGTTCCGGAAGTCCGTTCGACTTCCAAAAATGTTCAGAAACCAAGGCACGGCTTCCGATTGGCTGCAGGAGCTTCCTGCACTCAGTTGGAAGCCTTGGAAGCCACATTGGATGTTTGTGTTCCAAAGAACATTTGCAAACCACAACACTCACTTCTGGGTTTGCGGCATTTGGGAGCCAACATGTTTGACTCGCAAGGCATTTGGGGTCTAAGGTACGACTGTATTTGGTAGATTGGGCTGACATTAGACCCACTGAAATTATTAACCCAAATTAATCATGTCCATTGATGTCACTGTGTCTTCTCTGAAAAGGACTAATATTGGCTCCAACCCATCATGTTTTAACTAGATACTCAGAGTATACTCACTGAAACTAAGTTAGTCCATCATTTTCAATGGATCTACTTTGAGTAGGACTAGCATTGAATGATACTATTTTTTCACAGTTCAGCTAAGTTTTACTAATAGTAGACCCTCTGAAATTAATGAGTCTACTCTGAATAAAACTTAGTTGAATATGACACTTGGAAATAAATGGCCCTAATCAGTTTCAATGGATCTCCTAAACTGAAATCAATGGAAATAATCATTAGTCTATTTCTATGCCATGTTTCCTGAGCATGCCAAATGAACAATAAAAAAGATAACAATTCAAAAACAAGTCAGAAGTTCAACATGGAGGAGACCTGCTTAAACTCAACTGGAAGAGAATATTTAAGCAGATATCATAGAATCAAAGAATTGTAGAGCTGGAAAGGAACCCAAGGGTCTTCTAGTCCATGCAGGAATCTCATCTAAAGCACCCATGACAGACGCCCATCCAACCTCTGTTTAAAAACCTCCAAGGAAGGAGAGTAAACAACCTCCTAAGGGGGCTGTTCCATTGTTGAGCAACTCTTACTGTCAGAAAGTTATTTCTGGTGATTAGTCAGAATCTCCTTTCTTCTAACTTGAAGCCAGGGGCTCGGGTCCTACCCTCCAGAACAGAGGAAAACAAGGATGTTCCATCTTCCATGTAACAACCCTTTGGATATGTAAAGATAGCTATCAGTTCTCAGTTTCCTCTTATCCAGGCTAAACATACACAAAGCCCTCGACCATTCCTCATAAGACTTAGTTCCCAGGCCCTTGGTCATCTTGCTTGCCCTCCTCTACACACGTTCTAGCCTGTCAACATCCTTCTCTAACTGTGGCACTCAGAACTGGACACAGTATTCCAGGTGTGTTCCAGGTGTGTTTTGACCAAGGAAGAATAGAGTGGGAATATTACTTCCCTTGATTAGTACACTAAACTTATGTTGATGCAACCTAGAATAGCATTCTCTCTCTCTCTCTCTCTCTCTCTCTCTCTCTCTCTTTGCTGTGCATCACACTGTTGACTCATGTTAAACTTGTGTTCTACTAAGACCACAAGATCCTTTTCAGGTGTTCTCCATCTTATGCAGCTGGTTTGTCCTGCCTAAGTTCAGAACCATACCTTTGTCCCTGCTGACATTTATTTTGTTAGTTTTGGCCCAGTTCTCACATCCGTTAAGGTCATATTGAATCCTGATTCTGTCTTCTGGGGCATTAGCTACCTCTCCCAGTTTGGTGTCATCTGCAAATTTGATGAGCACCCCCTCAATTCCTCCATCCAAGTCATTTATTGAGATGTTGAACAATGGGCCCAGGACAGAATCCTGTGGCATCCCACTTGTCACTTTTTTCCAGGATGATGAGGAACCATTAGTGAGCATTCTTTGGGTTTGGTCAGACAACCAGCTACAAATCCACCTGTTATGTCATCCGGCCCACTTTTTACCAGCTTCCTGACGAGAATACCATGGGGGACTTTATCAAAAGCCTAACTAAAATCAACATACACCACATCCAAAGCATTCCTCTGATCAACCAAACTTCTAACTCTACAAAAAGAAAAAGAAAATGGCCTGTTTTTAGGAAACCTACATATGCTGGGTCTTATTAATCACAGCATCCTTTTCCAAGTGCTCACAGACCAACCATTTAATTATCTGTTCTAGGACAACCTGTCCTGGTATCAGTCTCAAGCTGACCAGTTTGTAGTTACCTGCGTCTTCTCCCCCCCCCCTTTTGAAGATGGGGACATTTGCCCACCTCCACTCTGCAGAGACCTTACCTGTTCTCCAAGAATTCTTAGAGATTGTAGACAGAGGCTCTGAGATTACATACACAAGCTCCTTTAGTACATCTGGGTGCAGCCCAACCTGTGTCATGCCATGCAAAAGACACACATCAAATGGGCCATTGACCAATGCTCTTCTTACGTTCTTAGTAAACAGATTGTTTGGAGGAGCCCTTCTTATACTTATGGAACCTAGTCTCCCAAGATGTGGCGATGTCCACCAGCTTGGATTGCCTTAAAAGTGAATTAGACAATGAGGCTATTGAGAGCTACTAGCAACCATGCCTTTGAATCTTAGAAAACAACAGCAGGAGAAGGCCATTACCCTGATGACTTTACCTTTACCTTTTTACCCCTAAGGGAAAAGGAGTGCTAGACTTGATAGTACCTTTGGTGTGATGGGGGGGGGAGGCACCAAAGGCAGCAGATATGGGGGCACAAGTGGCTTCAGCCCCCTCAATATTTTGAAGCAGGAGGCCCAGCACCCCCAATATTGAGGGAGCTGACACCCCCCACCGCCGGTCGCACTCAACATGTTCCCCACCTCTACTGGGGAGCCCAGGAGCTGGGAGGGGGCTGGGACGAGTGAGGGTGAAGATCACCCTCCAAGTATCCTGTCCTCACCTGGTGCATCCCCACTCAATGTCCCCATTCCCCACCTCATATGAAAGCACTAGCATCATGGCGGCAGGGGCAGGATGCCCATGCAGCCTGTCCCAGCCTGGTGTGCAAGCACTCGTGCACTGGGCAGGGCACGATACATCACATGATGTGTCACATGACATGCTCCCCAGGTGTGGGGGCAGGTCGGTGCCCCTGAAAGGCACATAAACCACCCACAGGCAACGGAATCCCTTCTTCTTATCCGTAGCCAGAAGCACATTTCTTCCTGCGTATGCCGGGAGCTTTTTCTCAGTTCCCACTTCCAGCTGTGAATGTCAGCCTCCCCCCACCCCTTCTGCCAGCCGCTTACAGTACATCTGCAACCCTGTGAAAGGATGGGATGTGTGCTTTTAATTGAAAAAAGGCGTCAGGCTCTGGGGACACAGCAAAGTCATTGGGAGCATGCGAACAGCAATTTATATTGTCAGTTCAAGTTACAGTCACCCTGGCATGCAAAATCTGCAGATGTCAGTTACTCTATATGTGACTTTGACACGCCACAATGAAGTGAGGGGTGGGGGTGTCATCATCATCATCTCTTTTCCAGAGCTTTGCAATGAGGTCTTAATTAATGGTGCATGTGATATGATGGATGGAGCTTAGATACATGCAACCATGTGTGTTTGCGCATGGATACAGAAAAGGTGGTGTCGGGTAAAGCTTTGTGCACACATTGCAGTGCATTGGAAGCAGTGCTCCACTTTTCTCACCAGATGCCCTGAAACAGCTTTTTGCTGTTTTTATGATATGCAGCCTTTTGAGAGAGAAAATTAACTGTCCATTTCTTGTTCACCACATGAGGAGGAAACTTCCTTGTCTCCTTTCCAATGCAGTGTGAAACTCTGGGCAAATATAGGCAAAGGTGTCTCAGGTGGTATTCAGCAATCATTTTGTACTGTGGCCTAGTAATTAAAACCTGTTTATTTTCCCCAGAAGTCAACTTGTGTCTTGGCTATACCACTTCAGACTGCATGCATGCAAGTTTAGGTGGAGGCTCACATGATGGAGTGCTCCTCACAAATAAACTTATCTGTACTTAAAATACCAGCATGTCAGGGAGAGGCCCAGGCTAGACGCAAGTTTTCTATGTGCATGATGTCATTTTCATTTTCTGTGGAGGAGCATCCCATCCTGTGAGCTCCTACCTTGAGTCCCAAATGGTGCAGCTTGGGCAGAAGTGGACAACTTCATTGAGACAGAAGCATCTCCAGTCAATCTGAACCCAAATTTGCAAGATCGGCAGACTAATGTAATGCTACATCTGAGCTATAGTTCTGTCCATCTATACTACCAGTATACACACACACAAACACACACACACACACACACACACACACACACAAACACATGTTTATACCCCACCTTTCCCCCCAAGAGCTCCAGGAGGTGTATGTGGCTTTCCCCAGTCCTTATTTTGTTCTCACAACAACCCTGTGCAATGGTAGGCTGTGCTGAGAAGCTATGGCAGATCCAAGCATGGGCGTAGCGAGGGTTTTTGTTAGGGGGGCAGGATTTGAGGGGGGCAGGCCTTCTGTGGGGGGGGAGAACCTCAGTTTGCGATGTATTTTTATTTAATTTAGGGGGCAGCTGCCCCCTGCCCCCCCTGGCTACACCCATGGATTCAAGGTCACTCATGGATGAGTGGGAATTTGAACCTTGGTCTTTCAGATCCTAATCCAATGCTCTAACCACTACACCACTCTAGTTCTCCAGTAGCACTGTCTACTCTTCACTGACAAAGATTCTCCAGAGTCTGATGCAAAGTCTTTTCCCATCACCTGTTACCTGAGATCCAGAGAAACTGGGGATTTAGCCTGCGATTGAGCATGAGACCTTTTGTGTGTAATAGCAAGTGATCTACCACTGAGCTATAGGTCCCCCTGATTAGTCTGATCCTGCAAGGGAGGTCATTTTATACATCTACATCAGGCACATCCAACAGGTAGATCGTGGTCTACCGGTAGACCACTGGACGTCTGTGGTAGATCCCTGCCCCCCCAAGAACCTCAACAACTTTGGCTCCCCTAAAAAAGCTCAACATTTTTGCCCTGCATTCCCCAAAATGTGGCTTTCCTCCTCCCTTAAAAGCTCAACAACTTCGATGACCTGAACTCCAAAAAACACGGCTTTCCTTCCTAAAAAAATAGCTCAACAACCTTGACTTGACCCCCCCCAAAAGGGTGTAGATCACTGCCAGTTTTTAACTCTGTGAGTAGATCACAGTCTCTTGGGAGTTGGCCACCCCTGATCTACATTAACCCCAGAACAAGGATGAACTGTTGCCTGTTGGGCCTGATACAACTTACTACTGTCCCACCACCAAAAAACAAAAAACAAAACCCTCAGTGAACTTTCCCCATATTCAGGCTCAATCCCTCCTTTGAAAATCACGAAAATAATAGCTGTGACCATTTTCATCTTGAACTTTGTTAATATTCACAC
The DNA here is from genome assembly GCF_009819535.1 of Lacerta agilis. Taxonomy (NCBI): domain Eukaryota; kingdom Metazoa; phylum Chordata; class Lepidosauria; order Squamata; family Lacertidae; genus Lacerta; species Lacerta agilis. The sequence goes on along the minus strand of NC_046331.1, from coordinate 6,540,757 downwards.
TCCTAAGCTGCCCACAGAAATGCATTGGAAGTCTTCCTCACAGGGTCCTTATGATGAAAAATTGGCTAACCCCTAGACCAGTGGGATATAAATGAGGAACCGCTTTCAGAAATTGGCTACCTAGTACTGCTGTCATCAAGAGTCTGTTTTCAGTTTCAGATCAAGTTAGAAACCAGCCCAAGGTCATTTGGAATCATGAAGATTCTCTCTAGTTCTGCTTATGCCTTTCCAAGCAAGTGATAAGTTAACACTTTTTGCCAGCAGGTAAATCCTTTACAGGAGTGTTTTGCTGAGTGTAAATGGATCCCCTCTGCTAATGGCCCAGTCCATCACCTTGAACTGTACTGCTATCCCCTTTCATATTCATTTAAAAATAGGAAATGGTGAGTCTAAGGTGTGCTTGCAATGAATGCCCTTGCTGAACAGGCAAGTGCTTTGAAATGCCATACCAAGAAACATCCCCTCCCAGCAAGGAGGATTCTGAAATTACGGTGCACATAGGTGGCATTTCAAGAAGCTAAGGTTTCCCCTCTAAAAATCATTTTATGAAGTCTGGCTTCACCCAACACATGGCACAGCCAGGCTTTTGAAATATGCTCAGATTTTCCCCTTTGCATTCCTGGTTCTCAAGTAATGGGAGGGGAAGAGGGCATGAAAATTCAGGAAGATGTTATGCAGATGCAGAAACTTGTAGTTCTCTGGCTCACCACATGGAGCAGCTACACACATATTGGAATGAACGTAGGAAGCTGCCTAAGACTCAGCCTAGTAGATCTAGCGCAGTATTGTCTAAATTCACAAGCAGCAGCTCTCTGTGATTTCAGGCAGGGGTCTCTCCCATCCCTACCTGGTGATGCTGGGAATTTGACCAAGGACTTTCCATATACCAAGTATACAGGGCTCTACCACTGAGCCAGAAGAAGAAGAAGAAGAAGAAGAAGAAGAAGAAGAAGAAGAAGAAGAAGAGGAGGAGGAGGAGGAGGAGGAGGAGGAGGAGGAGGAGGAGGAGGAGGAGTTTGGATTTGATATCCCTCTTTTTCACTACCCGAAGGAGTCTCATAGCGGCTAACATTCTCCTTTCCCTTCCTCCCCGACAACAAACACCCTGTGAGGTGAGTGGGGCTGAGAGACTTCAAAGAAGTGTGACTAGCCCAAGGTCACCCAGCAGCTGCATGTGGAGGAGTGGAGACGCGAACCCGGTTCACCAGATTATGAGTCTGCCGCTCTTAACCACTACACCACACTGGCTCTCATCTGAGGGCCTTCAATCAGAGTCCATGAAAGGCATGTCTTAGAAGACTTGCCTTTACATGAAGAAATTTAACTTGATTATTTTTTTAAAAAATGCAGTCGGAAGCTGCTGTATATGATCCAACTGTTGTTCCATCTAGCTCAGCATGGTCTACTCTGGATGAAAAGGGTCTTTCCAGTCACTTTCTAGTTCAAATGCTTTTAACTGGAGCTGCCAAGATGTAAAGACGGGATGTCCTGCATCCAAACCATATGCACTATGACTGAGTTTTGAGAATGTAAGAAGAACCCTGCTAGATCAAGCCCATGGCCCCATTCTCTATAAAAGACTTCTTATAAAAGGTTCCATTTTAATTGCAGAGAATTTCATTCTCCCCCATCTTTCAAAATCTTTTTTTACTTCCGTCTATACCAGGGGTCAGCAAACATTTTTAGCAGGGGGCCGGTCCACTGTCCCTCAGACCTTGTGGGGGGGAGACTATTTGGGGGGGGACACGAATTCCTATGCCCCACGAAGAACCCAGAGATGAATTTTAAATAAAAGCACACATTCTACTCATGTGAAAACACCAGGCAGGCCCCACAAATAACCCAGAGATGCATTTTAAATAAAAGGACACATTCTACTCTTGTAAAAACACATTGATTCCTGGACTGTCCACAGGCCAGATTTAGAAGGCGATTGAGCTGGATTTGGCCCCCGGGCATTAGTTTTCCTATCAACGGTCTATACTTTGACATAATGATCATGAAATAAATTCAGATTGTTAGTGGTTAACAAAATACCTATTTTACAGTCTTCACCACCTTAATTCCACTTGTTTCTTGCAAAGCTTATTTTCCTTGCACATCTATATTCTTAGCTAACATTTTAGTTTTATTCTAATTTACATAAAAACCTGCCAAGTCCCCATATTGTTTTATCATTTCCAACACCTTTGTTTAGAGTTGCCATGCACCTGCAATTTCCCAGACATACCTGGAATACTGATCAGGATAATACGGATATATGGCAACCCTATGCCGGCTGTGTAGTTTTTGACAATTTTCCTAAAACATAGCTCAAAAATGACTTTTGTGATTTTGTCAAACAAGCTAAAAAAACAAAACCAATATATTTTGTGTCGGGATTTTCACTTTTTGAAATATGGCAACCCTTACTCCACACCTTTCTTAAGCAGAGTTTCTCTTTCTTTGAGAAAAAATAAGTGGCTCACTTAAATGTAAACTAAGTTTTAATAAAAAAAATAAAGCTACAACAAAATAACATGAGAGAAGCTAAATACAACATGACACAAGTCTGAGGCAAGAAACAAGAAGAGGCAGTTGGTCCCTCATAATTGATACAGTCATACCTCGGGTTACGATAGCTGTGGGATGTGTTTGGCGCATTGCGCATACGCAGAAGTGCTAAATCGCGCTTCGCGCATGTGCAGAAGCGCCGGATCGCACGGCGCACATGTGCAGATTCAGCGCTTCATGTTACGTGTTGCTCATGTTGCAAACGGGGCTCCAGAACGGATCCCGTTCGCAACCAGAGGTACCACTGAAGACACCCTGAAGGGAGGGGCTGATTCTGGAGCAGAACACACAAGCCCCGTCCACCAGATACCAAACATTCTACTGATCAAATTGGGCCCCAAGGGTTTTTCTTACAACCCCCCTCTCCCTGAGCCTAATTTGAATTAATCAAATTTAATTTACCACGTAATTCTTAAAAACTTTCTTTACACAAAGGCCTTGTTAAAATGTCAGCTGTTGGTTTCTATTGTTGGACAATATTGCATTTCTATAAATCCCCTCTGGCTCAAATCTCTTATTACATGGCATTTTATGTCTATATGTTTGGTACCTCAATTTATCTTCTCTGATTGCACCAATTTCAGAGAACTCTGATTGTCTTCCATAAGCTTAAAGGGCTGAGAATCTGGCATTCCCAAATCCTCTAAAATTTAGTTGAGCCATTGTGCTTCTTTGCACACCTCTGCAGCAGAAACATACTCTGGTTCTGTTGAAGAGTGAGCTACTGAATTTTGTTTATGACTTGCCCAACTTACAGCTTCATTCTCTGTCTCCAACCCAGTCTGCATCTGAGTAGTATCCCACTAATTTGGGATCCTTTGCAGCTGACAATTTTAATTTAAGACCAACCACCCCATTATGGATCACTGCCTTGTCGTGTCGAAGGGGCTTGAATTACTCAGGGAAGCTATGGACAGGTCAAGATGGACCAACCATTCCCTTTAAATATCTTACTTTTCAATGCAGTCCAGTCTCTTTGGGTAGGTGAACTCACCATTCTGCATAGTATACCCATTGCTGAGGCAATATCAAGCCTACATGCAGTAGCTACAAATAATAATTTACCTATTACAGTTCTGTACAATTCATTTTTATATAAATATTCACACTCAACCTCTCCTGAAAGAAAATTAGTATATTGGAGTTGACACGGAATGTGCTTCTTTCAAACTGAAAAATTCTATTAAGTCAATTATTTTCTGCCTTTGATTAAGAAGGAAACTACCATCTTCCTCCCTCTCTGCTTGCATGCCCAAAAAACAAGATATGTTTCCTAGTCTTTTAACTTCCTTATTTAAATATTCAACCATTTCTGTACATTCTTTTTTTTATTCTCATGCATTAATTTTCAAAAGTGTGTGTGTGTGTGTGTGTGTGTGTGTGTGTATATAATTTGCCAGCTAAAGGAAAGGACCAAATCTAAATACCTTTTCCATATTTTTATTTCATTAAGGTGATTTCAGTTAAAAGAAATAAAGTGATAACAGAAAAAAAGAGAAAGGGAGTGAGAAAAACAACAAAAATACATATAAAAGCAAAAATATGCATATATATATCCCATACATTCTTGTAGAAATTGGTATAGTGTAATTGTCCTAGTGCCTATGTAAATGCTAATGGCCTACTACATTTTGCATAAATTCTGTATTTATCTATACAGAGTCTGCGCCTGTAAGCAGTCCGTTCATAAATTGCCAGTGATGTCATATCATCTGTCCATTGATTGAAAGGTATCATATCTTTATTTTTCCACTTCCCCAGTATCAATCTCTTGGCCACCATTAGGGCACAGAAAATCCATTTCCGTTGTCCCCTTGATAATTTCCATACTGCAGGTATATAGTTCAATAAAATATTCTCCGCTGAGAGATTTAACTTTTTCTGCACAGTCGTTACACAGTCCAGCACTTTCTCCAAAAACGTCTTAAGTAAAGAATACTGCACAAACATGTGTCTCAGAGAGGCAATGTCCTTGCCACATGTCCAACACTGACCTATTTTAGGTAAACCATTTTTATACAAGCGTAAAGGAGTCCAATAAACTATAAATATTATTTTCTGTTGTATTAGTCTTAATTTTAAATCTAATGACACCTAAGGTATTGAAGCTAATACGTTTTCCCACTTTCTCGGTAATAATGAAAGTTCCAATTCTTTATTCCAATCATCTCTTACACTACACATATTGAATTTGTGTATTTTTAATAGATATCTATAAAAAGTAATTGCTGGCATTTTTTTTTTAATGAGTTGTCAAATTGCTCCAATATCTCAGGTATCTCGGAAGATGAAAGGGCTGGCAGCTCAAACACACTTGTTAGGAGATGTTGCAATTGAAGATATGGGCTGCATCTGATAGATATTTTTGTCTTAAATGGGCTGCATCTGATAGATATTTTTGTCTTAAAATAGCAAAAGTATAAAATTCATCTTCCCCATCTATCAGTTGATCCAATGTCAATACACCTGCTTCCATCCAATTTTTCCATATCACCATCTTTTTTGCAATTCTTGGTGTGGGGTTTCCCCAAAGTGTAAGTTTAGTATGTGAAAATGGATCAGATTTGTTTTTATTAGCCAAAATATTACATATTCTTCTAAGTGATTTAATTGTTTCCAGAGTCACCTGAGATTTCAAATATTTTGATCCTAGTATTTTCCAACCAAACAAAGGTGCCATGTACATATATTCTAGGGTTTCCCATATCGGAAAATTAGGTCCAACAGTGGGATTCCAACATTTTGTACTTGACAGTAGGTAAGCATAGTGATATTATTCCAAATTTGGGATTCCGAAACCGCCTTCTTTAATTTGTAGCTGCATTCTCTGCAAGGACAAAGGCATTTCCTAAACAATGAGTTTATCTTTCAAAAATATGATCCATATAAAGAAAAACTGGAAGTCCTTGAATGAGTATGTAAACAAATTTTGACCTTTTGGCATCAATTCTGATTTGGACCAATTAACAGAATAACCTGATATTTTATCAACAGTGTCTATCATCTGCATCAAGATGGGCATACTAGCTGAGGTTTCAAAAAAACAAAAGTATATCACCTGCAAATAAAACTAACTTATGTTCAACTGAATTATGAACTGCTCTGAAGAAGTGTGCATGCACACGAAAGCTCATACTAAGAACAAACTTAGTTGGTCTTTAAGGTGCTACTGGAAGGATTTTTTTTATTTTTTATTTTGTTTTGACTATGAACTGCTCTGTGAATCTTGCGATGTCTAATAGCAATAGCCAAGGACTCAAACAAATATTAAAAAGCAAAGGTGAGTGTGGACATCCTTGTCAGGTTCCTCGAGCCAACGGGAAGGTAGCAGACATGATACCATTCACTTTGACTCTAAATGTGGGTGCCTCGTACATTTGATCCATTTCATAAACGCCAAGGGAAATCCAAATTTTACTAAAGCTAACTCCATATACTGTTTATAAATTTTATCAAAGGCCTTTTTGCCATCTAATGATATGATTACAAACTGATCTTTATTTTTTTATTTAAGTCAACCATATCTACCACAAATCTAATGTTATCTACAGCTTGTCTTGTTTTTATGAAGCTGCTTCATAAAAGCAGTCTTGATTACTGCTGCAATTACCTGTTGGATTCTATTTGCTAGTGTTGATGTTTAAATTTTTGTATCAACATTAATCAAGGATATAGGGTGATAATTCACACTTTTTGTGTGATACTTACCTGGTTTGGAAATAACTATGATATAAGCTTGGTTAAATATTGTTTATAAGATACCTTCATCAAGTATCTCATCATACAACTGACAAAGTTTTGGTACCAATAAATCTATATCTGTTTTGTACCATTCAACAGGGAATCCAGCCAATTCCGGTGTTTTGCCACTTGTCATTTTAAGGATAGTTTGGAGTTTTGTGATGTGTTGGTAAGAAATATTTGTCCCGCCCAGTTTTTTTTAATAGTGTTTTGTCTTGGTTCATTAAGTGGGTTTCTTGTAGGAAAGCTACTGTATCTGTTCCTAGCAATTTTAAATATGCTAGGACTACATTCTGCTTCTTAGTTTCTTGCAGACCCTTCACATTAAGACTAACAACCTTCATATTTGCATCTAATTCAGCCTATTAATCAATCCTAGAAACTAATTTATCCATATTTAGAAATAGATAGAATCTAATAATTTATTTCAAAAATAAAATTTATATGTTTAAAATAACATATATGTTTAAACTAGAATTCAATAGATATTATCTATATGAAAAACCTCGTTTTAAAAGCAGATTATTTAACTTTTCATTCCATGCTCTCGCAGCCTTTTTTAAACCATACATTCCCTTCCGCAGTTTACAAACTAGCCCTTCATCTCTTTCGGAACTTTCTGGCTGAATCATATACAATTCCTCTTCAATTTCCCAATTTAAGAAAGCAGACTTTACATCCAGTTGTTCAACATAAAGTTGCTTGGATGCTGCAACACTAAGTAAAATTCTAATTGTGCTATATTTAACTACAGGCGTGAATGTCTCATCATAATCTTAAACATATTTCTGTGTCTATCCTTTTGCTTCTAGCCTTGCTTTATACTCCTTGTCTGCTCCTATCAACTTATCAGCTTCTTCTGCAGGTAGTTTGTCAATTTCTTTCCATGTGTCAGGTTCACCATTAGGCACTGCTCTTGCAATGTATGATAGTCGCTCTGCTAGCATACCTTTGTAACTCATGATGAGTGTCTGATTAACAGTTCTAATTGTTCATCCATATCATCACACACAACTTCTTGTCCTGACTCTCTTTCCCCTGGTAAAGTATCTGTACTTGGACTAGTTTTCTCTGTTCTTTCAACTTCTGTGATCAGTTTTACTGGAACCTCTTCAGTTACCAAATCAGCATTAGTCTGTTTCTCTTTAAAATTGTTCTGATTAGGAACACATGCACAAGATTGCTCTCCTTCTCTAAAATACATTACTCACTTTCACTTCTCCTGTCTTTGGATTAAGAATTATGTAACCTTTGCACCCCTTCTCAAAACCGACAAATATTCCTAACTCAGTCCTGGTGCTAGGTTTGGTATGTCTTTGTGCTGGCACATATGCAAAAGCTTTTTTTCCAAAGACTCTAATGTGACTGATGTTTGGTACTCTTCCAAACCAAAGTTCAAATGCTGTTTTATTTGCAGCTTTTGTTGACAGTCTGTTCTGCATACATCTGACCATCTCCATCGGAGAGCAATTCTTTCTCTCCACTATTCCATTTTGTTCTGGGTTAAATGGGGTAGTGTGCAAATGTTTAATACTACCGCTGTCTGAAAGTATTGCTTGTGGCTTCCTTCCCAATTGATTTTGAGCACTTGCAACAAAAATCTTCAATTTTTCTACAGTTTCTGATTTTTCCTTTAAAAGATAAGTTGTACAGTATCTGGAATAATCGTCAATAAATGTTAAGATATACTTAGTTTTCCCATGAGACATCGGTTGAATTGGACCACATATATCAGTATGAATAAGTTGCAAAGGCTCTGTTGAACTTCTCTAGCTTTGTTTGGGGAAAGAAGGTATTGTTCCCCAGGAAACAACTTTCACATACTTCACTATTCAGGTCAACTTTACAAGGTTTAATTTCCATTCCTCTCACCAAACCTTTCTTTGGCAGGTCTGCAATAATCCTGAAGTTTCAATGTCCCAGCATTTTGTGCCACTGAGGAATACAGGTTGCACTTGAATTCTTTTTGACCATATTCGCCCTTTCTTGACCAGTATCTAGCACAAAGATTCCATTATTTTCAAAATCTTGTGCATACAAAACTCCATCTTTGGTAATTGCACATCTGTTGTGATTAAAATTTCCATCAAAACCATGCTTGGTCAGAGTTGACACACACAACAAACTGTCTGTTAATTCTGGCAAGTAAACTACATCTCTCACTTCATTACAAACAGTTTTTTCTGCCATCAACACACTTTGTCCGAACCTGCTCCTTTTCCTTGCACAGAAATTTTGCGGCCATTTGCAACTGTAGCTGTCTCTGATGCATTTTCATTTAACTCTCTGAAAAAATTAGCATCACACGGCATGTACTATGAAGCTACTGAATCAATTAACCAACTAGAGGAGTTACCGTTAATAGGATCTGTTTTCCTATAAACTGAGATTGCTAGATAGTTCTGATGAACTGCAAAAGCATTTTTAGTTTGCTTTCCGTCACCACCCTGGAACCTATCTTTATTAGTGCCACTTTGTATTGTACAATGGTACAAGATGTACCATTTTCTCACATGAGAAGCATCTTGTTGTTTCTTTTTTGTCTGCACCTTGAAAAGCACTTACATTTTTGAAATTATACTTATCAGTCTTTTGTACAGCAAATACCTGCGTTTCACCCTCTCCTGCCTTTTCTGCTCTCCTAGCAGCCTCCTCTTTAAGTCTTGATACAACGTATTCTTATATCAAGTTTATCATTAGTCTCTAGTACATATATCAAAGAATTGAAACTTTCAGGCAGACCCGACAGAATTAAAATCACTTTGTCCACTTCTTCAAATTTCTTGCCTATAGTATTTAAATGATCCATCAACTCTATCGCTTGACTTTTCTAAATCTCCATTTTCTTTCAATTTAAAACTAAACAGCTTTCTTGATAAATACAGTCTCTCATTCAGAGTGTTCCTCTCATACAACTCTTTCAGACTTTGCCACAACTCTATGACAGTCTTAAAATTGCTTATGTGGTGTAAGTCACTCACATGAGTTGAAATTACTGTCCTTGCCTTTCTGTCCTGCTTTTCCCAATTAACTTTCTCTGCCTCTTCTGCTGGTGCAGATTTTTCAGTTGTTTCCCACAAATCCTTCTTCACCAGCTGATTCTCCATTCTAGATTTCCATAAAGAAGAAGAAGTGTTTGGATTTGATACCCAAAGGAGTCTCCAGGCGGCCAACATTCTCCTTTCCCTTCCTCCCCCACAACAAACACTGTGAGGTGAGTGAGGCTGAGAGACTTCAGAGAAGTGTGACTAGCCCAAGGTCACCCAGCAGCTGCATGTGGAGGAGCGGAGACACGAACCCGGTTCACCAGATAAAGGATACTTACTTGAAGTGAGAACAGGCACAGCAGGCTCTAGGACTTCCACAGCTTTTATATACGTGGCCGTAATTTCTTTTGTAAATTATACTTTCATATGACGTACTACAAGACAGTATGCAGTCGAAAAACACACTGTTACAATAAGTACACCAAACACATCAATACAAAATGGTTATCAAATAATCTCAGGTTTGAAAGCCCTGTCTGAACAATATCATTTTTAGAAGATGACTAAGAAGAAGCTGGGATGGGTATAAAGAAAAAGAAGGAACCTTTTACTGCATGTGGTGGGCGTGCCCCAAAATAAAAGACTTCTAGGAAAAGATTTATAATGAGATGAAAATAGTGTTGAAATGCACTTTTATAAAGAAACCAGAAGCCTTTTATTGGGAATAATAGGGGAAGAAATTCCCAAGAAGGACAATACTTTCTGTATGCCACAACAGCTGCAAGGTTATTATTAGCCAAGAATTGGAAGACTCAAGATATTCCTACCATAGATGAATGGCAAATGAAGATGATGGACTTTATGGAACTTGCCGAACTGACTGGAAGACTCCATGATCAGGATGAAGAGTTGGTGGAAGAAGATTGGAAGAAATTTACCATAAATTATATTTGAAAAAAATATTGTTGTGTTTAATATACCTTAGGGAAGTTGTTATAGGCTTTCGGTGTAGATCTATATCTTAGGTTAAGTTTTTTCTTTGAAATATTTAAGGATTAGAATTAAGCTAAGCTTGTATTGCTTTTTTTTTTTAACCAAGAAACTGTCAAAGATGATTAGAAATGAAATTCAGATGGGAGGGACCGGGGGAAGTCACCCTATGATGTTAAGAAAAAGGTATGGTTGGATAAGAGATATTTGTGTTCTGTAAGTTGTTTTGTATGTTTGTTTGTTTTCCTTATAAAATGAATAAAAAGAATGAAGGAGGAGGAGGAGGAGGAGGAGGAGGGATGGGCTGAACCTCTGTTGGCTAGGAGTTCCACAGGGTCAGCCACACAAAAGGCTTCGGTTCTGGTAAAGGCCATCTGCACCTCAGGGGGCTTTGGGGACCAACTAAAGTGCCCCATAGGAAGACCTCCATCTGTTGCACCAGCAGAGCTACAGAGTTTATAGTGACATAGAATTTATATGGGTAATTTTTCCCATCCTCTAGCCAAGTTGCCCACCTAAAAGCAATCAGAACCTGAGTAATAGATTTTGACTCCTCTCCACTTTGTCAGTTTGCCAGTCTAATAACTGTTATCCCCCAAAATTCTGGCAGAAGAAGGCAGCTTCCTGACAGATTTAACAGTCAACTCACTTCAGTAAGATCTCGTATTTCTTAGGACTTCATTACATTTACAAAGTACTTTACTTATTCATTTACTGATTCACTGTGAATCAGTGTCATCTGGCATTACAACAGCACTACAATGAAGACATAAAACAGCAAAGCACCTGCAGGCTCTTTTCAGGATCATGCATTTCTCAGGCGGGTGGGCCTCCTATGTTGCTTCCTTGGAAAAGCAGAAGAGACATGCCATGATGCTTGCCAGTGGAGCTATATCAGGGGGTGGGAGCAGGGGCTGCCAATTTTTGATGCCATTGGGAACATTTGGAATGTTGAGGAAGTGCTGTGGGTGCCAGTCACAAAGTGGCTGCTGTCGGGTACATAGCATAACACAGATTGACTGCCACATCTAAAAGGGGTTTTGAAGAAAAGAGTGTAAACAATGTTCTTCACCCTCACCAGCTATTCTCATCTACATTTCCAACTGCTACACTTTGTCAGAGAGAGAGAGAGAGAGAGAGTCTCTTTGCACCTCCCCTCTTTCGAATACGTAAAGAAGTAGGTGCCCAATCCTTCAAGATGTTGCTAGATGTTGGTCTTCATCTCTGACCATTGATAATACTGGTTGGGGATGATGGGAGCTGGAGTCTAGCATCTGGACTGCCACAGGTTCCCCATTCCTGTTTTACTGATTCACATACTGAATAAAAAAAAATGCATGCAATGTTATGATGCACATACCATCATGTTGATTCATTTGGTGGTGGTGGGGGGAATGTTTCCTCAGTGGATGCAAGAAGATTGATACAGTAGTGGAGGGGGGTGGAATAAACCAGCACAAATGAACTGAAAGATGCAGCAAATTGCTCTCACTTCAACATTTGACTACAGGTACCATCAGCCTAAGCCAGCATTGTCATTGGTCAGGGGCTGTGGGACTTATAGTCCAGCAACATCAGGAGAACCATCAGTTCCCCAACGCAGCTGTACCAAATCTGTATTTTTTAAAAAATATATATATATGAAATAATGGAGGTTTGCTTAATGAATCATTTCCACTTTGGAAACAAGTCTAGGTAATTCAAAACTCCACAACGTCAGGAGAAACTGGGATCATTTTGGAAACATCCCTATCTATTTTAATCTTTGTGGTCTGCTCTTTGGAGCGCTTTCCACTAACCTATCACAATGTGTTAAGAACAGAGAGTATTGCAGAAAATTCATTTCTTGGATCTCTGGCCACTAGAGATTATTACAAATTTAATGGATGGCACTTAAGTGTTTAACTGTTGTACGCTGTGCCCTTCATAAGCACAGAAACAGACTGTTCTTTTTCGACAGACAAGAATCTTGTCTCTTTCTCCCCATCTCCACACCCTCCATTAGCTTCCAAGGTTCTGGGGAAGGTCAGTCCATTACATCACCAATTGCACCTCAGTAGACACGATCTGATCCCCAAACTCCAGGCCTGGTTTGAAACAGGAAGCCTGGCCAATAGGCATCCTTTAGGAAAAAAATATAAGAGCTGGAAAAAGGAGAAAGAGAGAAGCACGTGTTCTCCAACTGTTTGGTTTCTATAGTTGCTCTATTGTTACTTACCTCCTCTCCTCTTACTTGGGCCAGTGACTGCCTCCCAGACTGATCTACTTCATAGGGTTGTTGTGAGGAATGAATAAGATGGGGGGACGGGACACGGTATGCTACCTTGAGATCCTCAAAGACGAAAGGTGGGATATAAATGTGATAAGTAATTATTATATATCTAATTGTCACCTATCCTGTTTCACCAACATGGCAGGTCTGGGTTTATGCACAAGCTAAATAAGCTACAGTTTAGGACCTGGGATTGTGATGGGACTCTAAACACAAAAGATAAAACACTAATTTTCAAGATTTACATAAATGTTTTGAAATAAGGGAAAATAAAGACCCTAAACCAAACATTATCATTCTGGTATCACAAGAAAGCATTAAGTGCTACAGAATTATTTGACAGCCTGGTCTGTTTACTGAATCACTTTTGGCACAAACTGCTGGAAATCATATACCAATTTTGAAAGAAGAAGAAAAAGGAAAAATAATATCCGAGTTTACCACCCCCTGTTTCCACCACTCTCACCTCCCACCTCTCTTCTCCTTCAACCCTATTCTAGATACAATATTGTCTTACACTGAATGTAACTAAGAGGCTATGATCTGAAAAAAGAAAAAGAAAAAAGACATTGGAATGGAAGAACCACCACCATATAATATTCATTGCTGTCATCCAGCTATCTACTGGAAACACAAGCTTGGTAATTCAGGAGAGCCATAGGAAATGAATGAAGTCCCAGCTAGGGAAGAAATAATCTCAGTTTTGGTTTCTTTCAGTTTCTCTTCATAAAGAGATCCAAGTTGGCATGGCCAATCTATGTATGGCTCCCCAGCTTGGCTGATACACTGCAAAGACATTGGGAGAGAAGAGGAGCTGTTAATGCAGGGGTAGGCAAACTAAGGCCCGTGGGCCCAGATGCGGCCTGATCGCTTTCTCAATCCGGCCCGCAGACGGTCCGGGAATCAGCATGTTTTCACATGAGTAGAATGTGTCCTTTTAGTTAAAATGCATCTCTGGGTTATTTGTGGGGCATAGGAATTCATTCCTCCTCCTCCCCCCCAAAAAATATAGTCCGGGAGGGGCCCACATGGTCTGAGGGATGGTGGGCCGGCCCACAGCTGAAAAAGGTTGCTGACCCCTGGTTTAAGGGATGCTACACATTGGGAGGATACAGGGAGTGTCCTGCTTAAAAAATATTGTGTGTGGGAGTGCCTGGGATTGGGCCCCAATGAAAAATCCCCCCTCCCATGAGCGTTGGACCAGTTAAAAATCTATACATGGGATATAAAATAATTGTGTGGTCTCTTTTTAATGTTAATAATGAATATGATGCGATTCATACCTGCTCAGAATATTTAGATCCCTATGAATATCAATTAATGTCCACTCACCGGGTCCCAGCGGTGGGTGAGGTTAGTGGCCCGGCACGCAGCCTCGCCATCTTCCCATTAGAGTGAAAGGGGCACTGCCACACCATCATTACCTGTCTTCTTACTTGCAACCACTGGAGGGATGGCACTGCCTGTCAGCTTCCTCCTTCTTAATCCCAAGACTGCCCTTGTAGAACAGAGCTAGAATTAGCTGGTTCTGCCTGTCATTGGCTCCAGCTCCACCTGCTGCTAGTTTCCTTGCCTTCCCCCTACCAGTCCCAATGGGCACCAGTCATGCCACTGGCTCCCCCAGTTTTCCATCTGTGGCATTTTCCAGTCTACAGTGCTGAGAATCAAGCTGCAAGGGATTATTGACAAGCCTCTCTAAGCAAAACAGTTTTGTGTGACTAGCACAATTAGCATACAGATGCTTTGTTTATACAGGTCATTAGGTAAAGGTAAAGGTACCCCTGACCATTAGGTCCAGTCACGGATGACTCTGGGGTTGTGGCGCTCTTCTTGCTCTATAGGCCGAGGGAGCCGGCATTTGTCTGCAGACAGCTTCCGGGTCATGTGGCCAGCATGACAAAGCCGCTTCTGGCGAACCAGAGCAGCGCATGGAAATGCCAGAGCGATACCTATTTATCTACTTGCACTTTGACGTGCTTTCGAACTGCTAGGTTGGCAGGAACTGGGACAGAACAACGGGAGCTCACCCTGTTGTGGGGATTCGAACCGTGGCGGCGACCTTCTGAACAGCAAGCCCTAGGCTCTGTGGTTTCGACCACAGCGCCACCCACGTCCCTTAGCGCCACCCGCGTCATTAGCCAACTATAAATACACAAATACACAAGGCCTTAAGTCAAAGTCACAGCCTGTTCATCAAAGTAGCTTGAGTGGGAAAAGGTTTACATATTTGATCTCCTCTATTCTTCATATCCAGCAGGCAGCTATTGCCTCAGCTTGGCAGCAGTCCTAAAGCCACTTAATGCAGATGACTTAATTGTGGAATTGACAGGACAACTCATGAGTAAGTGCTTTGAGGGCTATGAGCTTAACTCATCTTAGAACTACTGAAGTCAACAAAGCTAGAAAGAAAGAAAGAAAGAAAGAAAGAAAGAAAGAAAGAAAGAAAGAAAGAAAGAAAGAAAGAAAGAAAGAAAGAAAGAGGAAGAGGATAATAATGGAATTAAGGCATTCAGAAACTCAAGGTTTATATAATTCTTACCTTACCTCTCCATTTCCCATCCACTGCAGAGTCTTTCTCTCTGTTTCCTCTCACTTTTCCTTCAGAACTCTGCTCTCTTGAAAACCATGACACAACAGGGGTGTCCACACATTATATTCAGTGAATGTACTAACTGTGTACACAAATAGTTGAGCTTGTACTGGATTAAGACCTTTAGAGGACCTAAGCAATTAAAAGATTTCATAGTTGGTCTCTAAGGTGCTACTGGAAGGAATTTTTTATTTTTTTTATTTTGTTTTGACTATGGCAGACCAACACGGCTACCTACCTGTAACTGGAACCATAAAATAATGTATATACGTATGCTGGGCTTGCAGGCAGTGACTCAGCTCCACGGGTGCTTTCTCCAACAAGTGGACAAGAGGTCTCTTCTTATAGATCAAGGGTAGCCAACATGGTGCCCTCCAGATTTTGGTGAACCACTTTCCCCATCGACCTCAGCCACCGTTGTCAATGATAGGGATGGTGAGAGCTGTAGTTCCACCATGGAGTGCACCATGGACCCTTGCTATGAATCATGTTCTTCCCTTCAACAAATTAGATGGTTCAGTCTTGCTCCAGAGGGTCCAGAGGCTTTACATAAACACCCAAAGCTTCATTACAGTCTAGACAAGCACCATGTTCCTGGTGTGTATGTTGTCCTGCTTTTGATGTGCATGGCCACAATAAATGACACTGGGGAAGCTTCTCAGAATAACTTAACAAAGCGGAATGATGTGGATGCACCAGTATAAGTTCACCACTAATGCCCTATTATTGAATCAGTGACATGTTGCAGAATAACCCCCCCCCAAAAAAAAAGCAATGTCCAGAGGGACCCTGGCGAGGGGGGAGGTCATGCCATTAGATGTAGTGATGGTGCTTGCTCTGTATCACTGTAGGTAGCAAAAGGTAAGCCTCTTTACTGATTTAGAAGCACCCTGACTCCCCACTCTGTATTTAAACCTTCATTTCCTCTGATATCACCGCTCCAGTTTTCACAGGGCAGCTAACTCTTGCCTTAAATAAGAAGAGTCCGTTGTTTCTGTGGCTTTCATCCACTCCGGGCAAGTTCAGGCATGTTCAGACATGCCTGTGCATATCTTGAAGGCTTGGCATTTGAACTTATTAAACACACACACAGAGAGAGGGGGGGGAGTGGTAGGGAGGTATAGCGTATCCCCCATCCCAGTCCTGTTCCCCCACATCTCTCCCACACACGGAAAAGTTTGACATCAATTCATTATTCCAAAAGTTCAGTTTATATACAAGAGACTTTGATTATGATTTTACTTAACAAGGCTCCAGCTGCTGGTATTTATCTCCTAAAGGAAGAGGTTCAAAATCAGAGGAAAATGAAGAAAGATGTAATTGTGTAGGGCAGATTCTTTCCCTCCCTTTGCGTAACCAAGTCAAACCCTCCACCACCACAGGGAGCCTGCTTTAAGTTGGCTGTTGGGGCTTCCCACCACTACAACCCCCCCATTAATATTAACAGTATGCAAAAACATATCACATTAGCAAAATCTGCTTTGCAGAAATGAGTATGTATGGGAAAATTATATACAAAAATTGCAAATTTAGAGAAAATAGCACTGAAACGCTGATAAATTTTCATTATAACTTTTAAAAAAAACAAAAACAAAACACAACTGATGTGGAAAACTGAGAAACTGAGCGAAACCGAAACTAACAGTTTTGCCCATACCTAATAAGATTGCAAACTTAAGTGTTCTAAATAAAAAATGAGTATCAGTAGTCAGAAAATTGCAGTAACCTATAATGTTGCTAGGAAAAGACATAGGAGTCTCTGTGAAGAGCCCTGTGAAGTTCAAATTGGGATTTTCATTTGCTCAGCATATGAATTTTACGTGCAAATACCACATGTTTTAAAAGTACAGCCCTCCTAAAGACTGCTATGTTGCCAGATGTTGCCCCCACAGATGATGCTCTGGCACCCTTTACCATTATAATTTGCAGAACATGTTGCACGTGCCAAACGCTTCGAGGGGAAAATCTTGAGGGATGCATAATGAGATGCCTGATTTTTCAGTCAAAGCATTGTCCTGTCTGGCCCAGTCCAGCTACAGTTACTAGCAATTGATTTCCAAGGCCTCAGGTGAAGATATTTCACAATCCAGCCTTCCAGTTCCTGGGAATGAAGCAGTTGGTTTTAATCAGAACATCTGGCCTAACACCTAGGTGCACACCTCCACTTTTTCCTAAGGCAGACAAACAATTCCTGTGCACTTTGATAGATGGCATGCATGCCACGGTCCACTGTGGAGGCTGGTCTGTTAGGGAAAATGGAGAGCTGCCCCATCAACCTCAGGTCTGCCTTCAGGTATCTCCACCTGCCTACCTTACTTGCATACATGGGGTGTAAGTCTCAGGACTTATCCACCCTTTCACTTGACCTGTATTTTGATCATATTGTGCAGTGATTAATTATCCTGGGTCTGAGCATTTTAATTGTTCCACAGCTATGCCTTGTGAAAATCCAATCTTACCTGGACAGGATCACACTTCAAAATGACCTTAACAGATTAGACAACTGGGCCAAAGCAAACAAGATGAATTTTAACAAGGAGAAATGTAAAGTACTACACTTGGGCCAAAAAAAAAAAAAAAATGAAAGGCACAAATACAGGATGGGTGACACCTGGCTTGAGAGCAGTACATGTGAAAATGATCTAGGAGTCTTGGTATACCACAAACTTGACATGAGTCAACAGTGTGATGCAGCAGCTAAAAAAGCCAATGCAATTCTGGGCTGCATCAATAGGAGTATAGCGTCTAGATCAAGGGAAGTAATAGTACCACTATATTCCGCTCTGGTCAGACCTCACCTGGAATACTGTGTCCAGTTCTGGCCACCACAGTTCAAGAAGGATACTGACAAGCTGGAACGTGTCCAGAGGAGGGCAACCAAAATGGCCAAAGGCCTGGAAACAATGCCTTATGAGGAATGGCTTAGGGAGCTGTGTATGTTTAGCCTGGAGAAGAGAAGGTTAAGGGGTGATATGATAGCCATGTTCAAATATATAAAAGGATGTCATATAGAGGAGGGAGAAAGGTTGTTTTCTGCTGCTCCAGAGAAGCGGACACGGAGCAATGGATTCAAACTACAAGAAAGAAGATTCCACCTAAACATTAGGAAGAACTTCTTGACAGTAAGAGCTGTTCGACAGTGGAATTTGCTGCCAAGGTGGAGTCTCCTTCTTTGGAGGTCTTTAAGCGGAGGCTTAACAGCCATCTGTCAGGAATGCTTTGATGGTGTTTCCTGCTTGGCAGGGGGTTGGACTGGATGGCCCTTGTGGTCTCTTGCAAGTCTATGATTCTATGATTCTAGGTTAACTAGTATAAAAACACCGTCACTTAAGACCGTGGGTTTTTTTTCAGCCACAACTTGATGGAACTCAGTTCTGGCACCTCTCAGGTGGGTGCCATTGCCGTTATAAGAGAACAAGGGAGGTGTTCATGGTGAGTTCTTGCACCTCTTTTTCTAGAAAAATGGCCTCTGTGCCTGAGACTATGTCTAAATTCAAGTGGGCATGTGGACTTTTGAAACTATATAGCCAACTGAATAGCCACTTTTTTTTTTACTTTTTTTATTAAAGTTGTGAAAGGAACGATTAATGTACCGGTATGTGGAACTAAGTAAGAGGTTAGGACAATGGTCAAGGAGAGAAACTTAGTGACACAGAGTGAAGGCGCAGGTTAAGGGAACAGCTACCAGGAAGTGATTCGGCACAAAAAGCATGTGGAGGCAGCAGGAGGGCCCAGAGAGTTAGGAGTGAATAAAGTTATCTGTTTTATAGTACACCTGCCTGATCCTTAATGATAGATAACAACATTTGAAGCTGTTAAGAATGGGTTTTTTTGCAAGTCACAGCTGCAGAGAAGTTCTCAGACCCAGGGGGAATAATCAGCAATGTACAAAATATGATCAAAATAGAGGTCAAGTGAAAGTGTGAATGAGCCCTCAGTGCTGCCATTATAGAACTAAACAAAATTGAAAATTCTTTCTAGTAGCACCTTAGAGACCAACTGAGTTTGTTCCTGGTATGAGCTTTCGTGTGCATGCACACTTCTTCAGATACCAGAAGTGTGCATGCACACGAAAGCTCATACCAGGAACAAACTCAGTTGGTCTCTAAGGTGCTACTAGAAAGAATTTTCGATTTTGTTTTGACTATGGCAGACCAACACGGCTACCCACCTGCAACTGGAATTATAGAACTAGAATGAGTTGGCTCTGCCTGCCATTGGCACTGGCTCCACCCCCTGTTGGCCTCTTTGCTCATCGCCCTACCAGTCCCAGTGGGCAACAGTCACCACTGGTCATGGATAAGGCTAGACTAAAATTTTCTCCCTGACATTATCATTGTTGTTGTTTTGATGTGCATTGATTTTATGCCTTTGTTTTCATGGAGCAGCATTCAGTTGTGTGAGTCTCCATCTGCCCAGGAAATTATACAGCCCAGGGCCAGGCTTACCACCTCTGTAAGATCTTCGCCCCTAGTCAAAAAGATGATGAACATCTTCAATAGTAAGAGCAGTTCAATAGAGTAAACCTTTACTGAGTACAGGTGTAGGGAACCATTTTCAGCTCTGGGGCCACATTCTTATCTTGTCAGCCTTATGGAGGCTACAGCCAGAGGCGTAGGAAGGTTGGGTGGTACCCGGTGCAGAAAATTTCTTGTCGCCCCCTCCCATTGATTCCCCCTCACCTGCAAAAATGGTTTTACGTTATTTCATATTTTCTTACAAAGGAATAATAACAAGGAATAATAATAATAATAATAATAATAATAATAATAATAATAATTAACTTTTATTTATATCCCGCCCGCCCCGGCCGAAGTTGGGCTCAGGGTGGCTAACATCAGATACATAGCATTGATATAAAATCAAACAATAAGTAAATTACCTCCTAAAAACATCTCAAAACCAAAGTCTAATTAGATGGCTTTCCACAGGGTTAGGTTTGGGAACAGTAAGTGCTCCACTGAACTGAAATTTCAGCCTTCACGACATAGGAAAACAGCCAAGTAAACAGCTATTTTGGTGGAGGAGGGTCAAGATATTAACCGATATGCATGAAATTTCATATATAGCCATATAATCCCTAGTATAGTAAGATAAGACCTTTGGAGCAGGCATATTTTTAAAGATTTTTTTATGAACTGCCCTAGTAGGGCAGTAATTGTTCCTTGATAATTTGTCACCCCCTCCATTATGGAACATGGGGTGGTCCGCCCCATACGCCCCCCTTGCTACGCACCTGGCTACAGCCCAGTGTTGGGGGCAGGGCCAGAGGCAAAAGTGGGCAGAGCAATACATGTGGATTTTACCTTTGTGCAGTAGACTAATTTTTGCACACACTAACACACCTTCTCTGTTCTTGTTCTAGGCAAATGAGTCTTTATCGGGATTCAAGAGCAGATTCAAGACAGGCAAGGTACTCAGGCAAGGTGTGAAGCAAGGAGGGTGTGAAGCCAGTAAAGGATGTGGTCTGGGGAGGAAAAAATAAATAAACTGATAAAGAGGCCAGGAGGACTGTATTTGGGATCTGGGCCTGAGGTTCCCTTACTTGACTAAGAGGACTGGTGGGATCTTTTATAGAGGACTTCGGACAAATGCTGAACTAGTGTCTGATGGGGATTCTCTAGTTTTGAGTTTCCACCATCAAATTGGGAGTTGATGGTCTACGAGGCCTTCTCAAACTCTAGGGCAGTAGTCAACAAAGGTTTACTCTGATTGGACCTACTGAAATTAATTGAATAAACTTAGTTATTATTATTTTTTTGGTGGGTCTGCTCTGAGTAAAACTTAGTTGATACTTAATTGATTCCTTGATCCCAGGTAACTAGGAGCTCACCTTTCTTAACCCTCAGTAGCAAGTGTGCAGCTCCGTATCTTCTTGTGTGTGATTATGTGTGCAACTGTATGATGCTCCTGTCTCGCATCTATCAACTGCAGCACTTGCTGATGCAGTAGCGTTACCCACCCCCACTCTACAGACGCAACATCTGGCAACCCATGCTATACCTAGGGCCCTGTTGTGGGGAACTGTACTTTTTGTGTGAGATATTTGCACGTAGAACGCATACGCTGAGCAAACGAGACTTTGAAAATTGCCTTTTGTGGTGTTGGGTCTGCATGTACACACACACAGAGAGAGAAAGAGTCATGCACAGATGTTGAATCTGTTTGTAGGGCTTCATCTCTGGAGGCTTACATAATCTGTGTCTTCTGAGCAAGGCCAGACTTGTAACTCTGTTAAATCTGCTCAAACTTCCCTGTTTCTTTACTCTGAAGAGCAACTGGCAATCATGGATGGATTTAGAAGGGGTCTTTTTGGACAATTGAGTCCCAACCGCTGCTTGGTGCAAAAACAGCTCAAGAACAGCCTAGGTGTCATAATAGCACTTAACAACTACAGGGGTACCTCTGGTTACGAATGGGATCCGTTCCGGAGCCCCGTTTGTAACCCGTGATGTGCGTAACCTGAAGCATGTGCACGACGCGATTCAGCGCTTCTGCGCATGACATCATTTGGCGCGTTTGCGCATGCGCAGACCGCCGAACCCAGAAGTAACGTGTTCCGTTATTTCCGGGTTTGGCGCGTTCATAACCCATGTTGTACTGTAACAAGAGGTACGACTGTAATGGAGATAGGCCAGATAGGCCTGTAACTTGTGGAAAGCCATGGCTCAGGGTTAGAGTTGTGGAATGCTGCATACAGTTCTGATCACCTCACCCAAAGAAGGATGTTGTACAGCTGAAAAAGCTTCAGAAAAGGGCAACCAAAATGATCAAGGTGCTGGAAAAATTCCTCTGTGAGGAAAGGTTACACATTTGGGGCTTTTTAGTTAAGAGAAAATGCAAGGAGGGCACTGATGTCATTTGTGCATGCTTCAGGGCGTTCTGATGTGTCATGCACATGCCATGCGACTTGTGCATGTGATGCAAGCATGCCCCATGGCATTCATGCATGGCTGCAGTGGAATTTTGATGGGGCCTGGTGCCGTCCTTGAAATTTTTGCGGACCCCAGCCCCCCTAGACGGCACCCCTGGTCATCCAAAGAAGCTGAATGTTGAAAGACTGAGGAGAAACAAAAGAAAGTCCATCTTCACACAGCCCATAGTTAAATTATGGCATTTGATTCCAATAGAAGTAGTAATGATGGCCACCACCTTGAATGGTTGTAAAAGAGGATTAGACAGATTCAAGAACGTGGTTCCTCCTCATGCTGTAGAAGGGAGTGAGGAGCAGGGGGGGTTTCTCCATCTAGGAGAAGGAAAACTCTGATCCTAAACCTCCTCGGCTTTGTGGTTATTATACACATTCATGAGAAAGGCTTTGAGAGTAAACCCTGAGGAAAAATCTGTACCTGCTGCCTTGTGGGACATCTTCAGGAGAAGAAAAGGCTAAGGAGTAAACCCTACACAAATCTGGAAAGGAGTCCCATGTATGCCTGCTTCCAGCAACTCCTTCAGCCAAGCTTGTGCCAAATGTACTGCTTTCCTTTCCTTTGGACCACATCAGCAAGGCCGGGAGCAGGGTCTTGTCATCTCAGCAGCCCAGAATCTCCAAACACACTGCCTAGGATTGCACCCCAGAGAGGGTAGCAAAAACAACGTGGGAGACAGCAATTAGTGGCCATAGTGGCCGCTGTGATTGTCACCCCCTGGAGGTGCCACAAATTGCACCATTGTCTCTCGAGACAGACAGATGCCAACAAACACATTCATGAAGAATAAAGCTATCAGCCACAGTGGACATGTTTTACCAGTATCAGAGGCAGTATGCCTGAGAATAGCAGCTTCTGGGAAATGCAAGTGCATAGAGTGTTATTGCACTCAGGTGCTGCTTGTGGGCTTCCAATAGGGACATCAGGTTGGCCACTACGACAACAAGATGCTGGATTAGATGGACCTTAGGGCTGTTACAGAAAGACTCTTCTTATGTCCTTAGAGAACACTGTATGTGGTCAATTGGCATGGCCAGAGGTTCCCCATCCTTGCCATGTTCCATTTCTACAATCTCTAGTTAGAAAGATGTTAGTTAGTAGAGCTTGGAAAACCTTCCCGAGATCCTGACAGACCCTTAAAAATAAAACCAACCTAATTCACCACAGAATTTCCTAGATTTACCAAATTACCAGAGAATTTACCTGATTTACCAGAGAACATCCCTTTTTTCTGCATCCAACATCTTGGGTTGCATCCAACATTAGTCCTACTCAGAGTAGGCCCACTAGAATTTACATATATTGCTCTGTCAGTGGATTTCAGCGGGACTATTCTGAGTTTAACTTACTTTGATTTAAGCTCTTGTTTCTCGTGTGCATGTATTTAAGGGCATACACAAAATCATTCAGATAACCCACAGTGCACAGCCTGATGTTTCCTGTTCTGTGGCTTTTGAGGTTGATATTGTACTCTTCATACTAAATAAGCACTGGAGTTAGGACAAACCTTTCAACACAACTTATTTTGTCCATTGAACTCTAGTGGGGAAAGTTAGGCCCCATTTGTGCTATACATTTAAAGCGGTTATCAGACCACTGAGTTGTTAAGAGACTCTTATTTCCCTACAGTTCTCTGAGCTACACTTCTCAGAGTGGTTAGACAATCAATCCCTCTTGCCAGGAAACTCTGAAATCGTAGCTCTATGAGGGTGACAGGGGTGTCTCCTAAGCCCCCTAGACTTCTCACAGCACCCTAAACAAACTAGAGTTCCCAGGATTCTTTAGGGAAACCGAGCCTATTCAAGGTGGTGTGATGCTGTTTTAAATGCAGACGTGGCAGAAAGAGAGAGATAAAAATGTTCTCAAAGACTGAATTTCACCAAAGTTTGCAAGAGAGTAGATTTTTTTGAGTACATGAAGTGGTTGGAAGCTTTTTCTTGCAGAGGGTGGGGGCTGTATGCACCCCCCTTTAAAAAGAAAGCCCCACAACTGCTCATCCCAACCACAAAGCTCTCTGTAACTTCCCAGACAGCTTTACTAAACCAATATGCAATGTGAATGGTTAATTTGGGTTGATTCATGCCTCTCCAAATGCCTGTCTGCAGTTCCCCCCTATGTAAAAGGTAAAGGTAAAGGGAACAATGACCATTAGGTCCAGTCGTGTCCGACTCTGGGGTTGCGGCACTCATCTCGTGTTACTGGCCGAGGGAGTTGGTGTACAGCTTCCGGGTCATGTGGCCAGCATGACTAAGACGCTTCTGGTGAACGAGAGCAGTGCACAGAAACACAGTTTACCTTCCCGCCAGAGCGGTATCTATTTATCTGCTTGCACATTGATGTGCTTTTGAACTGCTAGGTGGGCAGGAGCTACGTACAAAGTGGCAAATTAGAAGTGTCAATTTCAACCTAACAGATAAGAGATGGGGAACCTTTGGCCCTCCACATGTTGCTGAACTACAGCTTCCATAATCCCTACCCATTGGCCCTTCTTTCTGGGGCTTTATGGGAGTTGTAGTTTAGTAACACCCTGAGGGATTCTGTTTCCCACACTAGATAGATAGATAGATAGATAGATAGAGATAGATAGATAGATAGATAGATAGATAGATAGATGTGGGCCATGGGTTACTTCACAGCCACTTCTAACTCTTGGAAGTTCCAAAACTCCTGCATAAACCCCTGCCCTCTGGTGAATATTCAGTGAATCAGTACTCTTAGTTTCACTGCCTGCAAATTGGCTGGAGAATCTCTGAAAGCCATTTTATCACAAACTTGTTACTTGACCAAGTCTGAAATGTCTTTTACTGGGTAGAAGTCCAAGTAGAAATGTTTCCATCAGGCATGGGGAACATGTGGCCTTCCAGAAATTGTTGGACTCCACATCCCATCAGCCCCAGCCAGCATGGCCAATGGTCAAGGGGAGCTGTAGTCCATCAACATCTAAAGAGCCGAAGGTTCGCCCCACTTTTGTTCTATGGTGAAACACTGTAAAGTTTTCCTTCACATTCTTCACTGTCTTCTTTTCCTTCTTACTAACTTTGTTTAGCTTCATATTACAAATTGTTAGTAGTACTGTTCGTTGTTGTTGTTCAGTCGTTCAGTCGTGTCTGACTCTCCATGACCCCATGGACCAGAGCACGCCAGGCATTCCTGTCTTCCACTGCCTCCCGCAGTTTGGCCAAACTCATGCTAGTCGCTTCAAGTACACTGTCCAACCATCTCATCCTCTGTCGTCTCCTTCTCCTTGTGCCCTCCACCTTTCCCAACATCAGGGTCTTTTCTAGGGAGTCTTCTCTTCTCATGAGGTGGCCAAAGTACTGGAGCCTCAACTTCAGTACTGTTCATATTAAAGTATTATTATTTCAATATAAAACAAGGGTAGGAAGCCTATGGCGCAAGAGAAGTTATTGGACTCCAGCTCCCATCAGCCTATGGGCAGGGTCTGATGAGACTTGTAGACATCTGCAGTGTCACAGGCTTGCCAACTTTGGCTTAAGTAAAGAGAGGGACTTGCTTTCAGAAATTAATCTGTGATTCCATGCACTTCCTCCCCACCCGCCCCAATTCCTTCCTTCCTTCCTTCCTTCCTTCCTTCCTTCCTTCCTTCCTTCCTTCCTTCCTTTGTTTAATTGTACTTTTTATTTATTTTTGCTTTCATATTAAAAAAAAACCCAGCTGTGCAATCATCAGATATGGACATTCTAGAGACCAGCCTTACAAATGCATTCTTCCCCTGATTTTTTTTTATAACAAACGAAGCCACCTTCGCACTCTGGCTTTGGGCTGGTATCTTGGGAAGCTTTAACATTTTTTGCCCAGCTTACATTTCAACTAATTCCTCAGTGCATATTTTGTTTTCTTGGTGTGTGTGTGTTTAATGGCCTGAGAGCTATTTCTGGAAGCAAAATGATGCAATCATTCATCTTCCCATGGCAATTGCACTTTTGGTGTTGGAAATCCAGCAAAAGAAAATCCTTCTTTCCCTGAAATCTAACATTTGAAAGCACTTTCAGCAAGCTGTGCTTATGCCATCTGGGCATACAAAAACATAGGAAAGCAGCACTGTTTATCCACCTAGACAACAATTGTTCACTCCCATGCCCAGAGGCTCTTCTATGGGGGATCCTTCAGTCCTCCTGCCTGAGATTTTGAAAAAGTCCCCTCTTTGCCCGAGTCTTTGGAGGTTTACTCTGGAGATCAGATGAGACAACACTGGCCTAGATGAGTCATCATTCAGCAGGAGATCAAAGAATTTCCGTGTAGAAGGTCCCAGGTTCAACCCTCAACATTTCCTGCTAAGCAGGACTGAGGAACCTCAGGCCCAGGGGCTGATGGCTGAATATGGCACCTCAGGCCTCTCTGACCCTCAGAACTCTATGCAAGCTACACTCACTGTACTGGCTACACACCCTGAGTGCTTTTGACCCATGAGAATGAGCCCTTGAACTGTGATCATGCCTCCTGCTTGTCTGGATGGTAGATAAAGAGTGGTGTGCAAGTGGGTGTAGAAACTAGGCTACTGTACAACTTTATTGTGTTGCTCCACCCAGTTTTCCTCTAGCCTCACCCACCATTGGCATGTAACCACCACTCCCGAAGGTTTCACAGAAGGTAATGGAGCCCTTATGTTCCAAATAACTCCTGCTGTATGGAGCTAAACCACAGGCATCGTGGAAAGGGTTATGGGTTTTTTTTTTAAGAGGGCTTTGAAGGCAGAGGTAGTGCTTTGTGCATTTTTCAGGGAGAGAATTCTAGTTTAGTGGTAGCTTATCAACTTCAGGAGGTCCCAGCTTCAATCCCTGGCAACTGTGAATCAGGTATCAGTTGATGAGGAGCACCATTCTTTGCTGTTGGCTCTAGAGAGCTGCTGCCTGTGAGAGTATATGGACCAATCATCTAATCAAGTATCAAGCTGTAAGTGTCTCATGTTTCCTAATCAGGTCATGAAAAGCAGCTAGAGAGAATGGGCAGAGTCATTCTGGTTAGTAGAGAGGGGCAGACGTGGAGGGGCAGAGGTCACTGGCAGAGGAAGAGGAGTATGGGGGGAGTGCACCGCCCCTGGCAGCGTGATCCCGGTAGGGTGCCATCGCAGCTGCCCCCCGCCCATGGAGGGTGCCATGCCCCTGCAGGCTGCATGCCCCGCCCCCAAGGATGTGCACCACGCCTCTGCAGGCGGCGTGTCCCGCCCCAAAATGCACGCCACGGTCCTGCGGGCAGCGTGCCCTGCCCCCAGGACACATGCTACACCCCTGCGGGCAGCATGCCCCCCCCAGGATGTGCACCAGCCCCGCCCCACCTGCTTTCTGCCCTCTGGTGCCGGAGCATGAAGCTCCACCACTGGCAGAGGTGCCATGAATTTAGCTAGCAATATGGGTTAAAGTATCTTGGTGGTGTTACCAGGAACTGTCCTGTGACATGGCCTTCTTGGTAGTGGTTTCTTATCTGTAGAATGTCCTCCCTTGTGAGATGCATCTGGCTCCCTCATTGTTAACTTTAAGAAGAAATCTAAAAACATTACTGTTCACCCTGGTAACCTTGAAATTTTCAGCTGGGAGGGTATGTGATTGTTTTTAGGTATTTTTAAAAAGGTAAAGGTAAAGGTACCCCTGACCGTTAAGTCCAGTCGAGGATGACTCTGGGGTTGCGGCGTTCATCTTGTTTTACTGGCCAAGGGAGACAATGTTTGTCCGCAGACAGTTTTTCTGGGTCATGTGGTGAGCATGACTAAGCCACTTCTGGTGAACCAGAGCAGCGCATGGAAATGCCGTTTACCTTCCCGTAAAAGCGGTACCTGTTTATCTACTTCTACTTGACGTGCTTTCAAACTGCTAGGTTGGCAGGAGCTGGAACCAAGCAATGGGAGCTCACCCCATCACGGGGATTCAAACCGCTGACCTTCTGATCGGCAAGCCCAACAGGCTCAGTGGTTTACACCAAAGCGCCACCCCTACCTAGGTATTTTTAGATGTTCTTAATTACATTTTAGAGGTTTGAAATATATTTGCATTTTATTTTTAATTGTATCTTTTTGTTGGTTTGTTGTTTGGGCTCTTTTGGGGGGAAGAGCAGAATAGAAATTTTAAAAACGAGTAAGTAACTAAGGTGGGTCAAGCCATGAATACCTTTAAAGCAGGAGAGGTGAACCAGATCTGGCTGGTGAGACTAACTGTTATCTCCCTCACGCATTTGGCAGGCAAGTGAAGCCACGTGTCAAATCACCTGTCATCACAATGACACCAGGTGACCTTAGATTGTCAGATCTGGTTGGTCCCCCTTTTTAAGCACTATGCAATGAAGTCCTGTGGCTGAAGATTTCCCACCCCTGCCTCTAAAGCAAATAATAATAAGTTTATGGTGGACATTAGTGCAGGAAGTGGTGGCTAGTGCCCACTGGGACTAATAGTGCGGTAGACAGGGAGGCCAACATTAGGTGGAGTCAGAGTCAATGATTGGTGGAGTCAGAGCCAATGACAGATGGAGCTAACTAATCCCGATTTTGTTCCCTTCTCAACCCTGCAGAGTTCTTCAACAAGTGCAGATCTGAGACTACGGAGGAAGAAACTGATAGCCAGTGCCTCTGTGCTGGCCGTAAGTAAAAAAGGCAGGCAGGTGGAAGCTAGCTGAGAACAGACTAAGCCTGGTAGAGTAGTACCCCATTTGCTGTAATGGATCAGCTTTCCCTAAGTGCACAGGAGGGCGTGCAACAACCGGGAAAAGATCCCTAGTTATTAAAAATGATTAAAATGTTTATTTTAATAGCACTCATGTCAATGTTAATGACAAAGCAGACAAGAAAGAAAGAAAGAGCCTGCCATAATGTTAACAGACATTGTTAATTGCTTTCATTTGTGAACATGTAAAATGATTGCTGTGAAATTACAAATTTCATCACAAACCCTGAAGTCATGGTGTAATTATATGTCAGTAGTGAAACCTATGGGTAGTGTATATTTGTCCCTGGTGTTGCATATGAGAACATCAGTGTTCTCTATCTTGGCACTTCTACTCAAGGAAATGAATTTTAAATATTATAGTGAAGAAGAAACTTTATTTATTTATTTGAGTGACTGAATTCTTAGCCTAATGTATATCACAGGGTTATTTTGAGGATAAATTGTGTGCAGGGGTGGAGAAGACAGACACTGAATGCCAAGGGTAGCCACTACAGCAACCCTAGTCAACATAGCCAATGGTCAGGGATTATGGAAATTAGTCTAGAAACATCTAGAGGGCACTGTGTTGACTATCCTTGATGCATATGGTCTTCCTTGGAAGAAAAGTGGGGTAACATTGAGATGTGTTCAGTGTTAGTCATACTCTGAGTAGACCCATTGAAATTAATGAACATGACTGCATCAGGTAAAATAATTTCCAATGGTCTACTCTGGGTAAAAATTAGTTGGCTACAACCTATAACCAGTTCTTTTTAATAAATAAATAAATACCCCATCTTAAATATTTGCTTGTAAACTCAAGGCAGAGACCTATATGCATGTTGTGACATTGTAAAAGGCATACACAATGATGGCACACTATTAATCAAAGCACCTTCCTTCATCATCTTGGAATTTAGCTTCCACTCAGTTTAGCTTTGGATGGTGATATTTGTTTCCTCTCCATTGTCATTATTTGAGTGGTTCCCCCCAACCCAATCCCCTAGGGTAACCACAATATGTCATACTGTACAGAGGACTGGCGTCTCTTTGTAGGGCCATCAGAAGACAGTCCCCCCTGAAGGCATCTTTTGGGCAACCAGCGTGGTGTAGTGGTTAAGAGCAGTAGACTTGTAATCTGGGGAACTGGGTTCGCATCTCCACTCCTCCACATGCAGCTGCTGGGTGACCTTGGGCTACTCACACTTCTCTGAAGTCTCTCAGCCTCACACCTCACAGAGTGTTTGTTGTGGGGGAGGAAGGGAAAGGAGAATGTTAGCTGCTTTGACACTCCTTCGGGTAGTGATAAAGCGGGATATCAAATCCAAATTCTTCTTCTTCTTCTTCTTCTTCTTCTTCTTCTTCTTCTTCTTCTTCTTCTTCTTCTTCTTCTTTATTTCAGAAGTGGGGCACCTTTGGCCCTCCAGATGTTGCTGAACTACAACTCGCATGAGCCCCACCAAGCATGGCCAAGTGCCAAGGATGATGGGAAGAAGAAGAGTTTAGATTTGATTCCCCGCTTTATCACTACCCGAAGGAGTCTCAAAGCAGATAATGTTCTCCTTTCCCTTCCTCCCCCACAACAAACACTCTGTGAGGTGTGAGGCTGTGAGACTTCAAAGAAGTGTGACTAGCCCAAGGTCACCCAGCAGCTGCATGTGGAGGAGCGGAGACACGAACCCGGTTCCCCAGATTACAAGTCTACCGCTCTGAACCACTACACCACACTGGCTCTCACAGTACAGCAATGTTTTGTAGGCCAAAGGTTTCCCATACCTGCTTTATTCATTGGATTTAAAGATAAATTACCACCAGAAGCGAGAGGACATCAGGGTCCTTCAAGCTGCCCATCCACAGTTAGCACCTGGACATTAGACTGGAGTGGCACACAGGTCACCTGGTCACAGTCTTTCTCACTGTGATGTACTGCAGAGTTCTATTTAAATTGCCTGCATTATTTCTAAATTTTCAGCTATAAATGAGCACATGCACAATTTTGCCAAACCTGTGCCTTCTTTCGTCCCGACTTTTGCTGATGCATTTGGGGGCTGCCACACCTACCCTTTGCTTCAAAGCTAGCATGAGACTCCTAAAAATATGTGGGTGGTGAGAGGCTTCTCTGCCCCCCCCCCCTGCAAACTTAGCTGTTTCAGCATTTCATTTGGGGGCAATACTTTCACTCCACTCCACATTCAATTCCCTCTCATCCACCCCTCCCCAACACAGTTTGCTTGGCTTAGAAAAAGTGCATGGGTTATGTGTGTGCACACAAGCTGTAGCCTAAAATATGCTCTGAATTAAGACAAAAGTGTTGCGTCTCCTGGGTTCTGATTGCTGCTGAAGTGTTCTGGTGTGTGTGTGTGTGTGTGTGTGTGTGTGTGTGTGTGTGTGTTACTTTATGGCCAAGACAGCCTCTGGGGCTCTCCCTAACAGTTGAGGTCCAGAAAAGGGTCCATTCTGCCGGTTTGGCTGCCCTCCATACTGATGGAAGGGGGAACTCTTTTGACCCCACCCTCTTCCCTCAGCGCATCTGTCCAAGGCTGTGCATTGCTTTGCCCCATGTGCTGCAAGCATTTTCTTGGCCTTTGCAGAGTCCTCGGTGCTTCATGCTGGAGGCCCCTATTTCTAAAATTTCTCCCTCACCCTGCCCACCTCATCAGCTCTGAATGTGTCATCCAGGAGAAGGAAGAAGTTCACAGATCAGTAAAACAGAGAGTCTGAGAATCTTGCAGCTCAATTTATTCTTATCTCCAAAGGGAAAAGTTAAATATAAAAAGGCAGAGAGAAAGAAGAAGCAGGGATGAAGAAAGGGTTTGGAGGAGGAGGATAAAATGATATGCAGAAAATATTGTCTTTTAACCACTTCGGGAAGTCTAGAAATTTGTTTGTGAGGGGGGCATTGTCTTTGAGCTGTACATACTGTATCCCTTTCAGTTTGAGTTGTTAGAGGAGAAGTTTGTAGCCTGGAGGCAGCTGCATACAAGACAAACAGGACAACAAACAAAAGAACTTCTGTATATTGCTCGATCCGATCCAAGGTTTGGGGCTGGGATTTGGGATATGGTCAGTGCAGCTGTCTGGGAATCTGGCTTGTTTGGATCACAACAGTTTAGTCCTAGTAAGGGTTGATGTGCCGGGGGAGTCAGCTATGGAGCTGAAGGGGATTGTGTAAAGCATCCACTTCCAGTCATGATGATAGAAACTTATTTTCTACAGGCCCTGAACCTAGGTATAAAAAAGGATGGGGAGGTCCTAACCAGGGATAAGACACAGGAAGGAACATAGGAATTGGCTTTCTATTGAGCAAGACCATTTGTTCACCCTGCTCAGTAAACATTTTAACACCAGAGGTGGAGAACCTGCGGACCTTCAGGTGTTGTTGAACTCCAGCTCCCATCAGCCTCAGCCAGCATGGCCAATGATCAGTGGTTATGGGAGTTGGATCCCAGCAACATCTGGAGGGCCAATGACCACAGGTCTCCCATCCCTGCACCATGGAGTTTGTAGGCTACGGAGACTAGGGCAGAGATGAGGAAATCGTGGCCCTCCATATTTTGAACTCCAACTCCTATCAGTGCTACCCAGGATAATCAATGGTTAGGGGTTGTCGCAGAGTATGTCAGACAGTACATAATATAGTTCAAGGTTGGAATTAACTCTTTAGTAGCAAAAACACAATCTCCACAGACTTGGCTGAGTGCCAGGCCTCATGAGCACAGCAGCTCATTCCCCGTGGGAATTTCTATGGAATTTCTATGAAACCGATTTCTGTGAAATCACTTGCTGAGACCAAAGGTCCCTGCTTCCTCATATCTGCCTATGTCACCTCCTCTCCAGGGCTTTCCCCAAGCAATCAAGAGACTGTGCTGGTGTGTGGCCAGACTCTCATCTGCCCATTTCATGCCTCTCTTGGTTCTAGGAGACAGGGTGGAGAAGAGCTTGTCGCAGAAGGAGGGGCAGACACCCTCACCAACCAGACTCATCTCTGCTTCTTGGCCTCCCTTCTGACACTTGCCAGCTTCTGCCTCAAATTCTTGACTTCTCTCTGCCACAGACTCTTCTGGCTCACTAAGCCCTGTTACTCCTCCAGTTTCTGACACCTCCTCTTTCCACTCTTCTACCTCCAACCACTCGTCGTTGTCCCACCACCGCTCTCCAGGCTCTGAGCCTTCTTCCCTTGGTGGTTCTCCAGCTGCTTCCTCTTACCATTCCTCTGCATCCAATGAGTCCATGACAGGGGTGGTGATGGGAGTTGCAGATGTAAAGGGCCACAAGTACACAACCTTGGGTTATAATTGCAATAATATTCCCAACCAAAGGTCACATCCAGTAGTGCCTGGAAGGTCTAAGGAAGGGAAGCTTTCAATCTGTAGCTAAAAGCACAGGTATCAGCAGGGCCCAGATAAGTTCCCAGCTCTCTGTGGCCTGTATTTTTGCCCCAGCTAAGAGCTAAATTACTAGGCATTTTCAGTGGTGGCAGGTGCCCATTGGGGCTGGTAGGGCAGTCAGCAGAGAACCAATGACAGGTTGAGCAAACTAATTTTAATTTTGTCCATATCCTCCTCCTTCCTGCTGTGTTCTACAAAGGTGTAACATTGAGACCACAGAGGAGGAAACTCACAGCCAGAGCTCAATGCAGTGAGAAGGAACACAGGTCTTTTAGCGACTGAGCTAAATCATCCCTGGTCAATGGGCAGCATGTTGGCTGGAGATTAAGGAAGTTGGAGTTCAACAATATTTGGAGGACCAGTATTTGGAGCCCTTCTTGGTTATTTTCTGCAAACAAAATTGCCCCTATGTGACTCTCCGGTATGTATGTGTATCTGTGTGTTTCCTCCCAAAGGGAAAAGGAAAAGCAAGTGATATCTAAAGATGGCTATATCTCTCAATTTCAGTTTCTCCCCCCGTCCGACTCTTAAATTCAGTTCACCACAGATCCAAATCAATGTGTGACAATTAAACAAACAACCCACAACTTTTCCAATCTGCACATTTTTGTATGCAGTGCAGCCCAAAACATGCATTTCTATAAGCTATTTTCCCTAATACATTTGTGATTTCCCATAATGTATGCACTATATGCACACTTTCTCCTAACATATGCAATTTTGGATACTTTTTTTGGCAGGTAAACTACAACTTAAAATTCGGAGAAGTGCAATTTTTGAAGCATGTATGTGTGTTCACATCCTTTCCCAAGAAATATAAAGTAGGTACGTTCACAATGAAATGAGACCAAATTGAATTTCTTGCAGTGGTGTTGTTTTACATAACTTAAAGTATTTATGAATGAATGACTACATTCACACCATACATGTAAAGCACTATGATATCACTTTAAGCAGTCATGGCTTCCCCCAAAGTATTGTGGGAAATGCAGCTTGTTAAAAGGTGCCAAGTCTTGCTAGGAGATCAACTCTCCCTTTCCAGAGCTACAATTTCCAGATTTGCCTATGAAGAGGAATTGATTGATAAACCACTCTGGGAATTGTAGCTTTGAACTTATCCACACTTACATTTCCACCACTCTTTCCAGGTATGGCCTGCATTTTAAAGTTTGATGTCCGAGCACCCCTAACAACTCTCTTAACAAACAACAGGTCCCAGAGGTCTTTGGGAGGAGCCATGCCTGTTTAAAGAGGTATCATAGTATTTTTAATGTACTGTGTGAATGTGGCCCAAGTTCCCTAGGTGGTTTTCAATATATACATAAAAACAATGGGTATACAAAGAAACGGATTCAGCGTTGAAAAGTGATGGAGAATTTCATGAACACAACAAAACAAAAAGTGTATATAAGATTTAGGTATGGAGTATGTAGAACTGGAAGGGGGCCCTGAGGGTCATCTACTCCAACCCCCTGCAATGCAGGAATCTCAGCTAAAAGCATCCATGACAGGTGGCCACCCAACCTCTGCTTTTAAAAATTCCAGTGAATGACATTTAACAAATTAGGTAGGTTTACCATTAAATGCAACCGAATAATTATTTCTTCTTCATTGAAGAAATCATTATTCAGATGCATTTAATGGCAAACCTACCTAATTCACAGTTGTTGAACCATTACATGAACCACAACACAGCCTTCCTTTGAAATTCGGTTTCCAGATTTTGCAATGCAAGTATTAGGTACAGAAAACCATATGTTAGAGGAAATTGTACATCAAAATGCAAATATGGGGGGCATACAAAAATGTGTGGTATCAGGGTCATACTGCCTCTGACAGTATGGGGAGAACATAGCCACAATGGCTGGTAGCCATGGGTAGCCTTATCCTCCATTGATTGAATCAAAAAGCCTTCTAGGTTTAAAGCCAACTATGGCATTCACTCTAAAAATAATAATTAACAATGGCCACCAATTTAGAAGCTGTCAGTGGCTACTAGTCATAATGGTTATGTTCTCCTTCTATGTCTGGAGGCATTATGCTTCTGCATATCAGTTTCTGTGAATGGGGAGAGTGCAGGTGTCCAGGTGACCACCATGAGAACAGGATGCTGGACTAGATGGGTCGTTGGCCTGATCCACCAGGGTTCTCCTGGTGATCTTATGTTCCAGACAGTGATCTTGAGCAACCAGCTGGCAGGGAAACAAAAGGGAGGCTGGCTGCTCCAGCCCTTCTTTCAACCTTCCCCAGGGTAATTTGGGATAGGCTTTCCTGTAGAGGGCACTCAGAACCATTTGATATGCCAAAACTCAGAAATCAAAGTTGTTGAGCTTTTCTTGGGAAATGGGGGGGGGGGGATTGGACCTCAGATAACAGAGTATTTTGAATGCTTTTCAATAATATTTGTTGATGGGGGGGGGGAGCTTTGGCCATGGCAGAGCCCTTTTAATGTCCAATTGTTCCAGCAAGGGCACCAATGGATCAGTGTCATTGTTTTTAAACTGACCCATTAATGTGAACCAGGTTCTGTGCTGGTTTGGGATCAACAAAGGCTTTCAATTAATGGTTCTAATTATATTCTGGTTCGGGGGGAACAGAGATTATTCACACCAGTTTTTGGTTCAGGCTTAGTTTGAATTTCCCCCTGGCCCAGACCTACAAGGATCTGTTTACAACACTAAATGTTTCACTGGAGTCAGCTCAACTGCCTCACAGAAATTACACAAGCATGTGCACGCGCACACACACACACAAAGTTATGTAAAGTTAGGGCATTCCAGTAGATCTTTTATTCCTCCTTTCAACATATACTCGAGATATTATGAAATATTATGATGAATGTAAATGCCAGAATCATATATAGTATGAATGGCAGATCATTTATATCAGGACAGGAGTAGGAAACTTTTTACAGTCCAAGGGCTACATTCGCATCTGGATAAATTTCCTGGGGCCACATGCCCAGGAGTAGGCGGGGCTGGATCAAAAGTGGGCAGACCAACAAATGTAAATGTAGTCTTTGTATGGTGAGCTAGTTTTTAGACACACTCACCTCCTTTCCCCCTCCATCCTTTGAAGGTCCACTTGATGGATCCCATTTCCACTTCTTAGGCTGCCTTGAGTACATCAAGTTCATTACCACCTTCCAAAGCAGATTCAATCCAGGACATTAACATTTGTTTACTGCCTAATGTGTCTCAATTTCTACAGGGGGCCTACAGCTGATTTTACACACACACACACACACACACACACACACCCAAGAAATTATTCATTGCTTAAAGCCTTTGGTTATTTAGACATGTAACTCCAAATCCTGCTTCCAATTATATTTGTATAAATAGAGAAGTTTGCAGAGCTGCTTCTGATTTTCTACAAGGTATCTGAGCGTCCACTGAGCCTTCTGATATCTGCCAAAGAAGCATCACTTCTGGGCGTGCAGCCCAAGGTAAGTCTTAAGTAGGCTCTCTTTTCAGGGTAGGGAAGTCCTGTGCCCTATTTGAGAGTGGACAGCCTATGTAAAGAACTTACCAGTCACAGCCCAGTTTAAAGATAAAATGTTGGAAGTGCAGATGCACAGATCATTAAGTTTGTAACATAAGGGTTAATTATGTTATCAGTAAATCATATAACCATGGGGGAGGTGTCGCTTGGCAACCAGGCAGAGTGGCATGATGTTTGCTGAGGCTACATCTGATTAGCTGTGGATTTGTTTTCTCTCCGGTCTCAGTCTACATTATATAAATGATTTTACTAACATAAAGAACCCTAAGAAAGGAGATCAGAAGGGAGGAGTTTTGACATTACCAATCAGCTGCGAACCCCTATACTGAGCAGGCACACAGGTCACCTGATAACTATGATCGCCATAGTTCACTGGGAAGAGGGTTTGCTTGTCAAACCTCTCCAGGAACTGTAGCTCTGAAGGGAATAGAGCTGTCCTAACAACTATCAGCAACTATCATCCCTGACGAACTACAGCTCCCAGGATCTTATTCAATGTTTTATTGAATAAAATGTTTTGAATTGAATATATATTGAATTCAATATTTTATTCAATAAAATATTGGGGGAGGGCAGGTAAGCCCTGCCTCACATACTAAATCCATCAACTTGAGGGGGGCAGCCCCTTCAAATATTTTGTTGGGGAGCCAAAGACCCCTCAACTCCAATAGCCGTCCTTAATTGGGGGAAAGGTATTGCATTTCCATTTCAAGAATAGTCGTTATTTCTAAATCTGCATTTATCTAGGGTTGCCATATGTCCGGGTTTCCCCTGGGCACAGGCTTAAAATTTGTGCCCGGGCGGAAAATTAAAATGTGGCAAAATGTCCAGGGCTTTTTTTTGTATGGCTGTGCGCAAGCCCCGCCCTTTAGTCCGCGAGCGCTAGCAGGAACTGCTCTTTGTCTGAGATCTCGTCGCCCCATCGTGGTTGGAATTGAGCTCCTTCATCTTCTGACTTTGGCCGCCGACGGCAACATCTTGGGAGCGAAAAAAGGCGGGGGGAGAGAGAGAGAATGGCAGGAAGAGACTGAGCGGATCAGCCGCGCAGCCTTGCCTCAGACCTGGGCTTAGCTGGAGCCGCTGCTGGGCTTCCTCCTCCTCTTAGCTCTTCCACTGCGCGGGAGAAGACGGGGTGGCGGCAGAGCCTGGACTCCCCTCACACTATCTCCACATAGTGAGAGCCTCCGCCTCATCCTGGGCCTGCCCATCCTGGCCCCCCAGGCGTGCCAACCTGTGTCTTTGTATGCATACGTGCAAGTGAGGAAGAAGGGGAAATAGCAGGAGGAAGGGAAACCGAGAGACAGGCAGCCACCTCTCGGCACCCGACTGCAGTAGCGCTTCCTGATTGGAGCCCCCCAGGACAAAATCGATAGCCCGCCCGTCCCCTCTCTCTCTACGGGGCTCCATCCCCTTCCTCCTCCACAACCCCCTCTCCTGCTCTCTTTTTCCATCCAACGATCCCTCCTCACACCACGCAACCACCTTTCTCTCCCCTTTTGGGGGCGTCCTCCAGAAAATGAGGCTATCTTTGGCTCTGGGAGACCCTACTTTCCCCCAACTGGGACTTACTGATTTAATCTCCCTCCATTACCCCCATCTCTGCTGCGCTCCCTGATTCCCCCCCCCAAAAAAACAGGTTTTCCTCCTTCTTCGATTTCTGATCGTTCTCCACTCGCTTCTCTCCCTTTTTCTGTTGCTGCATTCCCTTGCCCCACCCCCCAGCCTCTTGCCATTGCATAGCTTTTTCAGTGTCTCCCTTGCCCCTACCTCCCCCCACAGCACTTCCCTCTCCTCCTCTTCCTCCTCCAGACCCTCTCCCTTTCCTTTCCTTCCCTCTCTCTCCTTCTGCTGGGATCCCTCTTCCATCCGCTCCCCTGACTCCCTCGTCCAGCCAAGAAGAAGAAGAAGAGTTTGGATTTGACATCCCGCTTTATCACTACCCGAAGGAGTCTCAAAGCGGCTAACATTCTCCTTTCCCTTCCTCCCCCACAACAAACACTCTGTGAGGTGAGTGGGGCTGAGAGACTTCAAAAACGTGTGACTAACCCAAGGTCACGCAGCAGCTGCATGTGGAGGAGTGGAGACGCGAACCTGGTTCACCAGATTACAAGTCTACCACTCTTAACCACTACACCACACTGGCTCTCCAGTTTGGAGTTTGGATTTGATATCCTGCTTTATCACTACCCAAAGGAGTAGGGCTTCCCTTCCACTGCCCACTGCATCCCTTCCCCCCCTCTAAGTCCATTGTTCTACCCCCTACACTACACTGCCCAGCCTCATCCAGGGTCTGTCCATCTCTTGAAAGCTCTCCCTGCTCATGCAATCTTCTGCTTGTTTTAGGGCTGTAGCTCAGTGGCAGAGCATCTGCTTTGAATGCAGAAGGCCCCAGATTCAGTCCTCCGCATCTCCAGGTGGGCCTGGGTAAAAAGTCCCTGCCTGAAACTGGAGAGCAGCTGCCAGTCAGTGTAGACCTAGAAGTTGGCAAATGCGTCCTCCTTTTTGCTCTTCAAAATATGGCAACCCGAAAGCGTATGCCAAAATCCACGGAAATCTCTTCGATCCTCTTTTTGGATATTGTCTAAGTGCCAGCCATGTGTGTATGTGCATTAACATCTTAACGAGGACCGTGCTGGCAACTTGTTGGACAAGAAAAACTTAAGGAGAAAACCAGATTCAACGGAATGGAATGGGGCACCCTGAAAGAGAGCATTGCTGGCTCACAGGGAGAACCCTGCACTGCAACGTTTTGTTACAGGTCAGATAGACACACACACACACCATATTATAGTAGGTTCAGGTGGCATTGGCATGTAGGGACTGGACCTTTTGGTGGAATGGGTGTGGAGGGGAGATTGGAGAGAGAATCACTTCTCTGTTCTGGCTGGAAGTTTTATTTGTGTTTTTGCCATTCTACCTGCTTTTATCTCTTTTTATAATTCTATACAATATTGTTACAATCTGCCTGGGACCTTATGGTGAAGGGCAGGTAAGAAAACTGTAAATAGATTTCTTGGATAATGTATGAATACCGTATTTTTCGCTCCATAAGACACACTTTTTTCCTCCTAAAAAGTAAGGGGAAATATCTGTGCGTCTTATGGAGCTAATGGTGGTCCCTGGAGATGAATTTCCCAGGGGCCAAAATAGGATCATGCTTTTTATTTTACAAAGAGAAAAGGGGGTGTTGAAAGGACCCCACTCAGCAGCTGATCAGCAAGAGATAGGGAGAGAGATAAGAGTCCGGCTCCCTTTCAGCCCCGCCCTCCTTTGTTGAATGTGCTGCAGAGGGAGGTTGTTTGTTTCCCCAGCGACATGTGACTGGCTGATTAAATTATCTGTCTGGAAACTGTAGAAAAGGCTCCCTTTCCTTTAGAAGCTGCAGAAATGTGAGTTGAACCCCATAAAAACAGGGCTTTCCCTCTGCTTTTCCCCCTTTGCAAAAAAAGCTGCAAAACTTTTAGCTGATCCCCCCAAAAACAGGGCTTTTCCCTTTGCAAAAAAAAAAAAAGCTGCAAAACGTTTAGCTGATCCTAAAAAAAACAGGGCTTTTAGAAGAGGAAAACCAGAAAAAAAATATTTTTTGTCTTGTTTCCTCCTCTAAAAACGAGGTGCGCCCTATGGTCCGGTGTGCCCTATGGAGCGAAAAATGCGGTAATACTTATTCATTTATCACATTTATATACCATATTTTTTGCAAGGAGCTCAAGGTAGTGATCCCTCTCCTCAGTTAATCGCCAGAACAACCCTGCGAGGTAGGTTAGGCAGTG
Organism: Lacerta agilis; assembly: GCF_009819535.1. Taxonomy (NCBI): domain Eukaryota; kingdom Metazoa; phylum Chordata; class Lepidosauria; order Squamata; family Lacertidae; genus Lacerta; species Lacerta agilis. Next base: position 6,500,380 of record NC_046331.1, on the reverse strand, counting down.
GCTGACCCAAGGTTACCCATTGAGCTTGATGGCCAAGTGGGGATTGGAACCCTCGTCTCCCAGATCCTTGTCTGACAGTTTAATCACTGCACCACACTGTCTCAACAACAACAACAACAAAAGAATAATAAATTCTTTACTTTAAAATAAATTAATGATTTCCTATTTATAAAATAAAATACAATATATCTATTGAAGGAAAAGAGGAAACTACCAGCTTACACTTATTGATGGCAGTCTTAAAGCAGGATGAAATCTGATGATTTCAGGGGTTAGCATTTTTAACTGGCAATTTTCTGTGGAACAAAAAGGATTACTGTGCTCCCTTTGTTAATAATTTCAGTTGAAATTAAGGGAGGGGACACCTGAGACCAGAGCTTAAATTTATACCTAACAAAAGGCAACTGTCACTATTATGCTGGAGCTGAAATTTACACCTAACACAGGGAAACTGGAGTGAAGCTGGCAAATTATCACCTTCTTGACAGTAAATTGCAAAGAAATATAAATATGCCCATCATAATTAAGTAGTTTTCAAAATTAATGGTTCTCTTTGTTTGTTGCTTTTACTCTGTACTCTGTTTGCTGTAGGCCAGATTCCTCAACCTAATACTATCTAAATGTTGTTGGACTACAACTCCCAGGAGCCCCAAGCAGCAGGCCCAATGGTCTGAAACGATGGGAACTGGAGTCCAACAACACCTGAGAAGTCACCAAGTCTGGCTGGCCTAGGCAATTCTCCTTTGCTTGCATTATAGCTGAGATCAGAGTGTCACAAAACTTACCAGCAGAGATGAGGAACTTTTTTCTGCCTAAGGCCTGCACTCCTTTCTGAACAACCTTCTGAGCGATGCTATTTTTCTAGAAAAGGAGATGCCAGAACTCGCCATGAACACCTCCCTTGTTTCCTTAGAATG